>NC_135234.1:718577051-718879926 GCF_051348905.1 Ranitomeya variabilis
TTTTCGCTCCCCTCCTTCCCAGAGCCATAACTTTTTTATTTTTCCGTCAATTTGGCCATGTGAGGGCTTATTTTTTGCGGGACGAGTTGTACTTTTGAACGACATCATTGGTTTTACCATGTTGTGTACTAGAAAACGGGGAAAAAATTCCAAGTGCAGTGAAATTGCAAAAAAAGTGCAATCCCACACTTGTTTTTTGCTTGGCTATTTTGCTAGGTTCACTAAATGCTAAAACTGACCTGCCATTATGATTCTCCAGGTCAGTACGAGTTCATAGACACCTAACATGACTACATGACTAGGTTATTTTTCACCTAAGTGGTGAAAAAAAATTCCAAACTTTGCAAAAAAAAAAAAAAAAAAAAATTGCGCCATTTTCCGATACTCGTAGCGTCTCCATTTTTCGTGATCTGGGGTCAGGTGAGGGCTTATTTTTTGCGTGCCGAGCTGGCGTTTTTAATGATAGCATTTTGGTGCAGATACGTTCTTTTGATCGCCCGTTATTGCATTTTAATGCAATATCGCGGCGACCAAAAAAAACGTAATTCTGGCGTTTCGATTTTTTCTCATTACGCCATTTAGCGATCAGGTTAACGCATTTTTTTTATTGATAGATCGGGCGATTCTGAACGCGGCGATACCAAATATGTGTAGGTTTGATTTTTTTTTTAATTGATTTATTTTGATTGGGGCGAAAGGGGGGTGATTTAAACTTTTATATATTTTTTTTTTTTTTTCACATTTTTTTTAACTTTTTTCTTTCACTTTTGCTATGCTTCTATAGCCTCCATGGGAGGCTAGAAGCAGGCACAACCCGATCGGCTCTGCTATGTAGCAGCGATCATAAGATCGCTGCTACACAGCAGAATTGCAGGTGTGCTGTGAGCGCCGACCACAGGGTGGCACTCACAGCCACCGGCGATCAGTAACCATAGAGGTCTCAAGGACCTCTATGGTTACCTTCCTGACACATCGCCGACCCCCGATCATGTGACGGGGGTCGGCGATGCGCTCATTTCCGGCCGCCCGGCCGGATGCGGTAGTTAAATGCCGCTGTCTGCGTTTGACAGCGGCATTTAACTAGTTAATGGGCGTGGGCGGATCGCGATTCCGCTCGCGCTCATTGCGCGCACATGTCAGCTGTACAAAACAGCTGACATGTCGCGGCTTTAAGGTGGGCTCGCCGCCGGAGCCCACCTTAAAGCGGAGGTTCTGCCAGCTGACGTACTATTCCGTCAGCTGGCAGAAAGGGGTTAATTTTTTTTGGTGCGCCGAATCCGAAAATGACCTCCGTTTTGTAATACGAGATCCCGTTTCCTGACTATTTAGGTAACTATGTTAAATAACGCAATACTGCAAAATAAATGAAAACAGAGTTATAAAATTAATTTTTATTTCAAATTTTTCATGAAAATCATTTTTTAACTGAAATGAGCTCACTAACACTCACAAATAGTTTTTCTTCCCTCCTTTGAGGTTCTTCTTGGTACATTTATGCTTGTGATTAGCATCTGGAATATTTCTCTGAAGCATCCAACATAACTAATGCTCCATTTTCCCTGGTATCTTCTTTCTATCTCTTATGTCCTGGTGGAATTGTTCACCTTGCTCTTCACTCACAGCTCTCAAATTATCAGGAACGTTGTCAAGGTGGGAATGGAGGAAATGCACTTTCAAATCCATCAGGCAACCAAAAGCTTGAAATGCTTTCAGCATTCGTCTAACGATCTTTTTGTAGTCAGGATCATTTTTTATTGCCTAAAAATGTCTTTACAACCTCTTTAAATGCAAGCCACAGTTCTTTTAGAGGATCTGCCATGGTACTGACAAACTATCAGCTATAAGCCTTCTAATGTCTCGTCCGACGAACACACTTTCCTTTAATTTTGCCTCCGAGAGGCCTGGAAACTTGGTGACCAAGTGTTTCAAGCATTCCTCATCTCTTGGAAGTGATTTTGCGAATTGCTTCATCAAACCCAGTTTTATGTGGAGAGGTGGTAGAAGAACTTTATAGGGAGGTACTAAAGTTTCTCAGAGAACATTTTTTTCCACCGACTGAGCACCTCAGCTACCAACTCTTCTTTGTCCAGTGATTTTGTCGGTCTCAAATGTCCCACAAACATAGAAAACAAGGGTATTTGGTATACCCAGCTTCTTGCCCGAGCAGCATTCACAGGACCTTCAAATACCCACCCACTTGCCAACCGTGGTCTTCATATTTATGCTTACGAAGAACCAATTTAAGTTTTCATAGGTTTCCTTCAAGTGTACAGAATGACCTAATAATTGCCTTAAGACCCTGTACAGATTTCTTTTTTAAGAACTGTGGTATTTTTTAATCTTTTTTATTAATAATATATTAAAAGTTAATTTTTAAAGGGTTTTTGTTTTGACACTTGGTTCTCTCCTATTACTAAAACCCTACACTATTGCCTTTGGTTTTTGAACAAACTCATTTTCACAATGTCTGAACCATGAAAAAGACACTCATGCTAACATTAAATTCCTGCTTTTGAGCCTTGATCAGAGTGACACAGTGGCATCTTTTGGAACTTTCAAGTCTCTTACTAAATCCTTCATCTCCTCCTGGGGAAAAAAAAAAATGTTGGTCTTGTATTATCTTGAAAGTCAGAACTTAATTCGTCATCTGGTTCAGGTATGATTCCACCTTCATCGGAGCTAGGTATCTCTTCCAAGGTAGCAGGGGCCTGGTATATCTGTGCCATGGGGGATGGGACGAATTGCTGAGTGAAGATTGGGGTATGAAATGGAAGGTTTCCATTTGGAATTATACCCATTCACATTGCATGAACAAAAGAAACAGTCATCACTATGGTTCTTTTGCTCTCGCCATACCATAGGAATCCCAAAACGGAAAGCTTTTTTCTTATCCTTAACCCCTTAAGCCCCGAGGGTGGTTTGCACGTTAATGACCGGGCCAATTTTTACAATTCTGACCACTGTCCCTTTATGAGGCTATAACTCTGGAACGCTTTGACGGATCTTGGCGATTCTGACATTGTTTTCTCGTGACAAATTGTACTTCATGTTAGTGGTATTGCGTTAGTTGCGTTTATTTGTGAAAAAAATGGAAATTTGTCGAAAATTTTGAAAATTTTGCAATTTTCCAACTTTGAATTTTTATGCCCTTAAATCACAGACATATGTCACGCAAAATACTTAATAAGTAACATTGCCCACATGTCTACTTTACATCAGTACAATTTTGGAACCAAAAATTTTTTTTGTGACGGAGTTATAAGGGTTAAAAGTTGACCAGCAATTTCCCATTTTTACAACACCATTTTTTTTTTAGGGACCACATCTCATTTGAAGTCATTTTGAGGGGTCTATATGATAAAAAATACTCAAGTGTGACACCATTCTAAAAACTGCACCCCTCAAGGTGCTCAAAACCACATTCAAGAAGTTTATTAACCCTTCAGGTGTTTCACAGGAATTTTTGGAATGTTTAAATAAAAATGAACATTTAACTTTTTTTCACACAAAATTTATTTCAGCTCCAATTTGTTTTATTTTACCAAGGGTAACAGGAGAAAATGGACCCCCAAAGTTGTTGTACAAATTGTCCTGAGTACGCTGATACCCCATATGTGGGGGTAAACGACTGTTTGGGCGTATGGCAGAGCTCGGAAGGAAAGGAGCGCCATTTGACTTTTCAATGCAAAATTGACTGGAATTGAGATGGGACGCCATGTTGCGTTTGGAGAGCCCCTGATGTGCCTAAACACTGAAACCCCCTACAAGTGACACCATTTTGGAAAGTAGACCCCCTAAGGAACTTATCTTGATGTGTGGTGAGCACTTTGACCCACCAAGTGCTTCACAGAAGTTTATAATGCAGAGCCGTAAAAATAAAAAATCATATTTTTTCACAAAAATGATCTTTTTGCCCCCAATTTTTTATTTTCCCAAGGGTAAGAGAAGAAATTGGACCCCAAAAAATGTTGTGCAATTTGTCCTGAGTACGCTGATACCCCATATGTGGGTGTAAACCATTGTTTGGGCGCATGGCAGAGCTTGGAAGGGAAGGAGCGCCATTTGACTTTTCAATGCAAAATTGACTGGAATTGAGATGGGACGCCATGTTGCGTTTGGAGAGCCCCTGATGTGCCTAAACATTGAAACCCCCCACAAGTGACACCATTTTGGAAAGTAGACCCCCTAAGGAACTTATCTAGATGTGTTTTGAGAGCTTTGAACCCCCAAGTGTTTCACTACAGATTATAACGCAGAGCCGTGAAAATATATATATTTTTTTCTCAAAAATGATTTTTTAGCCCCCAGCTTTGTATTTTTACAAGGGTAACAGAATAAATTGGACCCCAAAATTTGTTTTCCAATTTGTCCTGAGTACGCTGATACCCCATATGTGGGGGGGAACCACTGTTTGGGCGCATGACAGAGCTCGGAAGGGAAGGAGCGCCATTTGGAATGCAGCCTTAAATGGATTGGTCTGCAGGCGTCACGTTGCATTTGCAGAGCCCCTGATGTACCCAAACAGTACAAACCCCCCACAAGTGACCCCATATTGGAAACTAGACCTCCCAAGGAACTTATCTAGATGTGTTGTGAGAACTTTGAACCCCCAAGTGTTTCACTACAGTTTACAACGCAGAGCCGTGAAAATAAAACATCTTTTTTTTCCCACAAAAATGGTTTTTAGCCCCCCAAATTTTTATTTTCCTAAGGATAACAAGAGAACTTGGACCCCAGAAGTTGTTGTTCAATTTGTCCCGAGTACGCTGATAACACATATGTTGGGGTAAACCCCTTTTTGGGCGCACGGGAGAGCTCGGAAGGGAAGGAGCACTGTTTTACTTTTTCAACGCAGAATTGGCTGGAATTGAGATTGGACGCCATGTCGCGCTTGGAGAGCCCCTGATGTGCCTGAACAGTGGAAACTCTCCAATTCTACCTGAAACCCTAACCCAAACACACCCCTAACCCTAATCCCAACGGTAACCCTAACCACACCCCTAGCCCTGACACACCCATAATTCTAATCCCAACCCTAATCCAACCCGTAAATGTAATCCAAACCCTAACCCTAACTTTAGCCCCAACCCTAACTTTAGCCCCAACCCTAGCCCTAACCCTAAACGTGACTGAAATACGTGGCACTGAAATACGTGGCACTGAAATACGTGGCACTGAAATACGTGGCACTGAAGGCACTGAAACACGTGGCACTGAAATACGTGATACGTGGCACTGAAATACGTGGCACTGAAACACGTGGCACTGAAACACGTGCAACTGAAATACGTGGTACTAAAATATGTGGCACTGAAATACGTGATATGTGGCACTTAAATACGTGGCACTGAAACACGTGGCACTGAAATACGTGTTACGTGGCACTGAAATACGTGGTACTAAAATATGTGGCACTGAAATACGTGATACGTGGCACTTAAATACGTGGCACTGAAACACGTGGCACTTAAATACGTGGCACTTAAATACGTGGCACTTAAATACGTGGCACTTAAATACGTGGCACTTAAATACGTGGCACTATGACTGTCAGAAAATGTTCATTAAACGGTTAGGGGTGAGGTTAGGGGTAGAGTTAGGGTTTGGATCCCTTTATCACCTTGATGGTGGTGGGTGGCTTTTCAGTGTGTTTTCTGTTTTTCTTCGATAAAAACGCATGCGTTTTTAACGCAAACAAACGCATGTGCTTAAAAACGCAAGAAAATACTGCAGGTTGTATTTCTGAAAATGAACGCATGCAGAAAAAAAACGCATGCGTTTGAAAACGCGACCAAACGCGTACAAAAAACGCATGCGTTTTCAATGTTAAATATAGGGAAAAAACGCATGCTTTTTTTTGTGCAAAAAACGCTGCAGACAAAACCGCAAGTGTGAAACCAGCAACGCTTTTTATAGCAAAAAAGTTTTTGCGTCTCCACATTTTGAGACCTATAATTTTCCACATTTTGCTCCACAGAGTCATGTGAGGTCTTGTTTTTTGCGGGACGAGTTGACGTTTTTATTGGTAACATTTTCGGACACGTGACCGTTTTTGATCACTTTTTATTCCGATTTTTGTGAGGCAGAATGACCAAAAACCTGCTATTCATGAATTTCTTTTGGGAGAGGCGTTTATACCGTTCCGCGTTTGGTAAAATGGATAAAGCAGTTTTATTCTTCGGGTCAGTACGATTACAGCGATACCTCATTTATATCATTTTTTATGTTTTGGCGCTTTTATACGATAAAAACTATTTTATAGAAAAAATAATTATTTTGGTATCGCTTTATTCTGAGGACTATACCTTTTTTATTTTTTTGCTGATGATGCTGTATGGCGGCTTGTTTTTTGCGGGACAAGATGACGTTTTCAGCGGCACCATGGATATTTATATCAGTCTTTTTGATCGCGTGTTATTCCACTTTTTGTTAGGCGGTATGGTAATAAAGCGTTTTTTGCCTCGTTTTTTTTTTTCCTTCTTACGGTGTTTACTGAAGGGGTTAACTAGTGGGGCAGTTTTATAGGTCGGGTCGTTACGGACGCGGCGATACTAAATATGTGTACTTTTATTGTGTTTTTTTTATTTAGATAAAGAAATGTATTTATGGGAATAATATATATTTTTTTATTATTATTTATTTAGGAATTTTTTTTATTTTTTTTTTTACACATGTGGAAATTTTTTTTTTTTACTTTTTTACTTTGTCCCAGGGGGGGGACATCACAGATCGATGATCTGATAGTGTGCACAGCACTCTGTCAGATCACCGATCTGCCTCACAGCACTGCAGGCTTACCAGCGCCTGCTCTGAGCAGACACTCGGTAAGCCACCTCCTTCCCTGCAGGACCCGGATGCCGCGGCCATCTTGGATCCGGGACCTGCAGCCAGGAAGGAGGTAGGAGACCCTCGCAGCAACGCGATCACATCGCGTTGCTCCGGGGGTCTCAGGGAAGCCCGCAGGGAGCCCCCTCCCTGCGCCATGCTTCCCTATACCGCCGGTACACTGCGATCATGTTTGATCGCGGTGTGCCGGGGGTTAATGTGCCGGGGGCGGTCCGTGACCGCTCCTGGCACATAGTGCCGGATGTCAGCTGCGATAGGCAGCTGACACCCGGCCGCGATCGGCCGCGCTCCCCCCGTGAGCGCGGCCGATCGCGTATGACGTACTATCCCGTCACCGGGAATTAAGTCCCAGGTCACCTTGACGGGATAGTACGTCATACGGGATTAAGGGGTTAAACCAATTTCGGAGATCCTCAACACAGTTTGCACACTTGATGAGGCGCCCAAACTATCTTGATCTCCAAGTTTTAGACCGAAGTATGCGAAGTGTACTTTTTTCACAAAGTCTGTAGTATTCATCTGTTGATTCAACACTGTATATTCACCACAAAAGATACTAACGGTCACGTGAATTAATACACTTCCCCAAAGCCATAACGCTAATTTGGGGAAACACTGTTGATGAATGAAGGTTTCTTGAAGGCATAAGGACCTTTCATTATGGCATTAACCACCTGACTGCCAATAGCCAATCACGCATTACCTATTGATGTAAATGGGGAAAGAAAATAAGCTGCCCGAGTTTGCAGAAAAACCTATAGGTTTATGGCAAGTCCTGACGTTTAGGATTTTTATAATATATTGTTTTCATTATCAAAACACCAAAATACATGGAAATTATATGAAAATAATCAGACAGCTTTTTAGTCACAGATCTGTGTAATCTCTTAGGGACACATATAATTTTAACCTTAATGACCAAGCCCCATTTCTCAAATCTGACCAGTGTCACTTTCTGTGGTAATAACTCTGGAATTCTTTTATATATCCCAGTGATTCTGACACTGATTTTTTTGATGACACATTTTACTTTTTAATGTTCGTAATATATTTAGGTTAATAGGCTCTTAGGGGTTTTTAGTGTGAAAATAAATGCAATTTTATTATAACTTAGAAAAATGAGAGTTAAAGAGAACCTGACACATTGCTGACCCATCTGTGGGCAGCATGTATAAGGCGCTACCTGTAAGTACACAGCCAGGTATGTTTGACTGTGACAACGCACGCTGCTGCGTTTCAGAGAAAAGCATACGTTAAGTGCTAGTGGGATAGGCACCTGTCCAACTAGTGTGCCATGCGGCTCAGTCCTCGGTGGCATTTAGATGTTTTTTCTGAAATGTTGCAGTGACAAGCATACCTGGCTGTGTTCATACAGACAGCTCCTAATACATGCTGTCCATGGATTGAGCAGCATGCACCAGCGGAGAGAGGGACCTATATATAGAAAAAACCCCAGAAGAGATTCCAATTAAAAAAAAAAAAAAACTGAACCCCTCAAATTATTCTAAACTGCTGTTAGGAAATGTGTTAACCCTTCAAGTACTACAAAGCAATCATGACAACGTGAATTGTAAAAAAAAAAAAAAACATTTTTAACCCCTTCCCGACATGTGACGGAATAGTACGTCACATGTCGGGACCCCCGCTTTGATGTGCGCTCCGGCGGTGAGCGCACATCAAAGTCACGACATGTCAGCTGTTTTTTACAGCTGACATGTGCGCGCAATAGCGGCGGGTGAAATCGCGATCACCCGCTGCTATTAACTAGTTAAATGCCGCTGTCAAACGCAGACAGCGGCATTTAACTACCGCATCCGGCCGTGCGGCCGGATATGAGCGCATCGCCGACCCCTGTCACATGATCGGGGGTCGGCGATGCTCCTCCATTGTAACCATAGAGGTCCTGGAGACCTCTATGGTTACTGATCGCCGGTGGCTGTGAGCGCCCCCCTGTGGTCGGCGCTCACAGCACACCTGCATTTTAGCTACATAACAGCGATCTGATGATCGCTGTTATGTAGCAGAGCCGATCGGGCTGTGCCTGCTTCTAGCCTCCCATGGAGGCTATAGAAGCATGGCAAAAGTAAAAAAAAAAAGGTTTTAAAAATGTGAAAAAAATAAAAAAAATATAAAAGTTTAAATCACCCCCCTTTCGCCCCAATCAAAATAAATCAATAAAAAAAACCCCCAACCTACACATATTTGGTATCGCCGCGTTCAGAATCGCCCGATCTATCAATAAAAAAAAGCATTAACCTGATCGCTTAAGGGCTAATGAGAAAAAAATTCAAAACGCCAGATTTACGTGTTTTTGGTCGCCACGACATTGCATTAAAATGCAATAACGGGCGATCAAAAGAACGTATCTACACCAAAATGCTATCATTAAAAACGCCAGCTCGGCACGCAAAAAATAAGCCCTCACCTGACCCCAGATCACGAAAAATGGAGACGCTACGAGTATCGGAAAATGGCGCAATTTTGTTTTGTTTTGTTTTTTGCAAAGTTTGGAAATTTTTTTCACCACTTAGGTGAAAAATAACCTAGTCATGTTAGGTGTCTATGAACTCGTAGTGACCTGGAGAATCATAATGGCAGGTCAGTTTTAGCATTTAGTGAACCTAGCAAAATAGGCAAGCAAAAAACAAGCGTGGGATTGCACTTTTTTTGCAATTTCACTGCACTTGGAATTTTTTCCCCGTTTTCTAGTACACGACATGCTAAAACCAATGATGTCGTTCAAAAGTACAACTCGTCCCGCAAAAAATAAGCCCTCACATGGCCAAATTGACGGAAAAATAAAAAAGTTATGGCTCTGGGAAGGAGGGGAGCGAAAAACGAAAACGGAAAACGGAAAAAGCTCCGGGGGTGAAGGGGTTAAACCAAAATATTGCTTTATATTTTCATAAGAGGTAATAGCAGAAAATGGACCCTAAAATGTATTATGCAATTCTTCCCGAGAATGGCAATATCCCATATGAGGTGAACTGCTGTTTGTACACATGGCCGGGCTCGGAAGGGAAGAAGCGCTATTTGGTATTTAGAACGTAAATTTGGCTGAAATAGATTTTAGGCACCATATCTCATGTGCAGAGACCCCGAGGTACCAAAACAGCAGAAACCCCAACAACTGCCCTCATTTTGGAAACAAAAACCAAATGATGAATTCATTTAAGGATGTGTTAAGCATTTCGAACCCATAGGTGCTTCACAAAAAAAGTTGTAATATTTAGGTGTGATGATGAAAAATTAACTTTTTCCGCTAAAATGTTGACCGCATAATTTGTTTTGCAATTTCTCCCGAAAGTCACAATATCCCATATGTGGTCAAAAACTGCTGCTTCGATACATGGCAGGGCTTGGAAGGGAGAGAGCGCAATTTGATTTTTGGAGCATAAATTTGTCAGGAATAGACTCAATGCCATGTCGCATTTGAAGAGCACCCCTGACATGCCAAAATAGCAGAAACCCCCTTATAAGTAAACTCATTTTGGAACATAGGCCCCAAAAGGAATTCATCTCTTATATTGAGAATTTTTAACCCACAGGTGATTCATGAAACTTTATACCATTTAGATGTGAAAACTAAAAAATTATATATTTTTTTGCCCAAACAGTATTATAGTAGAAAAAAAGTTATTTTCCACTAGGGGTAATAGAAATTGGATCCCATAAATTGTCATGCAATTTCTCCCGAACACAGTTATATCCCACATGGGGTCAAAAACGTATGTTTTCGGCATATGGCAAAACTCGGAAAGCAAAGAGGGCCATTTAATTTTTGGAACCCAAATTTGGACATAATGTTGCATTTACAGAGCCCCTGAGGTGCCCAAATGGAAGAAACACCAACAAGTGACCTATCTTGGGAAACTAAACTACATCAGGAATTCATGTATTGTTATAGTGAATATTTAAAAGCATAAACAACATCACAGAAATGTAAAAGATTGGCTGTGAAAGCGAAAAATGCTTTTTTCCGCTTAAAATTTTACTTCAGCCTCAAAATTTTAATTCACAAGAAGGGGAATATGAGAAAACGGACAATTTGTTATGCAGTTTTTACAGATCGTGACAATACCCACTAAGTGGTTGTACTGAGCACACGGCAGGGATCGGATAGGGAGGAGCGCAACTTGTCTTTTAGAATGTAGATTCTGTCTGAGTAGATTGTGGGCGTCATTAGCAGAGTCCTGGAGGTGTCAGGTCAGGAGAAACCCCCACAAGTGACCCCATATTGGAAACTTCACTGTTTAACCCCTTCATGACCGTGGGATTTTTCATTTTTCCGTGTTCGTTTTTCACTCCCCTCCTTCCCAGAGCCATAACTTTTTTATTTTTCCGTCAATTTGGCCATGTGAGGGCTTATTTTTTGCGGGACAAGTTGAACTTTTGAACGACATCATTGGTTTTACCATGTCGTGTACTAGAAAACGGGAAAAAAATTCCAAGTGCGGTGAAATTGCAAAAAAAAGTGCAATCCCACACTTGTTTTTTGCTTGGCTTTTTTGCTAGGTTCACTAAATGCTAAACCTGCCATTATGATTCTCCAGGTCACTACGAGTTCATAGACACCTAACATGACTAGGTTATTTTTTACCTAAGTGGTGAAAAAAAAATCCAAACTTTGCTTAAAAAAAAATAAAAATAAAAAAAAATTGCGCCATATTTCGATACTCGTAGCGTCTCCATTTTTCATGATCTGGGGTCGGTTGAGGGCTTATTTTTTGCGTGCCGAGCTGGCGTTTTTAATGATTCAAATTCGGTGCAGATACGTTCTTTTGATCGCCCGTTATTGCATTTTAATGCAATGTCGCGGCGACCAAAAAAAACGCAATTCTGGCGTTTCGATTTTTTTCTCGTTACGCCCTTTAGCGATCAGGTTAATGCTTTTTTTTTATTGATAGATCGGGCGATTCTGAACGTGGCGATGCCAAATATTTGTAGATTTGATTTTTTTTTTTTATTTACATTTTTTTTGATTGGGGCGAAAGGGGGGTGATTTAAACTTTTATATTTTTTTATTTTTTTCACATTTTTTTTAACTTTTTTTTTTTTTAAACTTTTGCCATGCTTCAATAGCCTCCATGGGAGGCTAGAAGCAGGCACAGCACGATCGCCTCTGCTACATAGCAGCGATCTGCTGTTCGCTGCTATGTAGCAGAAATGCAGGTGTGCTGTGAGCGCCGACCACAGGGTGGCGCTCACAGCTACCGGCGATCAGTAACCATAGAGGTCTCAAGGACCTCTATGGTTACCATTCTGAAGCATCGCCAACCTCCGATCATGTGACGGGGGTCGGCGATGACGTCATTTCCGGCCGGGCGGCCAGATGCGGTAGTTAAATGCCGCTGTCTGCGTTTGACAGCGGCATTTAACTAGTTAATAGCGGCGAGTGAATCGCGATTTCACCCGCCGCTATTGCGGGCACATGTCAGCTGTTCAAAACAGCTGACATGTCCCGGCTTTGATGCGGGCTCACCGCGGAGCCCTGCATCAAAGCAGGGGAGCTGACATCGGACGTACTATACCGTCCGATGTCAGTAAGGGGTTTTGGAATTCATCTATAGCGGGTACAGTGAGCATTTTGAACCATTTGTGCTCTAATACGATGCATAAAATGAAGGGACGCTGCAGGAACAGAGACCAAATAGTACAAAGTGAATCCATCTGCCTCATTGTGAGTGGTTCTTCCAGGGGTTTTGACTGAATCACGTCTTTTGGGAATTTACATGGAAACCACGATTTAAAGGGGTTTTCCCACAAACAAAAGTTCATTTTAAATCAATAGATCTTGAAATAATAGTTTCACAATTACATGTGTTTAAATAAAATGTTCCTGTGCTGAGATAATCTTAAAAGTGGAGATTGAACAACCCACAAATATTCTTACCTGGACCAGATTGTCTGACATTATATGTTTAACCTTCCCACGCATCCACTTTTTATCAGACTCAATGTGAACTGCAACTTGCATATCAACCTGCCATTCCACGGCTTCTGGTTTTGAGTTCTCATATTTGTCATACAGGCTTGCTTGCAACCTGGAAAACCCCCAAAACAAGGAAAAAACAGTGTCAAATATTATACATACAATCACTGTTACTATACATTTGGGTTTTTTTTTTATTTTATTTTTTATATAGACATCAGACTAATGCCACTGTTTCCCTTGTGGACTACCTCTTGAGAATGTTCTCTGTGGTCAACCACTGCACATAGATTTCATTGGGAGAAACAACGTGACTGATGAACACATCAAGCTGTTTCCGCTCAAACAGAGAGGTGGTGTCCATGTATTCTTCCACAGAGTCCGATGACAGGTCTAATACCGGATCCCATACGTCCTTCAGTGGCAAAGTATGGTCACCACAATCTGATGTACTAAATGGAAGAGAAAAAGAAAATGGCTTATATTTCCTCCAGGTACATTAGTGGAAAGACTACAATCAGGATTTAACAGCTGCTGACATTGGACCTGCTAAAAAGCAGAAATCTTGAATATTGCATACCCAACATATACAAATTCAGTAGGTGCCTATAACATGTTAATAGAGTTGGACCTAAAAATCTAACCCAGTGGCTACCCCTAAAAATAGCTCATCCTTGGACATCGGTCCATCAAGACCACCCGTTCTTTACTAGTTCTACATTCTCTATTACTAGATTTTGTTTGCCTACACAGCTATTTGTTATAGGAAACGCATCCTTTAACCCCTTCATGACCCAGCCTATTTTGGCCTTAATGACCTTGCCATTTTTTGCAATTCTGACCAGTGTCCCTTTATGAGGTAATAACTCAGGAACGCTTCAACGGATCCTTGCGGTTCTGAGATTGTTTTTTCGTGACATATTGGGCTTCATGTTAGTGGTAAATTTAGGTCGATAATTTCTGAGTTTATTTGTGAAAAAAATGGAAATTTGGCGAAAATTTTGAAAATTTTGCAATTTTCACATTTTGAATTTTTATTCTGTTAAACCAGAGAGTTATGTGACACAAAATAGTTAACAAATAACATTTCCCACATGTCTACTTTACATGAGCACAATTTTGGAAACAAATTTTTTTTTTGCTAGGAAGTTATAAGGGTTAAAATTTGACCAGTGATTTCTCATTTTTACAACAAAATTTACAATACCATTTTTTTTAGGGACCACCTCACATTTTGAAGTCAGTTTGAGGGTTCTATATGGCTGAAAATACCCAAAAGTGACACCATTCTAAAAACTGCACCCCTCAAGGTGCTCAAAACCACATTCAAGAAGTTTATTAACCCTTCAGGTGTTTCACAGCAGCAGAAGCAACAAGGAGGGGAAAAATTAACATTTAACTTCTTAGTCACAAAAATGATCTTTTCGCAACAATTTTTTTATTTTCCCAAGGGTAAAAGGAGAAACTGGACCACGAATGTTGTTGTCCAATTTGTCCTGAGTACGCTGATACCTCATATGTGGGGGTAAACCACTGTTTGGTCGCACGGCAGGGCTCGGAAGGGAAGGAGCGCCATTTGACTTTTTGAATGATAAATTGGCTCCAATCTTTAGCGGACACCATGTCGCGTTTGGAGAGCCCCCGTGTGCCTAAACATTGGAGCTCCCCCACAAGTGACCCCATTTTGGAAACTAGACCCCCCAAGGAACTTATCTAGAAGCATAGTGAGCACTTTAAACCCCCAGGTGCTTCACAAATTAATCCGTAAAAATGAAAAAGTACTTTTTTTTCACACAAATTTTCTTTTAGCCTTAATTTTTTCATTTTCACATGGGCAACAGGATAAAATGGATCCTAAAATTTGTTGGGCAATTTCTCCTGAGTACGCCGATACCTCATATGTGGGGGTAAACCACTGTTTGGGTGCACGGCAAGGCTTGGAAGGGAAGGCGCGCCATTTGACTTTTTGAATGGAAAATTAGCTCCAATCGTTAGTGGACACCATGTTCAGGTCGGAGAGCCCCTGTGTGCCTAAACATTGGAGCTCCTCTACAAGTGACCCCATTTTGGAAACTAAACCTCCCAAGGAACTAATCTAGATGTGTGGTGAGCACTTTGAACCCTCAAGTGCTTCACAGAAGTTTATAACGCAGAGCCATGAAAATAAAAAATTATTTTTCTTTCCTCAAAAATGATTTTTTAACCCACAATTTTTTATTTTCCCAAGGGTAACAGGAGAAACTGGACCCCAAAAGTTGTTGTCCAGTTTCTCCTGAGTACGCTGATGCCCCATATGTGGGGGTAAACCACTGTTTGGGCACATGGCGGGGCTCGGAAGGGAAGTAGTGACATTTGGAATGCAGACTTTGATGGAATGGTCTGCGGGAATCATGTTACGTTTGCAGAGCCCCTGATGTGCCTAAACAGTAGAAACCCCCCACAAGTGACCCCATTTTGGAAACTAGACCCCCCAAGGAACTTATCTAGATGTGTGGTGAGCACGTTCAACCCCCAAGTGCTTCACAGAAGTTTACAACGCAGAGCCGTGAAAATAAAAAATCATTTTTCTTTCCTCAAAAAAGATGTTTTAGCAAGCAATTTTTTATTTTCACAAGGGTAACAGGAGAAATTGGACCCCAATATTTGTTGCCCAGTTTGTTGTGAGTACGCTGATACCTCATATGTGCGGGTAAACCACTGTTTGGGCGCACGTCAGGGCTCGGAAGGGAAGTAGTGACATTTGAAATGCAGACTTTGATGGAATGGTCTGCGGGCGTCACGTTGCATTTGCAGAGCCCCTGATGTGCCTAAACAGTAGAAACACCCCACAAGTGACCCCATTTTAGAAACTAGACCCCAAAAGGATCTTATCTAGATGTGTGGTGAGCACTTTCAACCCCCAAGTGTTTCACATAAGTTTATAACGTAGAGCCGTGAAAATAAAAAATAATTGTTCTTTCCTCAAAATTATGTTTTAGCAAGTAATTTTTTATTTTTGCAAGGGTAACAGGAGAAATTGGACCCCAATAGTTGTTGCCCAGTTTGTCCTGAGTACGCTGGTATCCCATATGTGGGGGTAAACCACTGTTTGGGCGCACGTCGGGGCTTGGAAGGGAGGGCGCACCATTTGACTTTTTGAACGCAAGATTGGCTGGAATCAATGGTGGCGCCATGTTGCGTTTGGAGACCCCTGATGTGCCTAAACAGTGGAAACCCCTCAATTCTAACTTCAACACTAACCCCAACACACCCCTAACCCTAATCCCAACTGTAGCCATAACCCTAATCACAACCCTAACCCCAACACACCCCTAACCACAACCCTAACCCCAACACACCCGTAACCCTAAATCCAACCCTAATCCTAACCCTAATCCCAACCCTACCCACAACTGTAACCCCAACACAACCCTAACCCTATCCTTAACCCTAACCACAAGCCTAATCTTAACCCTATTTCCAACCCTAGCCCTAATTCCAACCCTAAGGGTACCGTCTCACATAACGATTTACCAACGATCACGACCAGCGATACGACCTGGCCGTGATCGTTGGAAAGTCATTGTGTGGTCGCTGGGGAGCTGTCACACAGACCGCTCTCCAGCGACCAACGATGCCAAGGTCCCGGGTAACCAGGGTAAACATCGGGTTACTAAGCGCAGGGCCGCGCTTAGTAACCCGATGTTTACCGTGGTTACCAGCGTAAAAGTAAAAAAAAAAAAAAACGTACATACTCACATTTCGGTGTCCTTCAGGTCCCTTGCCGTCTGCTTCCCGCTCTGACTGAGTGCCGCCGTACAGTGAGAGCAGAGCGCAGCGGTGACGTCACTGCTGTGCTGTGCTCTCACTTTCCGGCCGGCAGACAGTCAGAGCGGGAAGCAGACGGCAAGGGACCTGAAGGACACCGAAATGTGAGTATGTACGTTTTTTTTTTTTTACTTTTACGCTGGTAACCACGGTAAACATCGGGTTACTAAGCGCGGCCCTGCGCTTACTAACCCGATGTTTACCCTGGTTACAAGTGAACGCATCGCTGGATAGCGGTCACACACAACGATCCAGCGATGACAGCGGGAGATCCAGCGACGAAAGAAAGTTCCAAACGATCTGCTACGACGTACGATTCTCAGCAGGGTCCCTGATCGCTGCTGCGTGTCAGACACAGCGATATCGTATGGATATCGCTGGAACGTCACGGATCGTACCGTCGTAGCGATCAAAGTGCCACTGTGAGACGGTACCCTAACTCTAATTCCAACCCTAAGGCTATGTGCCCACTTTGCGGATTCGTGTGAGATTTTTCCGCACCATTTTTTAAAAATCCGCAGGTAAAAGGCACTGCGTTTTACCTACGGATTTACAGCGGATTTCCAGTGTTTTTTGTGCGGATTTCACCTGCGGATTCCTATTGAGGAAGAGGTGTAAAACGCTGCGGAATCCGCACAAAATTGACATGCTGCGGAAAATACACAGCGTTTCCGCACGGTATTTTCCGCACCATGGGCACAGCGGATTTGGTTTTCCATAGGTGTACATGGTACTGTAAACCTGATGGAAAACTGCTACGAATTCGCAGCGGCCAATCCGCTGCGGATCCGCTGCGGATCCGCGGCCAATCCGCTGCGGATCCGCGGCAATCCGCTGCGGATTCGCAGCCAAATCCGCACTGTGTGCACATGCCCTAACCCTACCCCTAACCCTACCCCTAATTCTAACCCTAATTCTAACCCTAGTTCTAACCCTAACCCTAGCAGAAAAAAAATATATATATATTTTATTTATTTTTATTATTGTCCCTATGGGGGTGATAAAGGGGGGTCATTTACTATTTTTTTTATTTTGATCACTGTGATAGGCTATATCGCAGTGATCAAAATACATCTGAAACGAATCTGCCAGCTGGCAGATTCGGCGGGCGCAGTGCGCATGCGCCCGCCATATTGGAAGATGGCGGCGCCCATGGAGAAGCCGGACGGACACCGGGAGGCCCGGAAAGTATGTAGGGGGGTGATCGGATCACGGGGGGGGGGGGACCGGAGCACAGGGAGGGGGCACCGGAGCACGGGGGGAGCGGACAGGAGGACGGAGGAGCGGACAGGACGACTTAGGGGGGCGGACCACGTAACGGAGCACTGGGGGGGCGATCGGTGGGGTGGGGTGGGGGCAGATTAGGTTTTCCAGCCATGGCCGATGATATTGCAGCATCGGCCATGGCTGGATTGTAATATTTCACCGTTTTTTTGGGTGAAATATTACAAATCGCTCTGATTGGCAGTTTCACTTTCAACAGCCAATCAGAGCGATCGTAGCCACGAGGGGGTGAAGCCCCCCCCCCTGGGCTGAAGCACCACTCCCCCTGTTCCTGGAGATCGGGTGAAATTGGAGTTAACCCTTTCACCCGATCTGCAGGAGCGCGATCTTTCCATGACGCATACGCTGCGTCACAGGTCGGATTGGCACCGACTTTCATGACGCAGCGTATGCGTCAAAGGTCGGGAAGGGGTTAATAAATGCTGATATAGTGTCGGTTATAACTACCTCCTGTGGTCGGGCATTTAACAGTCTGACTGCTCTAACAGAAAAAGAAAAAATAAACCTTTCCTAGTTAGCTGTTGGAATCGCCTTTCTTCCACCCGTACTGTGTGGCCCCTGGTCCTTAGAATGGTTTTTGGAAGGAACAAGTTGTTAGCCAGTCCTTTGTATTGACCACATGTGTATTTATAAATGAGATCTCCTCTGATGAATCTTTTTTCTAAGCTAAGAAAGCCCAACTTTTCTAACCTTATAGGAGAGGCCTTCATCCCTACAAATAATCAACTTGCCAGACTTAGGACTGACGCAAGTATCTTTTCGAAAAATGTAGAGCCCAAAACCAGATCCCATATTTTATATATAGCCTTAAAAGTGATTTATAGAGCGGTAATAATGCATTGGGATCACAGGATTCTACATATTTTTTATATAATAAAATCCTATTACTTTTGCAGCTGCTGATTGACATTGAGTACACTCAGCTTACTTGTAATCAGAATACCAAAGTCCTTCTCCTCTTCTGTAGTCCCATGGAATTACAAAAGATCAGCCACATGTTGCTAGTACCTGACATTTACTAAATACTCCTTTAGGCTTTAAACCCTTTGCGACATGCGCGGTACTAGTATGGGGCATGTTGCATCTCCCCCTTTGATGTGGACTCCGGGGGTGAGTCCACATCAAAGTCAGGACATGTCAGCTGTTTTGAACATGTGCCCGCAATAGGCGTGGGTGGAATCGCGATCCGCCTGCGCCTTTTAACTAATTAAATGCTGCTGTCAAACTGAGAGCAGCATTTAACGCGCGTTTCCGGCCATCGGGCTGGGAATAAGTACACCGCAGACCTCAGTCATGTGATCGGGGGGTCAGTGGTGCGTCGGCATGACAACCAGAGGTCTCCTTGAGACCTCTATGGTTGTTGATGCCAGATTGCTATGAGCGCCCTATATATATTTATTCTTAACCCCTTTACCCCCAAGGGTGGTTTGCACGTTAATGACCAGGCCAAGTTTTACAATTCTGACCACTGTCCCTTTATGAGGTTATAACTCTGGAACGCTTCAACAGATCCTGATGATTCTGAGAATGTTTTCTCGTGACATATTGTACTTCATGATTGTGGTAAAATTTCTTTGATATTACCTGCGTTTATTTGTGGAAAAAAAACCCAGAAATTTGGCAAAAAATTTGAAAGTGAATTTGAATTTTCCAACTTTGAATTTTTATGCCCTTACAAATCACAGAGATATGTCACACAAAATACTTAATAAGTAACATTTCCCACATGTCTACTTTACATCAGCACAATTTTGGAACCAAAATTTTTTTTTGTTAGGGAGTTAAGGGTTAAAAGTTGACCAGCAATTTCTCATTTTTACAACACCATTTTTTTTTGGGGACCACATCTCATTTGAAGTCATTTTGAGGGGTCTATATGATAGAAAATACCCAAGTGTGACACCATTCTAAAAACTGCACCCCTCAAGGTGCTCAAAACCATATTCAAGAAGTTTATTAACCCTTCTGGTGCTTCACAGGAATTTTTGGAATGTTTAAATAAAAATGAACATTTAACTTTTTTTCACAAAAAATTTACTTCAGCTCCAATTTGTTTTATTTTACCAAGGGTAACAGGAGAAAATGGACCCCAAAAGCTGTTGTACAATTTGTCCTGAGTACGCCGATACCCCATATGTGGGGGTAAACCACTGTTTGTGCGCATGACAGAGCTCGGAAGCGAAGGAGCGCCATTTGACTTTTCAATGCAAAATTGACTGGAATTGAGATGGGACGCCATGTTGCGTTTGGGGAGCCCCTGATGTGCCTAAACATTGACACCTCCCGCAAGTGACACCATTTTGGAAAGTAGACCCCCTAAGGAACTTATCTAGAGGTGTGGTGAGCACTTTGACCCACCAAGTGCTTCACAGAAGTTTATAATGCAGAACCGTAAAAATAAAAAATCATATTTTTTCACAAAAATTATCTTTTCACCCCCAATTTTATATTTTCCCAAGGGTAAGAGAAGAAATTGGACCCCAAAAGTTGTTGTACAATTTGTCCTGAGTACGCCGATACCCCATATGTGGGGGTAAACCACTGTTTGGGCGCATGACAGAGCTCGGAAGCGAAGGAGCGCCATTTGACTTTTCAATGCAAAATTGACTGGAATTGAGATGGGACGCCATGTTGCGTTTGGGGAGCCCCTGATGTGCCTAAACATTGAAACCCCCCACAAGTGACACCATTTTGGAAAGTAGACCCCCTAAGGAACTTATCTAGAGGTGTGGTGAGCACTTTGACCCACCAAGTGCTTCACAGAAGTTTATAATGCAGAACCGTAAAAATAAAAAAAATCATATTTTTTCACAAAAATTATTTTTCGCCCCCAATTTTTTATTTTCCCAAGGGTAAGAGAAGAAATTGGACCCCAAAGGTTGTTGTACAATTTGTCCTGAGTACGCTGATACCCCATATGTGGGGGTAAACCACTGTTTGGGCGCATGGGAGACCTCGGAAGGGAAGGAGCGCCGTTTGACTTTTCAATGCAAAATTGACAGGAATTGAGATGGGACGTCATGTTGCGTTTGGAGAGCCCCTGATGTGCGTAAACATTGAAACCCCCCACAAGTGACACCATTTTGGAACGTAGACCCCCTAAGGAACTTATCTAGATGTGTTTTGAGCGCTTTGACCCACCAAGGGCTTCACAGAAGTTAATAATGCAGAGCCGTAAAAATAAAACAAAAATTTTTTCCCACAAAAATTATTTTTCTAGCCCCCAGTTTTGTATTTTCCCGAGGGTAGCAGGAGAAATTGGACCCCAAAATTTGTTGTCCAATTTGTCCTGAGTGCGCTGATACCCCATATGTGGGGGGGAACCACCGTTTGGACGCATGGAACGGCTCGGAAGTGAAGGAGCGCCATTTGGAATGCAGACTTAGATGGAATGGTCTGCAGGCGTCACATTGCGTTTGCAGAGCCCCTAATGTACCTAAACAGTAGAAACCCCCCACAAGTGACACCATGTTGGAAAGTAGACCCCCTAAGGAACTTATCTAGATGTGTGGTGAGTGCTTTGACCCACCAAGGGCTTCACAGAAGTTTATAATGCAGAGCCGTAAAAATAAAACAAAAATTTTTTCCCACAAAAATTATTTTTCAGCCCCCAGTTTTGTATTTTCCCGAGGGTAACAGGAGAAATTGGACCCCAAAAGTTGTTGTCCAATTTGTCCTGAGTGCGCTGATACCCCATATGTGGGGGGAACCACCGTTTGGATGCATGGGAGGGCTCGGAAGGGAAGGAGCGCCATTTGGAATGCAGACTTAGATGGAATGGTCTGCAGGCGTCACATTGCGTTTGCAGAGCCCCTAATGTACCTAAACAGTAGAAGCCCCGCACAAGTGACCCCATTTTGGAAACTAGACCCCCCAAGGAACTTATCTAGATGTGTTGTAAGAACTTTGAACCCCCAAGTGTTTCACTACAGTTTATAACGCAGAGCCGTGAAAATAAAAAATCTTTTTTTTTCCCACAAAAATTATTTTTTAGCCCCCAGTTTTGTATTTTCCCAGGGGTAACAGGAGAAATTGGACCCGAAAGGTTGTTGTCCTATCTGTCCTGAGTACGCTGATACCCCATATATTGGGGTAAACCCCTGTTTGGGCACACGGGAGAGCTCGGAAGGGAAGGAGCACTGTTTTACTTTTTCAACGCAGAATTGGCTGGAATTGAGATCGGACGCCATGTCGCGTTTGGAGAGCCCCTGATGTGCCGAAACAGTGGAAACCCCCCAATTATAACTGAAACCCTAATCCAAACACACCCCTAACCCTAATCCCAACAGTAACCCTAACTACACCTCTAACCCTGACACACCCCTAACCCTAATCCCAACCCTATTCCCAACCGTAAATGTAATCTAAACCCTAACCGTAACTTTAGCCCCAACCCTAACCCTAGCCCCAACCCTAACTGTAGCCTTAACCCTAGCCCCAACCCTAGCCCTAACCCTAATGGGAAAATGGAAATAAATACTTTTTTTTTATTTTTCCCTAACTAAGGGGGTGATGAAGGGGGGTTTGATTTACTTTTATAGCGAGTTTTTTAGCGGATTTTTATGATTGGCAGCCGTCACACACTGAAAGACGCTTTTTATTGCAAAAAAATATTTTTTGCGTTACCACATTTTGAGAGCTATAAATTTTCCATATTTTGGTCCACAGAGTCATGTGAGGTCTTGTTTTTTGCGGGACGAGTTGACGTTTTTATTGGTAACTTTTTGGGCACGTCACATTTTTTGATCGCTTTTTATTCCGATTTTTGTGAGGCAGAATGACCAAAAACCAGCTATTCATGAATTTCTTTTGGGAGAGGCGTTTATACTGTTCCGCGTTTGGTAAAATTGATAAAGCAGTTTTATTCTTCGGGTCAGTACGATTACAGCGATACCTCATTTATATTATTTTTTTGTTTTGGCGCTTTTATACGATAAAAACTATTTTATGGAAAAAATAATTATTTTTGCATCGCTTTATTCTCAGGACTGTAACTTTTTTATTTTTTTGCTGATCATGCTGTATGGCGGCTCGTTATTTGCGGGACAAGATGACGCTTTCAGCAGTACCATGGTTATTTATATCTGTCTTTTTGATCGCGTGTTATTCCACTTTTTGTTCGGCGGTATGATAATAAAGCGTTGTTTTTTGCCTCGTTTTTTTTTTTTTTCATTACGGTGTTTACTGAAGGGGTTAACTAGTGGGCCAGTTTTATAGGTCGGGTCGTTACGGACGCGGCGATACTAAATATGTGTACTTTTATTGTTTTTTTTTTTATTATTTAGATAAAGAAATGCATTTATGGGAATAATATATATATTTTTTTTCATTATTTTGGAATATTTTTTTTTATTTTTTTTTTTTACACATTTGGAAAAATTTTTAACTTTTTTACTTTGCCCCAGGGGGGGACAATACAGATCGGTGATCTGCCAGTTTGCATAGCACTCTGACAGATCACCGATCTGAGAGAAGTGCAGGCTGCTTCACAGTGCCTGCTCTGAGCAGGCTTCTGTGAAGCCACCTCCCTCCCTGCAGGACCCGGATCCGCGGCCATCTTGGATCCGGGTCTGGAGCAGGCAGGGAGGGAGGTAAGACCCTCGCAGCAACGCGATCACATCGCGTTGCTGCGGGGGGCTCAGGGAAGCCCGCAGGGAGCCCCCTCCCTGCGCGACGCTTCCCTGCACCGCCGGCACATCGCGATCATGTTTGATCGCGGTGTGCCGGGGGTTAATGTGCCGGGAGCGGTCCGTGACCGCTCCTGGCACATAGTGCCGGATGTCAGCTGCGATAGGCAGCTGACACCCGGCCGCGCTCCCCCCGTGAGCGCCGCCGATCGCGCTGGACGTACTATCCCGTCGGTGGTCATACGGGCCCACCCCACCTCGACGGGATAGTACGTCCGATGTCAGAAAGGGGTTAATAAATCAATGTAATGTAGCATAACATGCTGCTATAACCAAGTTTTAAATGCATGTGAAACAGATTTTGTGTGTTATATGTGTTTAAAGAAGAAACTGGGGGCTGACATCTTGGTTTCACAGCAATTCACGACACTAACAGTGTCATTTTACAGCACCCCATGGACATAGGAGCTAATAGACCGGCGCTGACCCTATCTTAAACATTGGAGAGGCGTTAGCAGTGAGCTGGGCACGCCTCTGTGGGCTGCACAACTCACTGCTGTAGGTGTGACTAGCAGCCATTTTATTATAGCCCAGTGCTCTCTGCCCAGCTCCACTTAGGCTAGGTTCACATTGCGTTAGGGCAATCCGTTTAGGGGCCGCGTTCAGGGGTCGCGTTAACGTCCCCGCTCTCGCAGATCCCCGATCTGCGAGAGCGGGGAACGGACCTCGGGCGCGCCGCGGACGCTGCAAGCAGCGTCCGAGGCGCGTCACAGAAGAACGGCACATCACTAGCGCGAGCCGAAAATGGCACGCGCTAGTGATGCGCTGCAGGCGAAATTTACATTGCTGTCAATGGGTGCGCTAACGGACCCGTTGCACGGCGTTAATTGCGACATTTTCGCCGTGCAACGCTGTCCGTTAGCGATCACCCACTAACGCAATGTGAACCTAGCCTTACTCTCTATCACAGGAGCTCCATTCACTCCATTAAGCTGCATTCACAGCCTGCAGAGGGAGGTGACACCTGACACCTCTCTCAGCCATACAATGTATCTCTCCCCTCCCTCCACAATGCCTGGCCATTCGCTGCAGACCTGGAGCTCCTTCTTATTACTGAGGGATGAGTCACAGACAGCTCTGCACAGACAATGCTGCTCCATACATAAGCACCACAGAAACTAACTGTGCTTCTGATGCACTAACTGCTGGTGATAGCAGATCACAGGGCAGTCACACACAAAATGGCGCTGCCCTGTGATGCTGCTCTTCATTCTGCCCCAGGGATATTAGACCACCCAAAAGGGGAGGGAAATGGTGATGTCAGCAGTTACTGCCCAGATTTTCCAGCTAACAGTAAAGCTGGTAAGTCTCACTATAGCTGCTTGAGGTCTAAAACTGAAAATGCTCCCCCTAGTGAATATATATATTTGTAAGAAAATATATAATATTTTTCATATAGAAATGTTTGCAAACAGTGCAAACATTGCATTAGTACATTTTATTTACTATTTTAAGCTTAATTTCACAAAAAAACAAACTACAAGAAAACTGGTGGCACCTTCCCTTTAATAGTGGGATTAAGTAATGTTGTTCTATCCCTACTTTTTGCATCTTGATAAGCCCTTTTCAGGATTGTGAATGGGTACCCTCTGTCTTGGAAGTTTTTTTTTCAACTCTTTAGCATGGGATTCAAAGGTTGCATCGTCCGAGCAATTTCTCCGGATCCTAAGGTATTGCCCCTTAGGAATCCCTTTCTTTATGTGCCCCGGATGATGGCTACTCCAATGAAGGAGAGCGTTAGTAGCTGTAGGCTTCTTATAGTTCGATGTAACTAGATTACCATTAGCTCCCTTAGTGATGGATATATCCAAAAAGGGTAGAGAGGAGAAATCAATTGCAGATGTAAAGAAAAGTCCTATATCGTTATGATTGAGTTTATCCAGAAAACTCTCAAAATCACATATAGAACTGGTCCAGACCAAAAAAACGTCATCTATGTAACGTGTCCAGATCTCAGAGACACGGTACATAGAGAAATCACCATTTTCAGGCTCGTCTTTCCACACAAAAGCATATGAAAAACAAATTTTTGTACAAAAGGAAAATCAAAATAGACATGTGACAATAAATTCCCCTTAAAAGTCTTGAATCTTTATTAATATACCTTGTGAAAATACCACTTCCCAGTGTAGAACAGAAAAAAGGATATTATTTTAAAAAATGGACTCAAAAAACTACTAGGTGCACCTTACCTAATAATTAGCCCTTCACTCTCCTGCTATCCCTGCCTAGCAGTGGAGGTTGGCACCCTGATAGTTTATTTGGTGCCCCCACTCCGCGGCGGCTGTAACCTGCTGGCCCTGTTAAATACCTAGCCAGCTGCAGGTAGGAAAACAATAAGCAAATAAAAGTTATGAAGAAAGCAGGAGTAGAGAAACTCGGGTGCACTCTAGGAAAAAACTATCAATCCTCCATTTTATGAAACCCCATTCAGGACAATATGCTGTAGATATATGGCCAATCTGGCCAATAAAATATTAATATACTTGTCCTCCGCACAGCCACAGATACACATATAGACTGGTGTGCACAAAGCAGTGGGAAAATAGAAGGAGAAAAAATACACAATTTAAATGACCTGGTTTAGTCCAAATAGAAGACTGTATATGCCCATGCTGGCTGACATGTATTCGTACATACTAATCGTGATAACTGCATGTAAAAATAAATACATAGTATTGCATAGGCGCCTGCATTAACCCCTTCCCGACCCATGACGCCTATGCGGCGTCATGGAATGATCGCATCCCTGAAGATCGGGTGAAAGGTTTAATTCCTATTTTACCCGATCTGCAGGGAGAGGGGGAGTTGTACTTCAGCCTAGGGGGGGTGGCTTTGCCCCCACGTGGCTACGATCGCTCTGATTGGCTGTTGAAAGTGCAACAGCCAATCAGAGCAATTTGCAATATTTCACCTATGAAAATGGTGAAATATTGCAATCCAGCCATGGCCGATGCTGCAATAGCATCTGCCATGGCTGGAAATCATGTTCTGGCCCCCCCCACCGCCCCCGATCTCCTCCCCAGTCCTCCGTTCTGTCCGGTACCCCCCTCCGTCCCCCTGTCCGCTCCCCCGTGCTCCTGTCCGCTCCCCCGTGCTCCTGTCCGCTCCCCCGTGCTCCTGTCCGCTCCCCCGTGCTCCTGTCCGCTCCCCCGTGCTCCTGTCCGCTCCCCCCGTCCTCCGATCCCCCCCCCCCCTGTGCTCCGATCCACCCCCCCACCACCCCCTCATACTTACCGATCCTCCCGAAGTCGGTCCGTCTTCTCCCTGGGCGCCGCCATCTTCCAAGATGGCGGGCGCATGCTCAGTACGCCCGCCGAATCTGCAGGCTGGCAGATTCGTTACAAGTACATTTTGATCGCTGTGGTAGGTTCTACCACAGCGATCAAAATAAAAAAATAATAAATAAACCCCCCCCTTTATCACCCCCATAGGTAGGGACAATAATAAAATAAAGAAAATATTTTTTTTTCTTTTTCCTCTAGGGTTAGGGTTAGAACTAGGGTTAGAACTAGGGGTAGGGTTAGGGTTACGGGTAGGGTTAGGGTTATGGCATGTGCACACAGAGCGGATCGGCCGCGGATCCGCAGCGGATCGGCCTCGGATCCGCAGCGGATCGGCCACGGATCGGCAGCGGATCGGCAGCGGATCGGCCGCGGATCCGCAGCGGATCGGCCGCGGATCCGC
The DNA here is from genome assembly GCF_051348905.1 of Ranitomeya variabilis. Taxonomy (NCBI): domain Eukaryota; kingdom Metazoa; phylum Chordata; class Amphibia; order Anura; family Dendrobatidae; genus Ranitomeya; species Ranitomeya variabilis. The sequence goes on from NC_135234.1 coordinate 718,604,295, forward strand.
AGCGGATCGGCCGCGGATCCGCAGCGGATTAGCCGCGGATCTGCAGCGGATTGGCAGCGGATCGGCCGCGGATCCGCAGCGGATTGGCCGCGGATCCGCAGCGGATTGGCAGCGGATTGGCCGCTGCGAATTCGAAGCAGTTTTCCATCAGGTTTACAGTACCATGTACACCTAAGGAAAACCAAATCCGCTGTGCCCATGGTGCGGAAAATTCCGTGCGGAAACGCTGCATTGTATTTTCCGCAGCATGTCAATTCTTTGTGCGGATTCCGCAGCGTTTTACACCTGTTCCTCAATAGGAATCCGCAGGTGAAATCCGCACAAAAAAACACTGGAAATCTGCTGTAAATCCGCAGGCAAAACGCAGTGCCTTTTACCTGCAGATTTTTCAAAAATCGTGCGGAAAAATCTCACACGAATCCGCAACGTGGGCACATAGCCTTAGGGTTAGGGTTGGAATTAGGGCTAGGGTTTGAAATAGGGTTAAGATTAGGCTTGTGGTTAGGGTTACGGATAGGGTTAGGGGTGTGTTGGGGTTATAGTTGTGGTTAGGGTTGGGATTAGGGTTACGGTTGGGATTAGGGTTAGGATTAGGGTTGGAATTAGGGTTACGGTTGTGTTGCGGTTAGGGTTGTGGTTAGGGGTGTGTTGGGGTTAGGGTTGTGATTAGGGTTATGGCTACAGTTGGGATTAGGATTAGGGGTGTGTTGGGGTTAGTGTTGAAGTTAGAATTGAGGGGTTTCCACTGTTTAGGCACATCAGGGGTCTCCAAACGCAACATGGCGCCACCATTGATTCCAGCCAATCTTGCGTTCAAAAAGTCAAATGGTGCTCCCGCCCTTCCAAGCCCCGACGTGCGCCCAAACAGTGGTTTACCCCCACATTTGGGGTACCAGCGTACTCAGGACAAACTGGGCAACAACTGTTGGGGTCCAATTTCTCCTGTTACCCTTGCAAAAATAAAAAATTACTTGCTAAAACATAATTTTTGAGGAAAGAACAATTATTTTTTATTTTCACGGCTCTGCGTTATAAACTTCTGTGAAGCACTTGGGGGTTGAAAGTGCTCACCACACATCTAGATAAGTTCCTTCGGGGGTCTAGTTTCCAAAATGGGGTCACGTGTGGGGTGTTTCTACTGTTTAGGCACATCAGGGGCTCTGCAAATGCAATGTGACGCCCGCAGACCATTCCATCAAAGTCTGCATTTCAAATGTCACTACTTCCCTTCCGAGCCCTGACGTGTGCCCAAACAGTGGTTTACCCCCACATATGGGGTATCAGCGTACTCACAACAAACTGGGCAACAAATATTGGGGTCCAAATTCTCCTGTTACCCTTGTGAAAATAAAAAATTGCTTGCTAAAACATCTTTTTTGAGGAAAGAAAAATGATTTTTTTATTTTCACGGCTCTGCGTTGTAAACTTCTGTGAAGCACTTGGGGGTTGAACGTGCTCACCACACATCTAGATAAGTTCCTTGGGGGGTCTAGTTTCCAAAATGGGGTCACTTGTGGGGGGTTTCTACTGTTTAGGCATATCAGGGGCTCTGCAAACGTAACATGATGCCCGCAGACCATTCCATCAAAGTCTGCATTCCAAAACGTCACTACTTCCCTTCCGAGCCCCGGCATGTACCCAAACAGTGGTTTACCCCCACATATGGGGTATCAGCGTACTCAGGAGAAACTGGACAACAACTTTTGGGGTCCAATTTCTCCTGTTACTCTTGCAAAAATAAAAAAAATTCTGGGCTAAAAAAATATTTTTGAGGAAAGGAAACACATTTTTAATTTTCACGGCTCTGCGTTATAAACTTCTGTGAAGCACTTGGGGGTTCAAAGTGCTCACTACACATCTAGATAAGTTCCCTTGGGGGTCTAGTTTCCAAAATGGAGTCAATTGTGGGGAGTTCCTACTGTTTAGGCACATCAGGGGCTCTGCAAACGCAACCTGACGCCCGCAGAGCATTCCATCAAAGTCTGCATTTCAAAACGTCACTACTTCCCTTCCGAACCCCGACGTGTGCCAAAACAGTGGTTTACCCCCACATATGGGGTATCATCGTACTCAGGAGAAACTGGAAAACAACTTTTGGGGTCCAATTTCTCCTATTACCCTTGGGAAAATAAAAAATTGTGGGCTAAAAAAATCATTTTTGAGAAAAGAAAAATTATTTTTTATTTTCATGGCTCTGCGTTATAAACTTCTGTGAAGCACCTGGGGGTTATAAGTGCTCACTATGCATCTAGATAAGTTCCTTGGGGGGTCTAGTTTCCAAAATGGGGTCACTTGTAGGGGAGCTCCAATGTTTAGGCACACAGGGGCTCTCCAAACGCGACATGGTGTCCGCTAACGATTGGAGCTAATTTTCCATTCAAAAAGTCAAATGGCACGCCTCCCCTTCCGAGCCTTGCCGTGCACCCAAACAGTGGTTTACCCCCACATATGAGGTATCGGCATACTCAGGAGAAATTGCCCAACAAATTTTAGGATCCATTTTATCCTGTTGCCCATGTGAAAATGAAAGAATTGAGGCTAAAAGAAATTGTGTGTGAAAAAAATTCATTTTTGCGGATCAATTTGTGAAGCACCTGGGGGTTTAAAGTGCTCACTATGCCTCTAGATGAGTTCCTTGGGGGGTCTAGTTTCCAAAATGGGGTCACTTGTGGAGGAGCTCCAATGTTTAGGCACACAGGGGCTTTCCAAACGCGACATGGTGTCCGCTAACGATGGAGATAATTTTTCATTCAAAAAGTCAAATGGTGCTCCTTCCCTTCCGAGCCTTACCATGTGCCCAAACAGTGGTTTACCCCCAGATGTGAGGTATTGGTGTACTCAGGAGAAATTGCCCAACAAAATTTAGGATCCATTTTATCCTGTTGCCCATGTGAAAATGAAAAAATTGAGGCTAAAATAATTTTTTTGTGAAAAAAAAAGTACTTTTTCATTTTTACGGATCAATTTGTGAAGCACCTGGGGGTTTAAAGTGCTCACTATGCTTCTAGATAAGTTCCTTGGGGGGTCTAGTTTCCAAAATGGGGTCACTTGTGGGGGAGCTCCAATGTTTAGGCACACGGGGGCTCTCCAAACGCGACATGGTGTCCGCTAAAGATTGGAGCCAATTTTTCATTGAAAAAGTCAAATGGCGCTCCTTCCCTTCCGAGCCCTGCCGTGCGCCCAAACAGTGGTTTACCCCCACATATGAGGTATCAGCGTACTCAGGACAAATTGGACAACAACGTCCGTGGTCCAGTTTCTCCTTTTACCCTTGGGAAAATAAAAAAAATTTCGCTAAAATATCATTTTTGTGACTAAAAAGTTAAATGTTCATTTTTTACTTCCATGTTGCTTCTGCTGCTGTGAAACACCTGAAGGGTTAATAAACTTCTTGAATGTGGTTTTGAGCACCTTGAGGGGTGCAGTTTTTAGAATGGTGTCACTTTTGGGTATTTTCAGCCATATAGAACCCTCAAACTGACTTCAAATGTGAGGTGGTCCCTAAAAAAAATGGTTTTGTAAATTTTGTTGTAAAAATGAGAAATCACTGGTCAAATTTTAACCCTTATAACTTCCTAGCAAAAAAAAAATTTGTTTCCAAAATTGTGCTGATGTAAACATGTGGGAAATGTTATTTATTAACTATTTTGTGTCACATAACTCTCTGGTTTAACAGAATAAAAATTCAAAATGTGAAAATTGCGAAATTTTCAAAATTGTTGCCAAATTTCCGTTTTTTTTTCACAAATAAACTCAGAAATTATCGACCTAAATTTACCACTAACATGAAGCCCAATATGTCACGAAAAAACAATCTCAGAATCGCTAGGATCCGTTGAAGCGTTCCTGAGTTATTACCTCATAAAGGGACACTGGTCAGAATTGCAAAAAACGGCAAGGTCATGAAGGGGTTAAAAAACAGCAATATAAAGGTGCCAATAGGTAATATTGACGAATAGTCAGCATCTATGTTTTAGCACAATACAGTGGACCAAAGACATAATTAATGCAAAAGGCAGCCAAGAAAAATGGAAATGTTGTCCATAATGTAGGACACTTAGCTGTCAGTAGAACGCCCCGACGCGTTTCCCCGTCATACGGTTCCTCAGGGGGCAAGAACGGATACAACAAACCAGAGGTCAATGATGTAGGTGCCCTGATGTCGGGACAGACCTGACTGAATCCCTAGAGAGGGGACTTATATAATAAAGAACAACTCCCACTCACAAATCAGCATGGGTGTTAGAAGTCCCTCCTCTCCCCAGATTTCCGTAAGGCACTAGGTATGGTACCGCCCACATATGTGGCCACATGATGTGTGCCAAATAATAGACATATGTCCATTTTGCCAGGGGGCTCCCACCCCCCCCCCTTTCATAAGCGGATCATAGATAACACAAGCAGATAACATACCGCACCAGGCATTAAATACCGCATGGATCCAATACCACATGGAACACGCTGGACGCCGCCATTACAGACTTCGGGACGCCAAATAGCGCATGCGCGCAGTCCCTATACAGATCCGGGAAGGCGGTGTCTATGCTCTTGATAGAGCGAGAGCTCCAGCACTGGAGCACAAGCTAAGCGCCGCCATGTTTGGTGTGATACACGTCACCGCACATGCGCCCAGTCTCAGCAATTAAGCAGTCGGCTGCAGAGAGTCCCGAATCAAAATAGAGTATACCGGTGCGCGTGCGTTATCCGCGGCTCAAAAGATAGGCGCAAACTCATCAGAACAAAGTAATAGGACCCCGCTAGCAGACAGCAGAGAAACATAAATCATATATATATGAGGCAAACATGCCTGTACGGTAATCACAACGGGGAGAATAATAAATGAAATTAACTTAAATGTTGGTCACAATCGACACCTACAGACAAACTGTAAGAAACATGGTATAATGGTTCAGAGTCCGATAGCCCCATGGTTCATGCACCGTGGGTCAGGCACAGAAAAATTATAAATCATTAGTGTACATGCAGTAGAGGAAATATGCTGTCCTACAAAAAGCACGTATAGGTGAGAGACTCGTTCAAGCCTCTCGGTGACATCGATTGCATACGGAAAATCCATTCCGCCTCCCGTTTAAGTAGTGCTTGGTCAAAATTGCCTCCTCGAACCCTAGGTTTCAACAATTCCATCATGCACAGAGTGATCCCTTTAAGGGTTCTACCATGTGTCTGATTGACATGTCGGGCAAGCGGAGTATCCCTATTGTGTCTAATGTCACCGAGATGCTCCCCAAACCTAGTTCTTAGCTCCCTTTTGGTTTTACCAATGTAATCCAAGGGACAGGGGCAAGTGATCTTATATACTACACCCATGGATTTACAGTTGCCGAAATCTCTTATGTCAAAACACCTGCCATTAGCCGCACTGGTAAACTGTTTGGTCTGTCTAACATACTGGCACTTTGAACATTTGCCACATTTAAAAAAGCCCACTGGTCTCCTTTCAAGCCACGTACCCGCTCCCTGCGGTTTTTGATATAGGCTATGTACTAAGCGGTCCCCAATTGATCTCCCCCTCCTGTATGTGATACTAGGTGTAGGGGGGATAAAGTTCCCGAGGTGAGGATCAGCTAGGAGCACACCCCAGTGCCTTTTAATGTTCTTTATTATATAAGTCCCCTCTCCAGGGATTCAGTCAGGTCTGTCCCGACATCAGGGCACCTACATCATTGACCTCTGGTTTGTTGTATCCGTTCTTGCCCCCTGAGGAACCGTATGACGGGGAAACGCGTCGGGGCGTTCTACTGACAGCTAAGTGTCCTACTGACAGCTAAGTGTCCTACATTATGGACAACATTTCCATTTTTCTTGGCTGCCTTTTGCATTAATTATGTCTTTGGTCCACTGTATTGTGCTAAAACATAGATGCTGACTATTCGTCAATATTACCTATTGGCACCTTTATATTGCTGTTTTTTAATGCAGGCGCCTATGCAATACTATGTATTTATTTTTACATGCAGTTATCACGATTAGTATGTACGAATACATGTCAGCCAGCATGGGCATATACAGTCTTCTATTTGGACTAAACCAGGTCATTTAAATTGTGTATTTTTTCTCCTTCTATTTTCCCACTGCTTTGTGCACACCAGTCTATATGTGTATCTGTGGCTGTGCGGAGGACAAGTATATTAATATTTTATTGGCCAGATTGGCCATATATCTACAGCGTATTGTCCTGAATGGGGTTTCATAAAATGGAGGATTGATAGTTTTTTCCTAGAGTGCACCCGAGTTTCTCTACTCCTGCTTTCTTCATAACTTTTATTTGCTTATTGTTTTCCTACCTGCAGCTGGCTAGGTATTTAATAGGGCCAGCAGGTTACAGCCGCCACGGAGTGGGGGCGCCAAATAAACTATCAGGGTGCCAACCTCCACTGCTAGGCAGGGATAGCAGGAGAGTGAAGGGCTAATTATTAGGTAAGGTGCACCTAGTAGTTTTTTGAGTCCATTTTTCAAAATAATATCCTTTTTTCTGTTCTACACTGGGAAGTGGTATTTTTACAAGGTATATTAATAAAGATTCAAGACTTTTAAGGGGAATTTATGTCACATGTCGTCTTTCCACACCACAGTCTCCTCCCACCAGCCGAGGAAGAGGTTGGCATAGGCCGGGGCACAAGGACTGCCCATGGCCGTCCCCCTCAGCTGGTGGTAGATCCTGCGGTTAAAGGTGAAAAAGTTGTGAGTTAAACAAAAGCGGAGCAATCTCAGGATAAAGTTGTTATGTTCCTGAAATTGACAACCTCTCATTTGGAGAAAATACCCAATAGCCTCTAAACCCTTGTCATGGGGAATGGAGGAATAGAGGGCCTCAACGTCGATACTCGCAAGATATGCTCCTGGATCGACGGTGAGACCCTCAAGACGACGCAGAAGGTCAGGGGTGCCTTTAACAAAAGATTGTAAAGAGGACACAAAGTGGCTTAGAACACGATCCAAATAGATGCCTGCATTCTGGCAGAGACTGCCTACCCCAGACACAATGGGCCTACCTTTTAGTGGGTTAAGGCCCTTGTGAACTTTGGGGAGGCAGTAAAAAGTGGCTGTGATGGGATGACAGGGAAAGATAAAGTCATACTCGGTCTTATTTATTACGCCACTCTCCAAACCTTCCTGCAGAATAAGGCGAAGTTCCTCACAATACTCACTACTTGGATCGTGTGTAAGAATCTCATAAGAGTCCCTATCTGCCAGTATGGATTCGCACAAATCTTGATAGTGAGCAACATCAAGGATGACAACATTGCCACCCTTGTCTGAGGGCTTTATGATAATATTCTTGTCACATACAAGGCGATTAATCGCTTCCATCTCCTTCTTCTAGCAATTAAACTTACATAATATATGGGAGTGAGAGAGACTTATCAAATCAGATGTCACCAAGTTAGAAAAAACGTCAATGGCGGAAAGGTCACCAGTAGGTGGTGGCATCCTGTGACTCTTGCCCTTTAAATCGGTAAATGGACCCAAACCTTGTGAATTGGGGTCGATATCACCGATGCTATGCAATAATCTGACATCAGCCAGCATATGTGTAGGGATACCAAGATCAGCACAAGTGCGGGAATCCTGTTTCTGAAAATACTTTTTCCATCTAATTTTACGCAGAAAAAGATTAAGGTCCTTAACTGCTCTGAACAAATCAAAATCACTATTGGGGACGAAAGAGAGACCCTTCTCTAGGACCGACATTTCGTCACCATCAATATGTCTAGCCGAGAGGTTAATAATTTGAATGTTATGACCAATAGCTGGTTCAGGGGGGTTAGTTCCTGGACTAATGCCAGTAAGATCCTTTATTATTATTTCCTTGGTTGGAGAGGTCGATCTCAGAGTGTAAACCTGATCCAAAAAACTCCCCCCTGTACTGTTTGCTGATCTCACAGAAGAACCTCGTGCTCCTCGGCCTCTACCTCTCCCCCGATTCTTTCCTCTATTAGATTTGCTTCTATTCTCAGATTCGGAAAAATCCGTGTCTGTAGAGGATAGTTCTGTGTCACGGTCAGGAGGGGGAGGTCTAGGAGCTAGGACAAGATAAGCTTTATTATCTTTAAAGTCTTGAATATCACGCATATACTGCCGATGTTTACTTTCTTTTAGGTGATACTGAAACCGCTCTATGTGTGTCTGTAATTTTGTCTTTTAATGCAAAATCAGTTTCTGTGGAGAATTTTTTTGTGATATCTATCTGTTCTTTTAATTTATCATTCAATGTAGCTAAAGATATTTTTTCTTCCTCAAACAATAACTGCATAAAACGAAGAGAACTATCTGTGGCCTCCCTCTCCCATCGATGTATGAAGGAAGGACTCTTGTGACGATTACCTGTTGAGAGATTTATGCGTAAGCCACGTGGGACAATCTTAGCCTTCAAATAACTCTCTAAACTTTGAACCTCCCACCAAGATGTAATTTGGTCTCGATAGGTTTGTTGGAGTTCCTTGAAGGCCACATTGTACGTAAATATTTTTTCTGTACAAATGTCTGGTCCGAGAACACTTCCTTAGCCTCTGATAGCCAACTTTCAGTATTAAGGCCCACAGTAAAAACGGGATTCGCAAGACCAATAATTACTTACATTTATTGCATATTTATGCTATTTGGCGGAACCTTATTACATCATGCATACCATTCCAATCATGATACAGATATGGGAGCATGCTTTATGTTAGGTACCTATGTCTAACTAATCGTTGCTGGTCACGCTAGGTTATAATAGTGTTTTGGATATATGTACTTCCGGCTAGAATTTTGATCGCAACTAATTATATCATCATGTGGTACCTTTTTCATGTGGCACAGTTATGAAGATTGTTTAATCTCCCTTATGATCTTTTTAACCATTGATTGCTTTGGATACTATTAGCGCCACAGTCTATATTGTTTCCGATTATGCATACTTATACCCGGGTTGCCTAGTTACAGCGTCTTCCGGTCACAGCAGTGTCCGTCTCTAGCTGTCTCCTGTATGGCGTTTGTTTTTTTGGGCTGCAGTATGTGGGATTAACAATTAATCCTTTAAACCCGACGCTCATACCAGAGCTATCGGTATTTTATACTTACGGTACTTTGTTTCCCCGCAATCTGCGTTACCTAGCAGCAACAACTTCCGGTTTGAGCACGCATGACAGGAAGTTACTGCGCCGCCATTGCAATCGGGTACTTCACATGGAGTTTGGCGTGTGACATCATTAACATGGTGAGCTTTTCCTACTTCATGTATTTTGTTAGTATTGTGGCGCTACACGTGCCCACATTATATATTATGCAGAGCACAGTCACAGCGCTCATATTAGCTCTCCCATATTATCAGTTTGATTTACAGCTGCTATGCTCATTAGTTCGCCCTATAGGAAACCGGCAGTTTTTATACTCCGGTTCCTATTTAACCATAGCCCTATTTTCCTACCACTCTCTGCAGGACAGCATAGAGGGTGGCAGGACTCTATGTCCCTCTTCTTTAGCATATAGGCACCTCTTCCTCATATACAAGCATGTCCCCTGAAGATTATGCTTGGATGAAACGCGTTGGGACGAAACTCTAGGGAGAGTGCAGGGCATTTCTATATGCAGGGATAGCTGTGGACTGCCCTTGTAAGGGCAGGAGCATTGGGGATAGTCTATCGATAGCCCCATAGGGAATGATATAGGGACTGTCTTCCCTTCGCCTTCTGGATATCTGCCTAAACAAGGGAATATCCGGTGCTCCGTTGCCCTCCTTCTTCTATGGAACTGGTAAGACCGTTCCTTTCTTATGCTTAGAGGAATCAGTAGGCATTTCCTACAGTGTTTGCCATTACTGTTTTTCTGTAGGTTCTGTTATGCGACTGAGGGTGTGGTGCTGTATTTGTTGTAATCGTCAAACAGCCTTACAGCCTTTGTATTTATCACACCCCAGTAATGTACTTCTCGTCAGCATTTTTGCTGTCGGGATTTTTTTTAAATCCTGCGAGGGGCCCATTAGTCTCCGGGGACCATCACATCCTATGGTGGAGACTTTGCCCCAATTTGTGTGTTTTTGTTCACGTGGGTGACTTGTTTTTTATGGTTCTTTATAGTATTAAAAGTTACGTTTTATATTCATCCCATTTTTTGCTGTATTATTGTTTTTATTGGTACCATTTTTGGAAGGGATGGAGCAATGTTTAACTTTTTCAACGCAGAATTGGCTGGAATTGAGATCGGACGCCATGTCGCGTTTGGGGAGCCCCTGATGTGCCTAAACAGTGGAAACCCCCCAATTCTAACTGACAAACTAACCCAAACATACCCCTAACCCTAATCCCAACCACACCCCCTATCCCCAACACACCCCTAACCCTAATCCCAACCCTAACCACACCCCTAACCCTAATTCCAACCATAAATGTAATCCAAACCCTAACCCTAACTTTAGCCCCAACCTTAACTGTAGCCCCAACCCTAACTGTAGCCCCAACCCTAACGGGAAAATGGAAATAAATACATTTTTTAAATTTATTATATCTCACTAACTAAGGGGGTGATGAGGGGGGTTTGATTTACTTTTATAGCGGGTTTTTAGCAGATTTTTATGATTGGCAGCTGTCACACACTAAAAGACGCTTTTTATTGCAAAAAAATAGTTTTTGCGTCTCCACATTTTGAGAGCTATAATTTTTCCATATTTTGGTCCACAGAGTCATGTGAGGTCTTGTTTTTTGCGGGACGAGTTGATGTTTTTATTGGTACCTTTTTTGGGCACGATAAACAAATGTATCTTTTCTTTTTTTTCAGATTTTTGTGAGGCAGAATGACCAAAAACCAGCTGTTCATGAATTTCTTTTCTTTTTTTTTTTTGATTAAAAATTTTTGATAAAATTGTAAAATTGATAAAGCAGTTTTATTCTTTGGGTCCGTACGATTACAGCGATACCTCATTTATATAATTTTTTATGTTTTGGCGCTTTTATACGATAAAAACTTTTCGATAAAAAATAATTATTTTTGCATCGCTTTATCCTGAGGAATATAACTTTTATTTTTTTTGCTGATGATGCTGTATGTTGACCCGGTTTTTTGTGGGACAAGATGACGTTTTCAGCGGTACCATGTTTATTTATATCAGTCTTTTTGATCGCGGGTTATTCCACTTTTTGTTTGGCGGTATGATAAAGCGCTGTTTTTTTGTCCTTTTTTTTTTTTTCTCCACTGATCACTGAAAGGGTTAACGAGTGGGACAGTTTTATAGGCCGGGTCGTTACGGGCGTGGCGATACTAAATATGTGTACTTTTGTTATATTTTTTTTATTATTTAGCTACAGAGATGTATTTATTGGAACAATATTTTTTTTTTTATTTAGTTTTTTTTTTGTTTGTTTTTTTACTTTGTCCCTGGGTAGGACATCATGGTAAAGTGTCAGATCGCTAATCTGACACTTGGCAAACCTGGAGCACTGCCTGTCAGATCGCTGATCTGACACAGTGATGAGCAGGCGCTTGAAAGCCACCTCCCTGCATGACCCAGAAGGAGCCCCACGGCATTTTGGATCCGGGGCCTGCAGGGAGGAGGATGTAGGAGACCCTTTGAACAACGCGATCACATTGCGTTGTTCCAAGGGTCTCAGGGAAGCACGCAGGGAGCCCCCACCCCGCGCGATGCTTCCCTATGCAGCCGGAAAGCTGCGATCATGTTTGATCGCAGTGTTCCGGGTGTTAATGTGCCGGGAGCAGTCCATGACCGCTCCTGGCACATAGTGCCGGATGTCCGCTGTAATAATCAGCTGACACCCGGCGGCGATTGACCGTGCTCCCCCTGTGAGCGCAGCCGATCGCCTATGGCGTACTATTCCGTCCATGGGAAGTAGGGCCCGGGTTACATGGACGGAATAGTACGTCTAATGGCACAAAGGGGTTAAATCAACCCCTTTCGCCCCATTCAAAATAAAAAAATAAAATCAAACCTACAGTACACATTTGGTATCGACGGATTCAGAATCGCCCGATCTATCAATAGAAAAAGTATTAACCTGATCGCTAAACCACATAGCGAGAAAAAAAATCGAAACGCCAGAATTACTTTTTTTTTTGTCGCTGCGACATTGCATTAAAATGCAATACCGGGCGATCAAAAGATCGTATCTGCACAAATTTGGTATCATTAAAAACGGCACGCAAAAAACGAGCCCTCACACAACCCGAGATCACGAAAAATGGAGACTACAGGTATCGGAAAATGGCGCAAATTTTTTCTTAGCAAAGCTTAGAATTTATTTTCACCACTAAGATAAAAAAGAACCTAGACATGTTTGTTTGGTGTCTATGATCTCGTAATGACCTGGAGAATAATAATGGCAGGTCAGTTTTAGCATTTAGTGAACCTCGCAAAAAAAGGCAAACAAAAAACAAGTGTACTTGTACTTTTTTACAATTTCAACGCACTTGGAACTTTTTTCCCGCTTTCTAGTACACGACATGGTAAAACCAATGGTGTAGTTCAAAAATAAAACTCGTCTTGAAAAAATTAACCCTCATATGGCCATATTGACGGTAAAATAAAAAATGTATGGCTCTGGTAAGGAGAAGAGCGAAAAACGAAAACTCAAAACCGAAAAAAGCTCTGGTCATGAAGGGGTTAAAGCACCATTTATTTATTTTTTTACTTCACCCCTGGAGTGGTTTTTAATCCGTTGATTCCCAGTTTTTAATAAAATACTTACTAGCCACCATCTTCTGCGGAACTCAGCACCGCTCCGCCATCTTGTGACCACAGCTGAGACTAATCAGACGTCTCAGTTAGCGGTCACAAGCTCTGTGTGAGGCCGGGGTCACACTTGCCTGTGCAGTGCGAGTCTCTCGCCTCAATACCCGGCACTGCCGCCGGTACCCGGGACCGGAGTGTGCGGCTGCATGTATTTCTATGCTATGTATTTCGGTCGCATTAAAAAAAAAATGACGTAATATTATGTCCCTGGTCAAATAAACCCAGAAACCCCCAGTTAAGGAACCTCAGCCTCCCTGCTCAACGTTTCACCAGCTAGGACACACAAGGGGAACTCCTCCACCTCCGACTGGGATTCATCAGGGTTGAGCTGGCTCCTGTCTTGAGTCACTCGGCACCCCTGCTTTAACCCACAAGTCCCAAACAGGCTGAAGTCTCACCAGATTATCAAGGGGTGTAGCAAGTCTCCGACTACCCCAACCTCATGGGACTCCGTACCTCGGCTCGTTATTATCAACACTCTGGCAATAGGGTAGTCCTTGGCATCCCCATGGATACAGCAGACGCCCACGTTTCCCTGGGATCACTCACACCAGTACTCCGTTTACTGTCACGGGACATGACAGTGGCCACTCTCCGGGCTGATAGTCCACACTGCAGGTGGGATAGGCATAGTACGAAGAACACCTCCCTAGGCTGCAGTCCATCTGCTCAGAGAATATAGGACACTTTGCAGCTATGTGTCCAGGACCGTGGCATCTCCAGCAGATCAGGTCTTTACAGCAGCCTTTGGCAATCCCTCAGCGACTCCTTTGCATCTTGGACTCCCCCCAGTAGTGACTCTACTACTCCTCTTTTGGGACTCGGGCTCGTGCTGAGTACCCCAGTATGGAGATGCCCCACCTCCCGGGTCCCTTAGGGACCTCTCGACCACCGGGGTTTTACCTGGGCAACCCAGGTCTGTATTGGCCTGTGGAGGGAGTGAATAAATCTGTCCATAACCACCCGCTCGACCATCTGGGCTGGAGTGGAGGACACCGGCTTCAACTATTTCTGGACCAAATGCAACAAGTCAAATATCTGAGAGCGGGAAGGTTTGTCACCATAACACGCCCAGTGATGAACCCTTTGGGCTCTGAGACACATAGTGACCCCTGAACATGTCAATATCTCCGTTTTTTAACTTGGCATATTCCCGTGAATGTTGTAAGCCAAAGTCAAAATAAACTTTCTGAGGTTCACCTGTCAGATAGGGGGCCAGCACCTCTGTCCACTGCTCTTGGGGTAGACTCTCCCGCTCTGCAACCCATTCAAACACAGTCAATGCCTCTATATCATCCCCTGGGGCCATCTTTTGCATGGCTCTTCTTACCACTTTCCAGACGTCACCTTGATGTGGGGGAGGAGAGTTCTCTCTGCTACGGACATCTCCCACCAGGAGTTCCATCTGCTTTTGCTGCTGTTGAATCTGTTGCATCAGGAGCGTATCGGTCTCCTGCTGTTGCTCACGGAACTGTTGCTCTTGGTGTTGCTGCTGTAGACTCAGAGTCAAGTGCTTGATCAGCTCCTCCATTTTGTCTGACCGATGTTCCATCCCTGTAGCCGCCTTCATCCAGGACATCCGATTTGTCCACAATTCATACCTGTGTTTCTGGAACGTTGACCGCATTATTCAGCACTTGTGGAAGGTCGGCTCACTCAGCTGCTCACCGAAGTAGACGCGGGAACACTTTATATTAAAGTCTCTGCGTGGTTTATTGCTTCATAAGCTATGAAGCCAAAATAGTAACAAAAACAGCTTTTCTGGCACAAATAAAAATAAAAAGTCCATACAAAATAGTTTCCAGTATGGCACCCGCCTTCTGGGACAAAAAAAAACAAAAACACACTGTAGATCAGACAGGAGGCTTCCTTTCTCCAAACACCCCATCAACAGATAAAAAAAAAAAAGTGGCTGGACATTTAACTCCCTCCAACCACACCCTTGAGGTGGAGATATGGTAAGTAGGCATCCTGCCCATCTCTGACTACTCACCATGAAAGCCAGACCCTGGTAATAAATGGTTTACTCTCAGCACATATGCTGGAGGAAAACTTATGGCTTTCACACCACGCAGGATAATAATCTTTGCGACACATATCTACCCTCACATACGGCGCCAGTGACTCTTTCACAGTTAGTCAAGATGATAAAATTCCCTTTCTTTAATATTGGACAGGTTTTGACAAAATGAAGGCAATACGATTTCTTGGGAACTATGGAACTCCGAGGTTACTTTATGTAAAAAAGAGGATCGATCTAGTCGCAAAATAAGTCTGTCCCTTAAGGTTCTTAAGTAGGGTTCTCTGATTGAGAGGGTCTGTAGTTCACCCACTCTTCTTGCTGTCGTGATGGCCACCTGGAAAGCTGCTTTCCAAGACAATTTATCCAAGCCTATATCTATAGGTTCAAGGTATTGTGAGGCCTTTGAGAACCACATTCAGGTCCCAGGCTAGGACCAAATTTTGAACTCTAGGTCTTAGGTGAGATGCTGCAATCCTGAATCTTCCCACCCAGAGATGGTCAACTAGACTCTGACCAAAGTATGAGCTGAGGGCAGCAACTTTTCCCAGTGCTAGTCTTCAGACCTTACTCCTTTCTGGAATCTGTTACTGGTTTCCTACTTCCTTGAAGTGTCTTTACCACCTTATCCAAAAGACAGCTAGCATTTAGGATGATGGACTTAGAAGCCAGGCTGCAAGCTGTAAAGCTTGAGGATCTGGTTGACAAATTGGCCTTTAGTGGAGAAGGTTGCTGGTTGGTGGAAGTACCAGCGGGCAATCAATCTTAAAATTGTTTAGAGCGCCGAACCAGCTTCTTTTTAACCAATGAGGCGCTACTAGTATAGTCTTCGCCTTGTCCCTCCTGATTTTCTGCAATGTCTTTGGTAGCAGAAATTGGAGGGAAGGTGTACACCAACTTGAAGTTCCAGCGGTGGGAGAAAGAATCCACCGCTATGCATATGTGGCTCGGGTCTAGAGAGAAGTATCTGCCCGCTTTTGCATTTAGACAAGTAGCTAACAGGTCTACTTCCGGTAGACCCCATTTTTCTGTTAACACCTGAAATACCCTGCCATCTAGGTTCCATTCTCCTGGGTGTATCGTCTTTCCGCTGAAGAAGTCTGCTTGAACATTGGTAAACCCTTATAGATGGAATGAAGACAGAAAGGGAAAGCACGTCATTCGGCCCTAACAAAAATCATGTTCAAAATTTCCTTCAGGCTTTCGTGTCTTGTGCTCCCTTGGTGTCGCAGATGAGCCACTGTAGTCATATTGTCTGAATAAGCTTATATGGGTCCCTTTTACCAAGTTCACTGCGGCTTTTAGTGCTTCCTCTACCGCCTTCTACTCTCTGAAGTTGGAAGAGCAAAGACTGATATCTTGGGATCATATCTCCTGGAATGAGGCCTGGGAGATTGTGGCTCCCCATCCTCTTCCACTGGCGTCTGTTGTGACAGTTGATAGGGGATTTTGATCCCAGGCGAGTATACTCCCCTGCTCAAGTTCTTTGGGTTGAGCCACCAGCTGAGGCAGGTTCTAACTCAGCCTGGTAAGTGAATAGTTTTGCCCGGGGACCCTGGGGCACTGTCTCATCAAGATAGAATGTGGGATTGCAAACATCTTGTGTGGGCCTGAGCCGAAGCTACCGCTGGGATGCAGGAAGTCTGACATCTAGTGCGGTCTAGTGCTGACATTGCCGACCTGAGGGATATTTTTCTTCGATCCCGCAAGGCTGTTATCTTGGACCGTATCAGGATTTGTTTTTCCTTCGACAGCTGAGACATCTGGTCTTGTGAGTCTAACAATATTCCCAAGAAAATTCTCCTAGTGGATGGAACCAGTTTGGATTTTTCACAGTTTATTAACCATCCCAATGATGGCCACTGAGGACAGTTTGATTGGCTTATGAGCAGCAGGTCGTCTAGGTAAGACACGATACAGATATTTTTGTTCCGGATGGAGGCTATCACCTTCGCCTTTATTTCGGTGAACACCCGTGGGGCTGATGAAATGCCGAACAAGAGGACATTGAATTGATAGTGACGTATTTGCCATCCTTGAGCTACTACAAATCTCAGATACCTTCGATGTGTTGGGTGAATGGGGATGTGATAAGCATTCTGGAGGTCTATGGTCACCATTACAAAGCTTTGTTCTATCAATGGATTGGTGCTTTTTAACAATTCCATCTTGAACCTCCTGTACTTTGTGTGCATATTTAGAGGTTTTAAATGTATTATTATCCTGTGTGTTCCATTCGTGTCTTTTTTTTATTTTTATTAGTAACACACGGGAATAAAGACCTGTTCCGCACTCTGTTTTCGGTACTTGGGAAACCACGCCAGCGAAGAGTAACTGTTGGAGTCCGGACATTAAGGCGCTTATAACTCCTGAAAGGACATAGAGATAACAATATTTGTGGAGGCCTGGAGGAGAACTTGCTCTTTACCCCGGGTTTGGACAGATTTTCACACCCATTGACTGAGGGTAAGAAGTTGTCACTGGGGGGGGGGGAGGAATCCAGAGATCCAACCCTCTACAGATTCGATGTCCTTGTATTTCTTGATGTTGTCCCTGGGAGAGCAAGATGTTCCTGCCTCTACCTCCCCTTAGGATAAGCTCCAGCGTCCAGTTTTCCCTTTTCCCTGTATGAGGAAGTTTGATTCTTTGGGGGACGAAAGAATCACTTTGGGTTCTGGCAGAGTTTTCTTCTTGTCTGTTGCCTTTTCCAATAATTCAACCAGGGCTGGACCGAACATACATTCCCCTTTGAAGGGAAAAGTGCAAAGTTTGATTTTTGAGGCGATGTCTCCCGCTCCATAACTTCCGCCATAACGCCCTTCTAACTGAATTCAATAAAACCAAAGATCTAGCTGCCATCCTCTGCGGAGGAGTCGGCTAGAAACCCTGTGGCTTTTTGTAAGAGAGGTATAGACCCCAACAGTGTTTCTCTTGAAGTACCCATGCTGAGATTTTCTTTCAGCTGATTTAGCCACAGGAACATTGATCTGGCTACGCAGGTGGAAACAAAGTTTGCTTTCAACAAAGCCAAAAACGGTCTCCCAGGATTTTTTCAGCAGACTATCAGTCTTGCGATCCTTAGTGTCTCGTAATTGGGAGGAATCTTCAAAGGGCAAGATCAACTTTTTGTCACCTTTGCTACTTGCATATCCACTTTTGGTACTTCTGTCCAGCATTTGGATATTTTCTCCTCCAGTGGGAATCTTTCTTTCAGCTCTGTAGGTGTTACTAAATGCTTTTACAGCAGATCCTACTCATTCAGTATCAACTTTTCTACGTTCTAATGTACTGGAAAAATTAACTTCTTCTGAGTTCTTAGACCCCCCCAAACATTCCATCCTGAAATGTGTTCTGAACAATCTCTTCCTCCTCTACATTCATAGTGGTTCTCATCGCTGTCAGAAGATCTTCCAGATCTTCTGATGAAAAGTAATATTATTTTACTGCTTTGGGACCATTAAGCGCCTGAAACAGTCGCCTTCCTCCCATTACTCAGAGTCAGACTGCTCCTCCCCCATGGATATCTTCCTCTTTTTTTGCCTCTGATGGCGTTATTAGGAACGACTGATAAAAAGAGGCTAGGGATGACTGGACTTCCTGACGGACCATTCCCCTTAACTCTTCTATGAAAGAGGGCTGTTCCTCTTTAACAATTTTGTCTGTGCAATCTTGCAAGAGGTGTTTCTTGTGAGAAGGTAGCAAAGGTCCTACCTTGTGGTGTCTTCAATCTGGGCTCCTCATGTATGAGCAAAAATCCCATCACGACAAACTGATAGGATAATCCTTCTCCTCGCTATCTCCTTGGAACGTCCCCAGGCATGGATGCTTCCAGCTTATTACTGGTGTGCTCCACCTCGGAGCACACCAAAAGATTATGTACCAGCCAAGCGCAATCGCCAGCGCTCCAAAAATCTCCCCGGCGAGTTCTTCCGGTGGTGCGTTCCAGTGTGGAACACAACCAGAAGTGACATCACATGTCCGCGACTTTGCGTCCGACGTCACTTTTGTCTACCGCCCCTGGCACAGAGTGAGGCAGAAGAGAAGGAAGAGAGCCGGGGAGCTCAGAGAAGCCCCAAACTCCTGCTGCCCTGCTTTATCAGAAGGCGCTGAAATGGCGAAGAGTTTGTGTCCAGAGCAGACGGGAGCAGCTCACAGGAGGGGAAGGCCGGAGCTATCGACCTCAGATGCCTGACTTAAAAAAAGGTAAAATAGGCAGTCTGTCGCCGGTCAAAGAGCACCACAGGAGGACCTCCTCGTGCCCCACAGGGACAGGAGAAAACACTGGAGAGGGAGTAAGTGTGTGTTTGTGTGTTGGGGGGCTATTTGACCTCTGTGTTTCCTGTCCCTATTAGGATGGGAGGTATCCTCCTATGGTGCTGCCGAGAAGGGGAACTACAAAAAAAATGGCAGTTTGAAAGGGCCGTAACCATGCAAAACCCACAATTTTGTTTAATTAAAAAAAAAAAAAAAATCATATGATCAAGAAATCTTACCTTGATATGAAAGAAGCAACATTTCTCTCCACGAGCATGGTGTTAATGCTGGTCTCTGTACATGAGGCGTCATCAAAAAGTTCAATCGATAGCTTATTCTCAAGCAGAACACCTGAATAAGCACAAAATGGACGGTAAACATCATTGCGCTTGTGGAGTTTTCATTGCATTTTGCAGACAATAGCAGCGTATTCTGCCTCTCTAGTCTTGTCATTACAGAACATGGAATCCTGATAGACCCATCATAATTATAACTAAGAGCCATCAGCATTCAATTCAAAAAAGGAGTCAAAGAAGCCCTGGCACTTCTAAGTACAGAAGACATAAGGATAATTGGGGGGGGGGGGGGACAAAAAAAACCTGCTTCCTTTTCCGAACCTTACCATGTGCCCACATGTATAACTATATATAGGGTATAGTTCTATTCAGAAAAACTGAGTAATAAATTACAAGGTACATTATATTTTGTCAAGCAACCTCTTGTAGAAATACAGGGTTTTTTTTTTAGCTACATGGTCAAATATTGTAAGTAAATGCAATTTTTCATTTAGACAGGCAAATAAAATGATTCCTATGTTTGGGAGGGAGAGGACGAAGTTGCAGGACAGCATAGTGTCTCAATGTTGGCACTGTGCATCACTGGAGTGATGCAGATGTCTGGACATCAACATGGAATTAATGATGCTATACAGCGAGAAAAATAAAGTAATCAAGTA
Source organism: Ranitomeya variabilis (assembly GCF_051348905.1). Lineage (NCBI taxonomy): Eukaryota > Metazoa > Chordata > Amphibia > Anura > Dendrobatidae > Ranitomeya > Ranitomeya variabilis. The sequence continues at coordinate 718,624,266 of NC_135234.1, forward strand.
AAGAAGGAAGCACATTTCTCAGATATAATACAAAGTTTCATGAATTCGCCTGCAGTATTAATTTATTCAAAACACACTTAAAGTACAGTTCATGTTTAATACGTAGACTTTTCTCAAAATGTTTCATTTTTACCATGGCTAATAAGAAAAAGTACCCTGCGTTATTACGCTACTTCTCCCAAGTCCTGCGGTTTGCACACACAGCAAGGCCCAGAAGAGAACATCATTTGCATTTTGGGGTACAGATTTTCCTGGAGTAATTTGTGGGCAACAATTGCAGGAACCATAAGTCACCAGAACGGCAGAAATCTACAAAAACTGACTCCATGTTGCCAACTACAATCAGGAAATGTGTCATCTTTCGCCCCTTCTAGAGATCGTTTCATCTTCACCTTGCTTAGCTGTTCACAATAACCGTAATTCTGACCAGAGGTACACAAACTTTTACATGCCGCTGTACATAATGTGTATATGTGCAAATATATCAGTACACATACACAATAACATTATGACATGGTAAACTGTTGGTGCTATGGAAATAAAAATGATTAATATATGGACTACTGTACCTAATGGAGAACACCTCAGAAGTTTATGGCACACCAACATCTTGAACAGTTTGCATGCTTCAGGGCTCCACCACTGTCCAGCATCAAGAGGCTGAATATAGGCAAGTCTGCAGCCGATTGCCTACAAATGTTAATGTGGAAATGGAAGTAAATAGCCAAAATAAATAAAGCAATGGAAAATCTTTACTTCTGGAGATGTAAGGAAATGGATGGACATGGTGAAGTAATGGTGACATATTCCTAAATACAGGAATTTCTGCAGAAAATGTATGGCAAACCGAAAAAATGAACTGGTATATAAGTTGGTATGCATACAAAAAAGGAGCATGTTCACATTGGCCATTAACGCCTTCACCCCGATGCCTGTTTTCCTCTTCCTGACCAGGCCAATTGTTACAATTCTGACCACTGTCACTTTATGTGGTAATAACTTTGGAACGCTTTAACGGATCCCACTGAGTCAGAGATTGTTTTCTTGTGACATAATGTACTTCATGATAGTGGTAAAATTTGTTTGATACGACTTTTTTGTGAAAATATAGGAAATGTAGTAATTTTCAAACATCATTTTTATGCCCTCAACGACTGCCGATACGCCTTTTAACGGCGGCAGTTCAGGGTACTTTATTCCTCAGCGCCGCTTTTTAATGGAGCTGAGAAATAAAAGTATAGCGTCCCCCAGCATTGGAAAATCATCATGATCAGGGCCAGTTTTCATGGTCCCGTCATGTGATCGGCATTATCTACTATATAATTGTCTAAGGGTCACTTCCGTCTGTCTGTCCTTCTTTCTGTCTGTCACGGATATTCATTGGTCGCGACCTCTGTCTGTCATGGAATCCAAGTCGCTGATTGGTCGTGGCAAAACGCCCACGACCAATCAGTAACGCGCACAGTCCGGAAGAAAATGGCCGCTCCTTACTCCCTGCACTCAGTGCCCGGCGCCCGCATACACCCCTCCGGTCACCGCTCACACAGGGTTAATGAAGGCGGTAACGGACCGCATTATGCCGCAGGTAGCGCACTCAAGTTACCGCCGCTCTTAACCCTGTGTGACCAAGTTTTTACTATTGACGCAGCCTATGAAGCGTCAATAGTAAAAACATCTAATGTTAACCCCTTTCTGCCAGCTGACGGAATAGTACATCAGCTGGCAGATCCCCCGCTTTGAGGTGGGCTCCGGCGGCGAACCCACCTCAAAGCCGCGACATGTCAGCTGTTTTGTACAGCTGACATGTGCGTGCAATGAGCGCGAGCGGAATCGCGATCCGCCCGCGCCCATTAACTAGTTAAATGCCGCCGTCAAGCGCTGACAGCGGCATTTAACTAGCGCTTCCGGCCGCGCGGCCGGAAGCACTCGCACTGCTGACCCCCGTCACATGATCGGGGGTCAGCAGTGCATCGCCATAACAACCAGAGGTCTCCTTGAGACCTCTATGGTTGTTGATGGCCGATTGCTTTGAGCGCCACCCTGTGGTCGGCGCTCAAAGTACAGCTGCCTTTCAGCTACGTAGAGGTGATCTGTATTTCACCTCTATGTAGCAGTGGCGATCGAGTTGTGCATGCTTCTAGCCTCCTATGGAGGCTATTGAAGCATGCCAAAATGAAAAAAAAAAAGTGTTTAAAAATATAAAAAAAATAAAAAAAAAATATAAAAGTTCAAATCACCCCCCTTTCGCCCCAATCAAAATAAAACAATAAAAAAAAATTAAACATACACATATTTGGTATTGCCGCGTTCAGAATCGCCCCATCTATCAATAAAAACAAAGGATTAACCTGATCGCTAAATGGCGTAGCGAGAAAAAAAATCAAAAATCCAAAATTACGTTTTTTTGGTCACCGCGACATTGCATTAAAATGTAATAACGGGCGATCAAAAAAACAGATCTGCACCAAAATAGTATCAATAAAAACGCCAGCATGGCACGCAAAAAATAAGCCATCACCCGACCCCAGATCATGAAAATTGGAGACGCTACGGGTATCGGAAAATCGCGCAATTTTTTTTTTTTTTTTTTAGCAAAGTTTGGAATTTTTTTTCACCGCTTAGATAAAAAATAACCTAGACATGTTAGGTGTCTATGAACTCGTAATGACCTGGAGAATCATAATGGCAGGTCAGTTTTAGCATTTGGTGAACCTAGTAAAAAAGCCAAACAAAAAAACAAGTGTGAGATTGCACTTTTTTTTGCAATTTCATCACACTTGGAATTTTTTTCCTGTTTTCTGTTACACAGCATGGTAAAACCAATGGTATCATTCAAAAGTACAACTTGTTTCACAAAAAATAAGCCCTCACATGGCCATATTGACGGAAAAATAAAAAAGTTATGGCTCTGGGAAGGAGGGGAGCAAAAACCGAAAACGAAAAAAGCTCCGGGGGTGAAGGGGTTAAAAATAATTAAAAAAAAATTAAAAAATCATTATATACTCACCTTCCGCCGCGGCTCCGGCCGGTCCATGCAAGCGGCACGTTCCGGTGGCAAGGATGGCCTGGGAGAAGGACCTGCCATGACGTCACGGTCATGTGACAGCGACGTCATCACAAGGCCTGCACGAGAAGGACCTGCCGTGACGTCACGATCATGTGACCGCGATGTCATCACAGGTCCTGGACGAGAAAGACCTGCCATGACGTCGCGGTCACGTGACCGCGACATCATCACACCCTGGGACCGGAAGCCAGGAGCAGGTGAGTATTTCATATTCACCTGTCCACGTTCCATCCGCCGGGCGCCGCTCCGTCTTCCACGTCCTCTTGCAGTGACTGTGCAGGTCAGATGGCACGAGGACGTATTAGAGTGCGCGCCGCCCTCTGCCTGAACAGTCAGTGCGGAGAGACGGGACGCTGAGGAGCAGCGATGAGAGGAGAGTATGTGATTTTTTTTTTATTGCAGCAGCAGCATTACATGTGGCACAATGCTGTATGGAGCGTCTATGGGGCCATAAAGAACTGCATGGAGCATTATATGGGGCATCTATGGGGCCATAAAGAACTGCATGGAGCAATATATGGGACATTATGGGGCCATAACTGCATGGAGCATTGTACTAAGTGGCTGGGCAATGTACTAAGTGGCTGGGCAATATACTATGTTGACATACATATACTAGAATACCCGATGCGTTAGAATCGGGCCACCATCTAGTTTACTTATAACACCGATCACATTTAAAAAAAAAAAAAGTCTGATTTAACCCCTTTAATTTTTTTTCGTTAGGAAGTTATAAGGGTTAAAAGTTAATCAGTGATTTCTCATTTTTCCAACAAAATTTACAAAACCTTTTTTTTTTTTTTCTCTCCTTGATTTTCTTTTGATCAAAAGGCAACGCAATGTGCCTCACACCATTGCACTTGGAATAAGATAATGTATTGGTTTTAACTAGTGATGAGCGAATATACTGGTTACTCGAGATTTCCCGAGCACGCTCGGGGGTCCTCCGAGTATTTTTTAGTGTTCGGAGATTTAGTTTTCATCGCCTCAGCTGAATGATTTACATCTATTAGCCAGCATAAGTACATGTGGGGGTTGCCTGGTTGCTAGAGAATCCCCACATGTAATCAAGCTGGCTAGTATCTGTAAATCATTCAGCTGCAGCGAAAAAACGAAATCTCCGAACACTAAAAAAATACTCAGACGACACCGGAGCGTGCTCGGGAAATCTTGAGTAACGAGTATATTCGCTCATCACTAGTTTTAACTAGGGTGTTCCTTGACACATGACTTAATATGTTAGTTAACATGTTCATTTTTATAGTGCTTTCTCAATATTGACAGTTTTTACCTTGATAGGTAATGCCATAAATTCTTCCTTCAAATTTCTTAAACCATCAACATTAACTTTGAAAATATTTCCAAAGTCAACATACTTTATGACTGCTTCTTCAGCATTAGGTAAAGCTGGGGGATAAAAAAAAAAAAAAAGAAAAACACTATTAAAATATCCAGCAGTTTATATCATATACTCAAACGGTGCAAAACCACATTGTGCTTCGAAACAATTTGTGAACATAGTCTCTAACAAAATATTAATCCATTCCTGCCATATGATTTACTATGTGCCATTTATTTTTTTTCTTCAGTTTAAAAAAAATAGTCTAAGTAGTGTAAAATGAAGTACAAAACTAAATAAGTTAAATGCACGCATGGGCCAAGACTTGAGGATGACCATTTATTTTTGCGTCACGGTCTGTCTGACAATTTGGGTTACAATCGACATCCACCCCGACACCTTTTCATGGCAGCTAGGCACATGCTGAAGGTCCATGTGACTGCCATCTTGGTGATTTTGTGAAGCATGGCCAGCCAGTTTCCTTGCATACTGCAATAATGTGGTATTACAGTATTAAAAAAAAAGCAAACAAAAAAAAAAAATCAAATAAGCGCAGGTGCAAGTCCACCAGGCATACTAAAAAATTAACACAGTATTACACAAAGTCGAATCCCATGTTTGGTAACAATACATCTATATAAGTCTGAGCTATGAAGTCAGAAAATTATTAACTCCTTAAGGTAAACGGTGTGAAAAAAAATAAAAAGACAAGAAGAGGATTCTGGGTACTCACCGAAGAAACTCTTTCTCTGAGCCATCACTGGGGGACACAGGAAACCATGGGTACATGCTGCTGAAACTAGGCAGAGAACGAGGCTAGAGTGAACCTATCAGCAGGATTGTGCACAGTAACCTACACTGTTAGGTCGACACCGTTGTACTGAATAAAATGATACCTTGGTTGACGAAATCAGTCTTGTGGTTGTTTAACCTTAATTTTCAGTTTTCAGTTAATGAGATTCTCGTGCTCTGGGGCGGCCTGTGGAGGGTGGCCTGTATGTGGGGCTCTGCTTAGCTTTTCATCAGTATGTCTTATGACAGGTCACTTATCCCTCAGTAAACTGCCCCCTATTTTACATACTGAATATAATATGGTTTGGAAAAAAAATTCACTTTCATCAGGTAGGTGTCGGTACTGCACAATGATACGGGGGATAATATGCATATTTTCTTTTTATTTACACTTTTTTTTTTTCAAACAAAACTATCTGAAACTAAATTACGCCGATGCCTGCGCAGCAGCATCTATCTTGCTCAGTTAGATGCTACTGCGCAGGCGTCGCCGTCAGCGCCATTGTGGCACAAAAAAAAATTAGGCTCCATCAAGATGGCGCCTAATTTTTTTTGCTCTGGCAAAATGATGCAGGGGCTGCTGCCAGCGCCAATTTGTTTGGAAGGAAAAAAAAATCTATTCTATTACACTATATGTGTAAATAAAACGAAAGTAAGCATATCCCCCGTATAATGCTATAGAGCAGGCACCTGTCTGATGAATTATTATTTTTTTTTTTAATCAAACCAGTATGTAAAATGGGGGTCAGGCCACAGAACCGGTCAGTGGGGGGTCAGTGACCGGTCTTAAGCCATACAGATGAAAATCTAAACCGAACACCACATAAAGATACCCCCCACAGGCCCACTCCAAAGCACAAGAATCTCATTAACTGAAAATTACAAATAAAGATTAAACAACCACAAGACTGATTTAATAAACCAAGGTATCATTTTAATCAGTATAACTAGCCAACCTGACAGGGTCTGTAGCTTACTCAGCACAATCCAGCTGACAGGTTCACTTTAACACCTTCTTAGCAGGCTACAATTACCAACTGGCAAGGAGCCACTCAGTTAGTGATAAAGCAGTAGGAAATTAGATAAAAAATTACCCTAAATTGAACCAAAGTCCCAAACAAGAGTGGTTGCTGTGTCCACAATGAAGGGTCCAATAAAAAGGTTTTACAGTGAGTACTCAAAATCTTCTTTTTGCTATCGCTTCATTGGAGGACACAGGAAACCATGGGGCATCCTAAAGAAGTCTCTAGAGTGGGATAAAAAAAAAAAACAGCTACTCACAGGTCTAAGGCCAGTCCAATGCTGTAAGCAGAACCTTCCTGTTCAAGCCGACATCAAATGAAGCCAAGGTGAGAACCATGTGAAACTTGGAGAAGGTATGGACCGAGACCAGGAGGCAGCTGTAAGGCAGAGGCCCGACTGCGAACAGCCCAAGAAACCCACACTACACATGTAGAGGGATAAGGGATCCCGAGTGGGAGCGTACGTTTCTTCACTTGGTACGCTACTATGATGGGAGAATAAATCCACCTGGCAGTGAAGGTCTTGGAAGCAGAGAGAACTCCTTCAGGAATCAGGAAAAAAGAGAAACCGAACGTCTGACGGATGCTGTATTGTACAGATGCAGAGCTCTGACAAGATCCATTTTGTGAGGAGACTACCCCAGAGGATGAGAGGAAGCATGAAGTACTTCTTGAGATGAAAAGATAGACACTTCCTTAGGAAGGGAGGATGGAACCAGACGTGGGACTAAGCTTATCCTCACGGGCCACTAGGAAAGACTAACAATAGGAAGAGATGCAAGTTTGGAGACACGCCTGATGGAAGCGATAGCTACAAGGAACAAAACATTCCAGAAAGGCAAGAGAGAAATATCATGAATGGGTTCAAAGGGTGAATCCTGAAGAACGGACATGAGATTCCACAGCGCTAGGAGGAGAGGGGACGGAGTAAACAACTCCATGTAGGAAAGTCCTGATTTGGCAACAAAGGCTAAGATGTTCTGGAAAAGGATTGAAAAAGGCGGAGACCTGACCTTTTAGGGGGTTGAAAGACAGATCGGAATCTAGGCCCTGGGCTGTAAGCTCCTGGAAGACAGCTCCTCAACCCAGGGGGCTGGCCTTCCTTACCACAGCCTTTCACCAACTGGCAGAAAGGAAGTATTTATTTATGGAATCCAGGAATGCGAGCGCCCTGTACAATTTTGAAAGAAGGGTCAGCTGAAGAGAACGAGTATCGACTGAACAAATGGAATCCTTCTAATCCCGCCACCATTTTGCCCAACACATGCAGAGATGAAAAGAGCAGGGAAAAGGTTACTTGAGACACCGGATCTTGAGAAGGGCAAAGACTCTTTCCTTGGTAGGAAAGGCCCTGGCATCAACCGTATAGAGTTCTATACCTAGGAAAACAATGCATTGGGCCGGGATGAGGGACAACTTCAATCTGTTGATTATCCAGCTGTGTTGAGACAAAGTATCGAGAAGAAGTTAACTCTCGCAGCAGGCCTGGCAAGAGGGGGCCTTGATAAGAAAGTCGTCCAGGAAAGGGATAGATTCTCTCTGGTTTGTAGTACAGACTAGACCGAGGCCTAAACCTTTGTAAAGACCCTGGGCATGGTGTGTAGGCCAAAACTGATCATGGGAGTTTTGAACAGCGAATCGGAGGATTCTCTGGTAACTTGCAAGATAGGAATATGAAGGTAAGTATCCTGGTTGTCTACTGTGCAGAGGATCTCCTCAGGTTCCATGGAGAAATCAAAGCAGAGATTCAGTCTTTTCTATTGGACCTATGTTGAAAGCGGAGACTACAACCGAAAGGACATAGAGGGTCACCAAGCCTTGAGATCCAGAGTGAAACGATCGGTACCCTCCTTCTGTTGACCAAAAAAAAACAAAAAAACAGTGGAAATGGAAACTGCCGACTGGCCGCATCGTAAGCAAGGTAGAGCCAGCTGGAGAAGGGGCTCACATCTCTTAAAAAGCTGAGGTTCTCTTGGCAAATTGTAGAGAATCGAAATAGTGACAAACTTGACGAGTTCCCTGTCTGCTAGGAGGTCGACTGGCCTAGCCTGTATAATCAAGAGCTCTCCTTTAGAGACATCTGGTGACTTTAAATTGTCTTGATCCCAGACAGGCGACAGCCCTGAACAGAAAAAATCATGTATCCAGAGCTGAGCCACCACACAACAGATTATCCCAATGTTGAGAGCTGCGGTCAGCTGTAATTAGAGAAAAACAGAGCTACTGACTCATAGGGCAATTCACTCTGCTCGGTCCAACAACTTCGTTGTAGGAGCCACATAGGGAAACCTGGCACACTGGGCAGACAGCTCTGCCAACCCAATAGCAGTGAAAATGGGCATGGGCACAAAGGCTGATCATGTGACCTGAAAGTGCCGAGTTAGCCGGCGGTTCCACACACTGATGGACTAACTGGGTGAGACTGCATTGAGCCTGAGAGATAAGCTCTGGGAGCGTATCAGACATGACAAGACACACTGAAAAAGGATGCGTTTGGGGGCCTTGCGGAGGGCTGCGTACTTCCTCCGCTAAGCTCCGCATACTTCTGCATGAGTATTTAATTGGGTATGCAGGACATGCGAATGCGTTGTTTTGACACGCCGACCGCACGGGGTTGCAACAAGTTGCGTTTTGTGCGGACGGCGGGTGCGTCAAAAGAATGCATACATCTGCATGTCCTGCGTACCCAATGTTAAAGATGGGTACGCAGGTCGCATGCAGAAGTATGCGGGGCTTAACGGAGGATGTACACAGCCCTCCGCAAAGCCCCCGAACGCAAATATGAAACCAGCCTTACTTACTGGTAACTGAATTTTTCAGAACCCATGTCAGCACCACGAAAGAGGGGATCTGCCCTTCAAGGACAGGAAACATACAGGCATAAAGAGGTGCCACCTTTCCCACGCATCAGCTGAAATACAAAGCACGAGAGGACCTCCCATGGTTATTGCAAATAAATACAAATCTTATTCGTATCACCAATCACAACCCTAAATGTAAACCTATACACTAGTAAAGAAATGCTCACCCACACGTGACAGGAGGGAATATAAGGGTGCTGTCATGGGTTCTGAAAAATCCCGTTACAGGTAAGTTACAGGTGAGTAAGACATTATCGATCACCCATGACAGCACCACGAGAGAATTACAGAAAAAGTAAGAATTTAGGGAGGGACCATGGCCTGGAGCACCCTTCTTAGAAAGATGAGGTCTTTAGAGGAACCCATATCCAGTCGACAGGGTGGGCCTTTTATATGCATACACCTAAATAAAATGGGAATAGCAGATGATATCAACTTCCTGTTTGTGGCACATTAGTATATGGGAGGGGGAAAACTTTTCAAGATCGGTGGTGACCGTGGCGGCCATTTTGAAGTCGGCCATTTTGGATCCAACTTTATTTTTTTCAATGGGATGAGGGTCATGTGACACAAACTTATTGAGAATTTCACAAGAAAAACAATGGTGTGCTTGGTTTTAACATAACTTTATTCTTTCATGAGTTATTTACAAGTTTATAACCACTTATAAAATGTGTTCAAAGTGCTGCCCATTGTGTTGGATTGTCAAAGCAACCCTCTTCTCCCACTCTTGACATACTGATAGCAACACCGCAGAGGAAATGCTAGCAAAGGCTTCCAATATCCGTTGTTTCAGATGCTGCACATATCGTATCTTCACAGCTTAGACACTTGCCTTCAGATGACCACAAAGATAAAAGTTCCTACATGAACAGTTTCCTGGAAAGTGGATTGATCGTTGTGGGCCAGTTGAATGGCCACAAAGGTCTCCCGATCTGACCCCCTTAGAATGTTAAATGAAAGGAGCACTAAAACTCACCTTCCTCCAGCTCTTCAGTGAGCCAAAATGGGAAAGAGACAAGAACATGCTCTGCACAAAAAGAAAAGAAAAAAAAAAAAAAAAAAAAGAAGGAGCAGCACCTCATGTTCAGTTATATATATATTTTTGCTGAGAGGCATTAGATCATTGTATGATTTTTGGAGGTGCGGTTCTTACTCTTTTTGAGCACATTACATTTTCTGTTTTGTTTTATTTCTTCGGATGTGCACTCCTCCCATTTGGCACAGGAGATTTTAATTATCTGGAGACTGCAAAGTAAGGGGTCTAGCCCATTTTTGCTCTAACTGAAAAGCTGGAGGAAGGCGAGTTTCATTACTCCTTTCATTTGGTGGGGTGCTGTGTGGCGGCCATTGTTGCTGCGGTTTTGTGCTGGTGGGGCGGCGCGGTCTGGAGTCATGGGGACTCAGTCTTGAAGCATGGGTGCTGTAGGGCACCGGGCCGTCTGCCCTGCTAGTGCATTGCCGCTGTGGTGGTGGCGGCAGGACCCAGTACGAGGTTCGCAGTGACGTGGCAGTGAGCTTCATACAGTCTGATCAGAATGTTAAACTAAGAACCTCATGTTCAGTTATATATATTTTTGTCGAGAGGCATTAGATCATTGTATGATTTTTGGAGGTGCTGTCCTTTCTCTTTTTGAGCATCCTCCTTCTGATTATTTGGGCTAGCACAAAAGGAAGAATTCTCTCTTGAAAGTTGTGAAATCGGGATGCCACTTTATGTAAAGTAGGATGGAACTGGCTTCAAAATTACTCTGTCTTCCAGAAACTGAATTTATGTTGGGATGCTAGAAAGGGCCTGAATGTCACACTGACCCTTTGGGCAGATGTTAAAGCCACCAGCAGGGTTGTCTTCAGGGAAAGAATTTTTACTGATGCTAAATCAATGGGCTTGAATGGTGAATCTCTCATGGCTGTTAAGGGTACCGTCACACAGTGCAATTTTGAACGCTACGACGGTACGATTCGTGACGTTCTAGCGATATCGTTACGATATCGCAGTGTCTGACACGCAGCAGCGATCAGGGACCCTGCTGAGAATCGTACGTCGTAGCACATCGTTTGAAACTTTCTTTCGTCGCTGGATCTCCCGCTGTCATCGCTGGATCGTTGTGTGTGACAGCGATCCAGCGATGAGTTCGCTGGTAACCAGGGTAAACATCGGGTAACTAAGCGCAGGGCCGCGCTTAGTAACCCGATGTTTACCGTGGTTACCAGCGTAAAAGTAAAAAAAAAAAAACCGTACATACTCACCATCTGATGTCTGTCAGGTCCCTTGCAGTCTGCTTCCCTCTCTGACTGTGAGCGCCGGCCGGAAAGTGAGAGCAGATCACAGCGGTGACGTCACCGCTGCGCTCTGCTCTCAGTGTACGGCCGGCACTGTCAGAGCAGGAAGCAGACTGCAAGGGACCTGACAGACATCAGATGGTCAGTATGTACGTTTTTTTTTTTTTTTTACTTTTACGCTGGTAACCACGGTAAACATCGGGTTACTAAGCGCGGCCCTGCGCTTAGTTACCCGATGTTTACCCTGGTTACCAGCGAACCTCGGCATCGCTCCAGCGCCGTGATTGCAAAGTGTGACCGCAGTCTACGACGCTGGAGCGATAGTCATACGACGCTGGGACGTCACGGATCGTGCCATCGTAGCGATCGTAATTGCACGGTGTGGCGGTACCCTAAGACTAGGCTTAAATCACATGGCACTACCATTTCTTTTAAGATGCACCTGGATCAAGATAAAGCCCTAATAAATCTACATGCTTAATAATTCTGTGCCAGATCAGATATACAAGCCCCCACAGAGCTGACACTTGGACCTTGAGGAGGCTGGTGGATAGGCCTAGTTCAAGGTGCCTCTGCAGAAACTCCAGAACCTGACCTAATGGAGCCCTATCCTCAATCCGTTCTCCCGAGGCAGTCAAATATTCTCCATGTTCTGGCATAAATTCTAGTTGTGGAAACTTTTCTACTTTGAAGTAGAGTGGTGACTTGGGAGGGAAACCTTTTCCTATAAACAGAGCCCTCAAATTCCACGCTTTCAAATGAAGGCCGATTACTCGTGGATGGTAAACTGGTCCCTGAGAGAGGAGATTCAGAACCTCCGGGAGGACCCAGGGGTCTGTGATCGACATGGTCCTCAACAATGAGAACCATGGTCTTTTGGGCCAAAAAGGGGCGATTAAAATAATCTGCTTTGTCTTCTTTGGTCTTCTTTACCAGCAGGATCAGGGCCATCAAAGGAAAAAAGAGTATGCCAGGTTGAACTTTCATGGAACTAAGAAGGCATCTACCCTTTGTGGATCTTGACTGGGGTTCAGTAAACAGAAAAGTTTCACCTTACTGTTCAGCCAGCCTATATGAAGATCTGTTAAAGACAGGAGATGACTTTCCACTAGATGGAATAAGCGATCTGTCATGTCCATTAAGAGCCTGGATCGGGTTCCCCAATGGTAGTTGATGTAGGTCATTTTCATCTGATTGTCTGAGAGGATTCTGACATGATGACCCTGTAGGGACACAAGGAGTATACTGCTTGTAACAACTCTGCTGGCATCACGGCATGGCCTTTCATCTCACACTATCTTACCCACTGCTCCAGGTCATGATGTGGTTTCTGTTTCTTGCCAGATCCATATTCTGTGCCTCTGCTCTCTGCATGCGTCCTGGCTGTGTGCATAGCGGGGCGGCGCCTGAACTCTCTGGTTCTTATAGGAATCAGGTGCACCAGTCTAATCTGTTCCCGACCAATTACCAAGAGACCTCAAGTACTTAGGGCAGCTCCACCCAGTGAACTGGGCCTGTGCAGTGTGTTAGCTCAGTTTGTGTTTAGCTTCTGAGTTTGCCACGCCTTGCTCTGTGTTACTCCCTCTCTAGAGGCTTTTCTCCTTGCCTTGCCTTGATCTTGTTTGTCCGCCCTCCAGGAGGCAGAATATCCTGGTCCCTGTCTCTTTGTTCTTGTTCCATTACTTGTCTGAACTTATTCCTATCTCTGTCTCCTTGTCTGTGGCTTCCTTCGCTGCTGTGTCTTTCCTTATATTCTCAGTCTGCTTATGCTCCGCACTCTTGCGGCTCTGCCTGCTCTGAACCCTTGTGACTTTGCCTGGGCTCCGCTCTCTTGCAGCTTTACCTCTCCCCGCACTCCTGCGGTTCTGCTCCTGTTGCTGCAGGAATCTCTTGCTGCAGCTCCTCTCCACATTCCATGTGGCTCCGCTCTGCTTAGCTTCTGCAGAAATCTCTTGCTGCAGCTCCTATCCGCATTCCTTGTGGTTCCGCTCTGCTTAGCTTCTGCTGCTGCAGTAAACTCTTGCTGCAGCTACTCACCACATTCCTTGCGGTTCCGCTCTGCTAAGCTTTTGTTGCTGCGCTATCTCTTGCTGCTCTTCTGCTCTATCTGCAGCCTTGCACTTCTCTTCCTGTGTGAACAGGTCCCAACCTGTTCCTTCATACTTCATTCCTTCCTGCTTGTTTCCTTACCTTCACCTCCTGTGAACAGGTCCCAACCTGTTCCTTCATACATCATATCCGTACCTGCACCTCCTGTGTGAACAGGTCCCTACTAGTGTTGAACATTCCGATACTGCAAATATTGGGTATCGGCCGATATTCGCTGTATAGGAATTCTGACACCGAGTTCCGATACTTTTGCGATATCGGATACTGGAATCGAAAGTTCCTATAGTGCAATTATGCACTATAATGGAGTGTGGGCGGTGACTGCGCGCGCGCGGGGTCTGTGCGTGAACATGGGGGGGTCTGTACGTGCCTGCCGGGGCTCTGTGCGGGCTGCCGGGGGTCTGTGCAGGCACGCAGAGCCCCGGCAGCCCGGCACAGAGCCCCGGCAGGCACGCACAGACCTCCGGCAGGCACGCACAGACCCCCGGCAGGCCCGCACAGACCCCGCCCGAGCACACAGACACGCACAGTGTCCGCCCATGCACCGCCCACACTCTTCCCCCCCACCGGAACAGGAAGGACAAGTACAGAAAGGGCTTATTTACATTCCGATATTTGTGTCCCATTGACATGCATTGGTATCGGGTATCGGCGATATCTGATATTTTTCGGATATCGGCCGATCCAATCCGATACTTCTGGATATCGGAAGGTATCGCTCAACACTAGTCCCTACCTGTTCCTTCATACACCACACCAACCAGCCATGTTCTCTGCCGTGTCTGCCTGCCTACTCGTCCAAGTTTCAGCAGTGCCTCGTCTGCCAGTCGCCCACACCTGTCCTAGTGTTCCTGTCTCCCAAGTGGGATCAGCAGCCACAGCCAGACACCACCCTGAAGTAGCACCTGGCAGCTGCCTGCTGCACAAGCCTGACCTCACCATCAGAAGCTCCAGCGAAAACCCAGGCAGCTGTCATAGTCACGCCCCTTCCAGGGTAGTCTGGTTTGTGGCACAGTGGGGCCACAAACCCCCCAAGCTCACGCCCACCAGTCAGGGCATGAGCGTGACACTGCCAACTTAACTGCAAGCATTTCCTTCAGATTTAATGAGAACCTCATCTCGTCCCTTAACCAAATCCCCTGGATTGCTACGTTGTTTAGATGAGCCCACTAACCCCTGGGGCTCGCATCTGTGAGATGTCATTCGGACACCCCCCCCCCCCCCCCCCCGGTGTTCCCTAAAAGAGAGTGATGTTACTTAAAACGTCTCATTATAAGGCTCCTGTATGGAACTGGGCACACAGGATTGCCAGAATACTAGATGTCAGTGAACCCAGAGGGGACATAGCGCTTCCAAGAGGAACTTCAGAGCCTTTGGCACCTGCTATTGGATGTTCTCTATTTTAATGCCCGGAAGGCGACACTGCTGCACTTCAAATTCCAGCAAAAGCCCCTCACCATCACTTTTAACTATAAGGCTATACGGGCCGCGTTTGAAAGGTCTACAGATATTGCTACCAAACTGAAGTGTCTGACAAAAAGGCTGCAGATCCTTGCATCAGAGGGACAGTGGACAGGATGCCATCTCTGGATGTCTTATCCTTTGAGTTTCCAGTTGGTCCACCCAGACCCTTAGGCTACTTTCACACTAGCGTTGTTCGACACACGTCGCAATGCGTCATTTTGGAGAAAAAAAGCATCCTGCAAAGTTGCCCTCAGGATGCGTTTTTTCTCCATAGACTTTCATTAGCGACGCATTGCTACAAGTCACATCCATCGTGCGACGCTTGCGTCGTGTTTTGGTGGACCGTCAGAAACAAAAAAAGTTCCATGTAACTTTTTTTGTGCGTCGAGTCCGCCATTTTCGACTGCACATGGTTGGCCGAAACTCCGCCCCCTCCTCCCCGGAACTCACAATGGGCAGCGGATGCGTTGTAAAACTGCATCCGCTGCCCACGTTGAGCTACATTTGCGGTTTGCGACGGCCCGTACCGAGGGACTAGTGTGAAAGTAGCCTTAAGGACATGGCTGTACACGTAGCAGCCACTGCCGGCTTTAGAGCTTTTGCCAATGTCTCATGTCCCTTTAAGAAAGGGGCTCCTTTAAATTTCCCATGTCCTCAAAGGGGAGAGATGATCTCCTAGAAGCTTTTGCAACTGCCAAATCCAGTTTGGGGGCTTTACCCCAGCTTGATGAGGAAGGCTCATTAAAAGGGATATCTCCTCTTAAATGCCAGGGGAAGGGAGCTTTTCCTTTCAGGCTTTCTTTTATTTCCTTTGTACCAAGGCATGAATCCTTTTGTTTAATGGAAATGATCTAAGCCTCTTTTGGTCCAAGCCTCCAAACAGAATGTCCTGAACCAATCTTTCAGGCTTAGAAGTACCATGGGGATAGTAGAATCCAAATGCTTTAACCAGATTATCCATCCTATATATAAGGAAACAAAAACTACCTGTCTTGCCGGCTGAAGAGTAGGAAGATGATGAAGAGGATTCGTTGGAGAAGTAATTTTTACTCAGCACTTCTATTCTTTTTTCCCCATATGGACCTCTTCCTGGGAAAGGGACTTAAGGGAATCTAACTTTTGCCCTGATAATAGATCTCAAATCAGTGGCAAAGCTAGGGGTCTCCTCCACTACTGTCTGCTGAATACAAGACTAGCAAAATCTTTTCTTGTAGGAGTCAGGCAATAGAGTCCTGCAAAGCGCACACGCCTTGTGCTTAGACTTTGCTGTACACTTATTTCCCTAGCAGAAAATGGGAGTAAAGAAGGGGAAGACTACATCACCAAGTGAACTTTAATGGAGATCACTTACCAGCATGAGGCAATCGAATGGTACCGGATTATGAAGAAAACACATCTCAGCGGAAAGACCATCACAGGAAGCTGATGACTCTTACACTCTGCTGGAGCTTCTCTGACTGGAACTACTATGGGGTCAACGCCTGTGTTTATTGGTGAAGCTTCCAGACAACCTGCTTATGCTCAAGCTCAGGTGCATCCATTCTCCTGGAGGGGACAATGGGCACCCATGCTTCGGTCGCCTCATAAATGCTGGTACTCCTGGGAGTTCTGGGTAGGCAGGTCGCCAAGTGATCTGCGAAGTCATTGGGGTGCACCCCCATCCTCCTGGCGCACCCTGCACTTTCCTATAGTAGCGCTCCCAGCAGCATCATTAGGGAACACCCACCACGCCAGGGAAGCTGGCAACATCTAAGGTACTGCACCTGTCTCCTTCCTTGGAGTGCCCCACGCCCACAGAGCCACGACAGAGCCAGCTATCCTGCCAGGATACCGCTCACCTGCGCCCACACAACCGTGATATACTCCTGGACCAACAGTGGCGCTTCCAGGGACGGCACCTTGGCAGGGAACCTCTGCTGCCTGGACCGACCGGCTGGGCCTGGAAAAATCAACAATCATTCATCTCCTTATCTTCATGTATGCCTGTAAGAGGTTCACCAGTCAAGGACATTTTATGCCTGCAGGTTTCCTGTCCTTGAAGGGTGGATCCCCTCACTCATGGTGCGGTCATGCGTGATCAATAAACTTCCTGCATGACACTGCCTCGTACCCTGTCTGTAGGTTTTCGAAGAGATCCGTTTACTGTCAAACGAAAAGGGAAGTACCACCAAACAAACATGCAAGATGAGACAAAAAAGAAATTTGCTTAAAACCACTTTAACCGCTTGGATCCCAGGGACAGCCTAACTGTTTGTTAGGCATTCTGTGCTTGTGTTGCATTTGTCAAACAGCTGCAAAACATTCAGCCTCGGAGACTGGCACATATTAATCGAGCACGACCAATAAACTCCGATAATAACCGAGCATGCTCGGATGACATGATATCCAGGTACGCTCGCTGACCACAAGTGCTGACATAAGGTACCGATCTGTGTGATGCATAACATGTAAATTCACAGTGGAGCCCTAAAGTAGGTGAGGGGCACAAATCGGATCCCGGCATTGATAGTTCCCAGAAAAAAAAACCAACCAGACTCTTTCCATGACGCATCGCTTCCGATCCACCGGTAGGAGCACTAACTGGATATTACAAACATGGAGGTACAACTGTGGCCGGATTACAGCGCAGATCTATGTGGAGCTGCGTTCTTCTCTATAGGAACAGTGTTTGTGGCGCCTGTACACCATATAAACAGGAGCAACCTTGCATCGATCAGGGATCTACCTGACCAAAGGCTGTGGGAGGCACTAGCGTTGGCAAGCGGGAACAGATGAATGGTGCGGTAGTGAGGTTTTTTTTGAGATAGCAGTGCCCAGGGAAACCAGAAGGGGTTGGCACAGACCTAGCCAGTGAAGAAAGCCCGTACGGGCCAGAAGCTGGAAAGATGGGAAGTAAGGTCAAGATGGGTGCTAGGCTGCAATATGGTGGTGTGGCTTCTGCATAGACACAAGAAGGTACAATATGGATCAGACCACACCACTCTCTCGGTCTCTAGGTTGGAAAGCAGGGAGAGCGGTTAAACCCCGTTGCCCATAGTTAAAAGCTGTATCTGAAAGAAAGACGTAATTACTTATCGGGAATGGGATTTTTCAGAACCCATGACAGCTGCACAGGGAGAGGTGATCCGTCCTTCCAAGTACAGGAAACCTGCAGAATAAAAGGACGGTATCTCTCCCATGCATCAGTTGTATTACAGAGTATGAGAGAACCTCCGAATGGTTATTTACAAACAGCATTAAACATCCAAATAACCTCTCTACACTAATTTGGATTGGTGGCAAAACAGTTACCACATGGGCAACATCTCTATCAATTTCAGGGTATAAAGGAATTGCCTCGTGCACAGTCAGTTTTGATGAACAATTTAAAGGGCCACTGTCACCCCCTCCAGCCGTTATAAACTAAAAGAGCCACCTTGTGCAGCAGTAATGCTGCAGTCTAATTAGGTGGCTCTTTTAGTTTTTGATTAAGTTATTACCTCAATAAAGCGATTTGAAAATTGTCCACAAAGACCAGCTATTGTACCGGGAGGCGGTCCGAAGCGTCCTGTATGAATCCCCCAACGGCCGTCACTCTTCTCTTCAGGGGCGCTGGTTTCCGCCCCCTGAGCGCTGTTATCTTCTGAAATCCGGCGCTTGCGCTGTTCTTTCCTGCCTGGGGCCTGCGCAGTGTTTACTGTGAGTCACAGCACAGACGCAGGGTGCCTGACTGCGCCTGTGCCGGCAGTGCGGCCGCCCTGTTACTGAATCCCCGCCCCGCACTGTGCATAATGAATAACACAGTGCGGGGCGGGGATTCAGTAACAGGGCGGCCGCACTGCCGGCACAGGCGCAGTCAGACACCCTGCGTCTGTGCTGTGACTCACAGTAAACACTGCGCAGGCCCCAGGCAGGAAAGAACAGCGCAAGCGCCGGATTTCAGAAGATAACAGCGCTCAGGGGGCGGAAACCATCGCCCCTGAAGAGAAGAGTGACGGCTGTTGGGGGATTCATACAGGACGCTTCGGACCGCCTCCCGGTACAATAGCTGGTCTTTGTGGACAATTTTCTAATCGCTTTATTGAGGTAATAACTTAATCAAAAACTAAAAGAGCCACCTTGTTAGACTGCAGCATTACTGCTGCACAAGGTGGCTCTTTTAGTTTATAACGGCTGGAGGGGGGTGACAGTGGCCCTTTAACTAGTCTACTTCTTTGAGAGCAAGTGAAAAATTTTGCTGAAATATGATCAATTGTTTTCTATGGGAGTGGAATCTTTTTCCCTGCAGCAATGCTTTGCCTGCTCCATGTCATCCAAATACTTATCGAAATCAAACTCCTCATCTGATGAGGATGAAGGAACGGCAGCAGCAGCAGCACTGGCAGGACCAGAGTTCTCTTGCTCTTAGCTGTCCTGTAGCCCACTCATCCTAACTGCTACCTCAATGAAAGCTTCTTTTCTTTTAGTAAGCTGTTGATCATCCAGAAATAAACAGTGACTCGGGTCAACATAAACAGCTGCCAGAAGAATTTTATTTTCTAATAGCAGTGTCTCGCACTGTTTAATCTCAGATGGCATTGCTGCTTCAATGAAACCTCCTCTTTGGAACAGGCAAAACAAGTTCTTCCACTCCATTATAAAAAAGCCAGGAGTTAAATTCTCAGCTTGTAACTTTAGTTACTGTAAATGGGTGATGAAGCAATTTCTTCAATTCAGCCACATGTGTCCATTGACCTTCATGTAGTGTTACCGGAGGCTTGATCCACAATTGCCCCTTTTCCAGCACGTCTCTTCAAGATGGAATCAATTTTAGGGGTTCTGGCAGCAATAGCCAATTTCCTCACTTTGCTAATCAGAGTACCAGCATGTCCCTCTTGCAGACTATCTCTTATTGCCAGCTGCAGCGTGTGCACAACACAGTGCATGTGATGAATAGGAAAGAGGTGTGAAGCAGCTTCAACAAGATCATCTAATTGTAAAGTATCATTTTGCTGCTTTTCTGTAGTAATATCGGTGCTGAATCACATTCCAGAACACACACACACAAATATATATATATGTCATCACCAATCCTGTTAATGTATTTCCGAATTTGAGATGTTAGAATATAAGGTGAAAAATGCTTTCTATGTATAGTGTATATAAGTCATAGAGCAGCTAATTTCTCCAAACATGAGCTAAGAAGAAAAACAAACTAAAACATCAAGCATACAGGGACAACATATACTGGACTATTGATTTATGCACAGTTTATTGAAAGTTTAGATATGCTTTAGGAAGTACTTGCCTTCTTTCATCCTGCTTTCCTTTTCACTCCAGAAATTCTGAGCTGAATGTAGGCTTCCCTTCCCCGTTTATTTTTCCCCTTATCTGTAGAGGAGGAGCTTCACTACTTACCATGAACATAAACTGCAGCACAGATTTGTCTCAGATAAAAGTCTAGACCTTTGATCAGGAATAGGACAGACATTTATGGGACATTTCATAACTTTCCTAAATTCTTATGAAAAAATAATTCCCCACAAACTGCATTGAACTACTGTACCCAATTTATTATACACTGCTCAAAAACAAAGGGAACACTAAAATCCCACATCCTAGATATCACTGAATGAAATATTCCAGTTGTAAATCTTTATTCATTACATAGTGGAATGTGTTGAGAACAATAAAACCTAAAAATTATTAACGTAAATCCCAACTAATATCACTCGGAGGTCTGGAGTTGGAATGATGCTCAAAATCAAAAAGGAAAACGAAGTTACAGTCTAATCCAACTTCAGTGGAAATGCCTCAAGACAAGGAAATGATGCTTAGTAGTGTGTGTGGCCTCCACGTGTCTGTATTATCTCCCTACAATGCCTGGACATGCTCCTGATGAGGCGGCGGATGGTCTCCTGAGGGATCTCCTCCCAGACCTGGACTAAAGCATCCGCCAACTCCTGGACAGTCTGTGGTGCAACGTGATGTTGGTGGATGGTGCGAGACATGATGTCCTAGATGTGTTCAATCAGGTGTCAGAAACGGGCGGGCCAGTCCATAGCTTCAATAACTTCATCTTGCAGGAACTGCTGACACACTCCAGCCACATGAGGTCTGGCATTGTCCTGCGTTAGGACGAACCCAGGGCCAACCGCACCAGCAAATGGTCTCACAAGGGATCTGAGTATCTCATCTCGGTACCTAATGGCAGTCAGGCTAACTCTGGCAAGCACATGGAGGGCTTTACGGCCCTCCAAAGAGATGCCACCCCACACCATTACTGACCCACTGCCAAACCGGTCATGCTGAAGGATATTGCAGGCAGATCGCTCTCCACAGCGTCTCCAGACTCTGTCACGTCTTTCACATGTGCTCAGTGTGAACCTGCTTTCATCTGTGAAGAGCACAGGGCACCAGTGACAAATTTGCCAATCCTGGTGTTCTGTGGCAAATGCCAAGCGTCCTGCACGGTGTTGGGCTGTGAGCACAACCACCATCTGTGGACGTCGGGCACTCAAGATCATCCTCATGGAGTCGGTTTCTAACAGTTTGTGCAGACATGCACATTTGTGGCCTGCTGGAGGTCATTTTGCAGGGCTCTGGCAGTGCTCCTCCTGTTTCTCCTTGCACAAAGGCTGAGGTAGCAGTCCTGCTTGCTGGGATGCTGCCCTCCTACGGCCCCCTCCACATCTCCTGGTGTACTGGCCTGTCTCCTGGTAGCGCCTCCAGCCTCTGGACACTACGCTGACAGACACAGCAAACCTTCTTGCCACAGCTCGCATTGATGTGCCATGCTGGATGAGCTGCACTACCTGAGCCACTTGTGTGGGTTGTAGAGTCCGACTCATGCTACCAAGAGTGTAAAAACACAACCAACATTCAAAAGTGACCAAAACATCAGCCAGAAAGCATTGGTACAGAAATGTGGTCTGTGGTCCCCACCTTAAAAACCACTCCTTTATTGAGTGTGTCTTGATAATTGCCAATAATTTCCATCTGTTGTCTATTCTATTTGCACAACAGCATGTGAAATTGATTGTCAAACAGTGTTGCTTCCTAAGTGGACAGTTTGATTTCACAGAAGTTTGATTCACTTGGAGTTATATTCTGTTAAAGCGTTTCCTTTATTTTTTTGAGCAGTGTATATTTTAGGAGCCTGAGTTGGTCCATTTTATACAGACACCAACTCTGACTCCACCAAAATGGGCTCTGACTCAGACTCCACAGCCCTGGCTTCAAGGGCCTACAACTGAACTTTGAGGGTGCTAGTTGAATGTTCCTGCTTTAGACCTCTTTGAAGGAACTATGAAATAAAACTAACTGCCACTCCATCTCCCAGCTTTACTCCTGAAGTGGCTGGAAATTTTCTCCAGGTCCTACCATAGACCTCCGTGGTGACTGCCTTCCTACTTTGAAGCAGGGTAGAAATCAGGTTAGGAGAAAACCCTCTGTCTCTTAAACAGCAACCTCTCAAGTCGCTGGGAGAGAAGATCCAGAATTTCTGGTAGCACCCACGGTTTAATCTCAAACCAGAAAATCATGGAGTCTTGGGCCAGAAGGGTGCTATTAGAATGACTCTGGAATTAGAACTGCTGGAAATAGAATCACTGGTGAAAGGCATATGTTAGATGTTCATTCCATCTGATCAGGAATGCATTTACTACCCGAGTATTCTCCCTCGGGACTTTTTTCCATGTCTGGAAAGCCCCACAAGTTCACTATCTGAATGAAGATTGATTGGTTCAAAGCCCATTCTCCCAGCTTTAACCAACTGTGGTTCAAAAAGTCTGCCTTGAAGTCCGGCTTTCCTTTTATAAGTAGAGCTGTTAAAGAAAAGAAAAAAAAAAAGAAGATTCTTGGCCATATCTGGCTTGTCTCCTCCAATAGGAATCAGCAAGTTCCTCCTTGATTGACATGAGTCACTGTAACCTGATTGTCACATGGCGACCCTGCAAGGAGAATGAGAACTTTTTATGGATTTTTCTACTGTTAGTATCTCTTTCATGTTTGAAGAAATGGCTTTCATTCCCCTGTCCAAACTCTCTGGACCATGTGATCCTCTAAATGAGCTCCCCATCCCTTGGGACTTGTATCTGTAGCAATTATTCTTGAAATCTGGTTTACACAAGGTACCCCTATGGCTAGAATTTCTCTGATAAACCACCAAACGAGGGAATGGGTTGTTACTAGGGAAAATATCCTCTTTTCCAGATGTCCTTTCAATGTAACTTTGATCCCACTGCAACTTTCTGGTATGAAACTGGGCCCATAACACTGCCGGGATATAGGAGGTCAGTGAAACTCAGCTAAGACATAGACCTCCTGCGAGTCATGGAGGGAAATATTACTGCCTCTGATACCTGGCTGCATTTTTTTCTATTTTGCTATCTGGAAGAGGACATTATTGATTTCTGGAGTCCAGCATGAGACCTAAAATGACTTGTATTTTCGGGGGATTAAGTCTCGATATATATTTTTTTTTTTTAGATTTAAGAGCCAGGTAGAGCTGAAATCTTCTAACTGAACATTGCAGTGATGAATTGAACTGCTTAAAAATAAGCAAGTCGTGCAGATATGGAACTATTAGCATATCTTTTCTGGAAGGTGCTGTGACTTCCATAATTTTTGTTAAGACCAAAGGTGCCACTGCCAGTCCGAACAAGAGGGATCAGAACTAGATTTTTTTTATTTTTTTCACTTCATGGTCAAAGCCACCCTAAGGAACTTCCAGTATTCTACATTTTTTGGTATGAGATAATACGCATCCTTCAGATCCGAGATCTCCATATAGCAGTCTGGAAAAAGCACCTTTATGGTTAATCTTACGGATTCCATCTTGAATGTCTAAACTTTTAGGAATTTGTTTAGGCTTCTCAAGTTGATTATTGTTCTGAAAGTCCAGTCTGGCTTTTTTTTATCAAATTGAGAGGCGAATAAAACCATTCCCCCCTCATTGCATAGGGACCGCTAAAAAGATAAACATCTTTACCAGATCTAGGACCCCCGATTCCAAGCCTACATGTTCCTTGGAAAAGCCAGTGGAGATGTCAAAATAAACTTCCGATGAGGAACAGCTTGAAACTCCAGCCTAGGCCGGATCTCACTGGGTTGCGAATCCAGCCGCGTGAGGACATTTTTTTCCCAGGTAGGGAAAAAGACATTTTTTTCCCCCTATGTGGGGACAGGAGTCACTGGAAGGATTTCTTCCCTTCGTGGGAGGGACTCCTGAACATAAGACCTCTACTTCCCCCCCGTTATCACATCTATCCTGATTTGTGGGGGGGAAGGGGGGACTGTCTTCTCCAGTTAGACCTTCTCTTTCAAAAGGATTTTCTATAAGTTGGAATAAGAAAGTTTGGAAATACTTTTTTGCCGTCTCCTGCTTTTTTCAAAATGTCATCCAAGTCTGGGCCAAAAGGGTGTTCCCTTTAGATGGAATAGAGCATAGTTTTGACATGGTGTGGATATCCCCGTTCGGCATTTTACCATTTTTACCAGAGAGCTCATCGGGCTGCATTAGAAAGTGCAGCTGATCTAGCCACCAACCTTGCTGAAGCGTCAGCAAGAAACGCTGCTGCTCTCCACATCAACAGAGTTGTAGCCAAAATGCTGTCCCTAGCCACTTTACACTTAAGCTGACTTTTCAGATGATTCAACCAAGCAATCGTTTCCTTTTAAACAATGAAGAAAAGGAACCTCTGTTTTGGGGATTATTCTATTCTCTGCTGACAAGGGCTTGCATCTTTTCATTAACAGAGAAATTCCGATGCTTTTTTTCTTCGCCACCCTCTACAGGAAAGCATAGACGCCCCCTCACACCCCCCCGTACCACCATCCAATGATGAAACAGAACAGGATTCTGAAGACACGTATTCACCTTCTGACCTGTTGGATTCGTATGACTCTGGGGTTAATCTCCTAGACTTCCTAACTTTCCTTCACGTCTCCTCCCAATGAGGGAGAGACTTTGGGGAATTCTTGACATCCACCCTAATAATGGATCTCATGTGAGGCGAAGATAGGGAATTCTTCGTCTGCTCAATACAGGGTTGTTAAACACAACCACAGATATACCAACTACTGTTGACCAATAACCACAATATAATCAACAATATTGAGTAATATATACCATATACCAGTGATTGGTGCTCTGTGGAGAAAGGTGTGGAGGACCACTAACATAGGAGGTAAGAACAGACACAACCAATATATGGGATTACCCAGAGAAATCACCAAGCAGAGAATAGATATATAAAAAATGCCTTTATTATATATGATTGGCAATAATAATTATAACAAATTGTGCGCACAACAGGACAAGACAATATTAGTTAATATAAAGGAAATAATAAAAATGAGATGGTAAGGCTGACCCGGTTGTTTATACAGGTCCTTCTCAAAAAATTAGCATATAGTGTTAAATTTCATTATTTACCATAATGTAATGATTACAATTAAACTTTCATATACTATAGATTCATTATCCACCAACTGAAATTTGTCAGGTCTTTTATTGTTTTAATACTGATGATTTTGGCATACAACTCCTGATAACCCAAAAAACCTGTCTCAATAAATTAGCATATCAAGAAAAGGTTCTCTAAATGACCTATTACCCTAATCTTCTGAATCAACTAATTAACTCTAAACACATGCAAAAGATACCTGAGGCTTTTAAAAACTCCCTGCCTGGTTCATTACTCAAAACCCCCATCATGGGTAAGACTAGCGACCTGGCAGATGTCAAGAAGGCCATCATTGACACCCTCAAGCAAGAGGGTAAGACCCAGAAAGAAATTTCTCAACAAATAGGCTGTTCCCAGAGTGCTGTATCAAGGCACCTCAATGGTAAGTCTGTTGGAAGGAAACAATGTGGCAGAAAACGTTGTACAACGAGAAGAGGTGACCGGACCCTGAGGAAGATTGTGGAGAAGGACCGATTCCAGACCTTGGGGAACCTGAGGAAGCAGTGGACTGAGTCTGGTGTGGAAACATCCAGAGCCACCGTGCACAGGCGTGTGCAGGAAATGGGCTACAGGTGCCGCATTCCCCAGGTAAAGCCACTTTTGAACCATAAACAGCGGCAGAAGCGCCTGACCTGGGCTACAGAGAAGCAGCACTGGACTGTTGCTAAGTGGTCCCAAGTACTTTTTTCTGATGAAAGCAAATTTTGCATGTCATTCGGAAATCAAGGTGCCAGAGTCTGGAGGAAGACTGGGGAGAAGGAAATGCCAAAATGCCTGAAGTCCAGTGTCAAGTACCCACAGTCAGTGATGGTGTGGGGTGCCATGTCAGCTGCTGGTGTTGGTCCACTGAGTTTCATCAAGGGCAGGGTCAATGCAGCTAGCTATCAGGAGATTTTGGAGCACTTCATGCTTCCATCGGCTGAAATGCTTTATGGAGATGAAGATTTCATTTTTCAGCACGACCTGGCACCTGCTCACAGTGCCAAAACCACTGGTAAATGGTTTACTGACCATGGTATTACTGTGCTCAATTGGCCTGCCAACTCTCCTGACCTGAACCCCATAGAGAATCTGTGGGATATTGTGAAGAGAAAGTTGAGAAACGCAAGACCCAACACTCTGGATGAGCTTAAGGCCGCTATTGAAGCATCCTGGGCCTCCATAACATCTCAGCAGTGTCACAGGCTGATTGCCTCCATGCCACGCCGCATTGAAGCAGTCATTTCTGCCAAAGGATTCCCGACCAAGTATTGAGTGCATAACTGAACATTATTATTTGATGTTTTTTTTGTTTGTTATTAAAAAACACTTTTATTTGATTGGTCGGGTGAAATATGCTAATTTATTGAGACCGGTTTTTTGGGTTATCAGGAGTTGTATGCCAAAATCATCAGTATTAAAACAATAAAAGACCTGACAAATTTCAGTTGGTGGATAATGAATCTATAATATATGAAAGTTTAATTGTAATCATTACATTATGGTAAATAATGAAATTTAACACTATATGCTAATTTTTTGAGAAGGACCTGTATACCAAAATTGAAAGTTAGTGTTACCCTATTTTCATCTTCCATTAAAGAAATATAAAAAGTGATAATGTGCCTCATATATATATATAAAAAACGACCAACTGGTAGTATGTGCAAATTGCAATATATAAAAAGTGCCAAATTGCTGTTACCAAGCAATACCCATATATAGAATACACTGTGGGTCATTAAATGCCTCACAAAACGTGCAATATAAATATATGTGCAAAAAAATATATAAAGTGTGATGTAACTTAATATCAATACTATATCAGTCTATATATCATTCAAGGTGAGATTAAATAATTGCAAACAGCAATATTACATGTGCAAAGGGGCAATTATCTAGACCAGAGTGTAATTCAATACAGGTACTGATATATCTCACATGTGTGAAGTACAGTAGTGAAATGTGCAAACTGCAATATATAATGCCAAATTCAAAGCATACCAGATAAATCCACCTAAGTGTAATACATCAGGGCAACACAGGTGTCCACATGGGCCTATATGCAAAGTGCAAGATGCAAAGTGCTCACTGCGGTGAGGATCCAGCAGGAGCCACACCAAAAAAATAGACCAAAAAAAGGGAAATGTTAGTAAAACACAACAAGATGGTAGAGACGGGTCCTTCGTCAGGGGGTGGCTATTGTAGCACGTGAAAGCCTTTTTATATGATCCCCTCACCTACATATAATTGAGCATTTGCCATATATTTATATATATGTCCCTTTGTTTCTCTTACCTGAAATGATTGGATCTATAAGTAGATACTACTACCATGAAATGGTTGAATTGCTAGTAGTTTCCCCTGTATCTGCCCTAGACTCGCTCCTTGGTTGTGCGCATGCCTGGTCGGCGTGAAGGAGCCCTGCCGCATCGCGTCCTCGTTGTTGTTATGGTGACGTCAGTTACTCTGTCCCCGTACGTCCGGCAGCGTGGCGCGGGCGGCGGAAGTTCCTGATCAGCTTGACTGCGCATGCGCCGGCTATACCCGGACCGCAGCGCTAGGTGAGGGGATCATATAAAAAGGCTTTCACGTGCTACAATAGCCACCCCCTGACGAAGGACACAGATCCGAAACGCGCGTCAGGGTGCGCTATCAAGGGACGTTTGGTCTATTTTTTTGGTGTGGCTCCTGCTGGATCCTCACCGCAGTGAGCACTTTGCATCTTGCACTTTGCATATAGGCCCATGTGGACACCTGTGTTGCCCTGATGTATTACACTTAGGTGGATTTATCTGGTATGCTTTGAATTTGGCATTATATATTGCAGTTTGCACATTTCACTACTGTACTTCACACATGTGAGATATATCAGTACCTGTATTGAATTACACTCTGGTCTAGATAATTGTTGCCCCTTTGCACATGTAATATTGCTGTTTGCAATTATTTAATCTCACCTTGAATGATATATAGACTGACATAGTATTGATATTAACCCCTTCCCGACCCATGACGCCACGTAGGCGTCATGAAAACCCGTGCCAATCCGACCCATGACGCCTATGTGGCGTCATGGAATGATCGCGTCCCTGCAGATCGGGTGAAGGGGTTAACTCCCATTTTACCCAATCTGCAGAGACAGGGGGAGTGGTGCTTCAGCCCAGGGGGGGTGGCTTCACCCCCCCGTGGCTACGATCGCTCTGATTGGCTGTTGAAAGTGAAACTGCCAATCAGAGCGATTTGTAATATTTCACCTAAAAAACAGGTGAAATATTACAATCCAGCCATGGCCGATGCTGCAATATCATCGGCCATGGCTGGAAAACCCGAAGTAACCCCCCCCACACACCCACCGATCGCCCCCCCCCCCGTCCTCCGTTATGGGGTCCGGTCCCCTCCGTCCGCCTGCCGGCTCCCCCCTGTGGTCCGATCACCCCCCCTGTGGTCCGATCACCCCCCCTGTGCTCCAATCCACCCCCCCACCACCCCTTCATACTTACCGATCCTCCCGGTGTCCGGCCATCTCCTCGCTGGGCGCCGCCATCTTCCAAAATGGCGGGCGCATGCTCAGTACGCCCGCCGACAGATTCCTTACAAGTACATTTTGATCGCTGTGGTAGGTTCTACCACAGCGATCAAAATAAAAAAAATAATAAATAAACCCCCCCCTTTATCACCCCCATAGATAGGGACAATAATAAAATAAAGAAAATATATATATTTTTTTTTTCCCACTAGGGTTAGGGTTAGAACTAGGGTTAGGGTTAGAACTAGGGTTAGGGTTAGGGTTACAGGTAGGGTTAGGGGTAGGGTTAGGGTTATGGCATATGCGGATTTGGCTGCGGATCCGCAGCGGATTGGCCGCGGATCCGCAGCGGATTGGCCGCTGCGAATTCGTAGCAGTTTTCCATCAGGTTTACAGTACCGTGTACACCTATGGAAAACCAAATCCGCTGTGCCCATGGTGCGGAAAATTCCGTTCAGAAACGCTGCGTTGTATTTTCCACAGCATGTCAATTCTTTGTGCGGATTCCGCAGCGTTTTACACCTGTTCCTCAATAGGAATCCGCAGGTGAAATCCGCACAAAAAAACACTGGAAATCTGCTGTAAATCCGCAGGTAAAACGCAGTGCCTTTTACTTGCAGATTTTTCAAAAGTCGTGCGGAAAAATCTCACACGAATCCGCTACGTGGGCACATACCCTTAGGGTTAGGGTTGGAATTAGGGCTAGGGTTGGAAATAGGGTTAAGATTAGGCTTGTGGTTAGGGTTACGGATAGGGTTAGGGGTGTGTTGGGGTTACAGTTGTGGTTAGGGTTGGGATTAGGGTTAGGGTTGGGATTAGGGTTAGGATTAGGGTTAGGGTTGGAATTAGGGTTACGGGTGTGCTGGGGTTAGGATTGGGGTTAGGGGTGTGTCGGGGTTAGGGGTGGGATTAGGGTTATGGCTACAGTTGGGATTAGGATTAGGGGTGTGTTGGGGTTAGTGTTGAAGTTAGAAATGAGGGGTTTCCACTGTTTAGGCACATCAGGGGTCTCCAAACGCAACATGGCGCCACCATTGATTCCAGCCAATCTTGCATTCAAAAAGTCAAATGGTGCTCCCTCCCTTCCAAGCCCCGACGTGTGCCCAAACAGTGGTTTACCCCCACATTTGGGGTACCAGCGTACTCAGGACAAACTGGGCAACAACTGTTGGGGTCCAATTTCTCCTGTTACCCTTGCAAAAATAAAAAATTACTTGCTAAGACATAATTTTTGAGGAAAGAAAAATGATTTTTTATTTTCACGGCTCTGCGGTGTAAACTTCTGTGAAGCACTTGGGGGTTGAACGTGCTCATCACACATCTAGATAAGTTCCTTGGGGGGTCTTGTTTCCAAAATGGGGTCACTTGTGGGGTGTTTCTACTGTTTAGGCACATCAGGGGCTCTGCAAATGCAACGTGACGCCCGCAGACCATTCCATCAAAGTCTGCATTTCAAATGTCACTACTTCCCTTCCGAGCCCTGACGTGCGCCCAAACAGTGGTTTACCCCCACATATGGGGTATCACTGTACTCACAACAAACTGGGCAACAAACATTGGGGCCCAATTTCTCCTGTTACCCTTGTGAAAATAAAAAATTGCTTGCTAAAACATCTTTTTTGAGGAAAGAAAAATGATTTTTTATTTTCACGGCTCTGCGGTGTAAACTTCTGTGAAGCACTTGGGGGTTGAACGTGCTCATCACACATCTAGATAAGTTCCTTGGGGGGTCTAGTTTCCAAAATGGGGTCACTTGTGGGGTGTTTCTACTGTTTAGGCACATCAGGGGCTCTGCAAATGCAACGTGACGCCCGCAGACCATTCCATCAAAGTCTGCATTCCAAAACGTCACTACTTCCCTTCCGAGCCCCGGCATGTGCCCAAACAGTGGTTTACCTCCACATATGGGGTATCAGCGTACTCAGGAGAAACTGGACAACAACTTTTGGGGTCCAATTTCTCCTGTTACCCTTGCAAAAATAAAAAATTCTGGGCTAAAAAAATATTTTTGAGGAAAGGAAACACATTTATTATTTTCACGGCTCTGCGTTATAAACTTCTGCGAAGCACTTGGTGGTTCAAAGTGCTCACCACACATCTAGATTAGTTCCTTGGGAGGTCTAGTTTCCAAAATGGGGTCACTTGTGCGGGAGCTCCAATGTTTAGGCACACAGGGGCTCTCCAAACGTGACATGGTGTCCGCTAATGATTGGAGCTAATTTTCCATTCAAAAAGCCAAATGGCGTGCCTTCCCTTCCGAGCCCTGCCGTGTGCCCAAACAGTGGTTTACCCCCACATATGGGGTATCATCGTACTCAGGACAAACTGGACAACAACATTTGGGGTCCAATTTCTCCTATTACCCTTGGAAAATTAAAAAATCCTGGGCTAAAAATCATTTTTGAGGAAAGAAAAATTATTTTTATTTTCACGGCTCTGCGTTATAAACTTCTGTGAAGCACCTGGGGGTTATAAGTGCTCACTATGCATCTAGATAAGTTCCTTGGGGGGTCTAGTTTCCAAAATGGGGTCACTTGTAGGGGAGCTCCAATGTTTAGGCACACAAGGGCTCTCCAAACGCGACATGGTGTCCGCTAACGATTGGAGCTAATTTTCCATTCAAAAAGTCAAATGGCACGCCTCCCCTTCCGAGCCTTGCCGTGCACCCAAACAGTGGTTTACCCCCACATATGAGGTATCAACGTACTCAGCAGAAATTGCCCAACAAATTTTAGGATCCATTTTATCCTGTTGCCCATGTGAAAATGAAAAAATTGAGGCTAAAAGAAATTTTGTGTGAAACAAAAGTACTTTTTCATTTTTACGGATCAATTTGTGAAACACCTGAGAGTTTAAAGTGCTCACTATGCTTCTGGATAAGTTCCTTGGGGGGTCTAGTTTCCAAAATGGGGTCACTTGTGGGGGAACTCCAATGTTTAGGCACACAGGGGCTCTCCAAACGTGACATGGTGTCCGCTAGCGATGGAGATAATTTTTCATTCAAAAAGTCAAATGGCGCTCCTTCCCTTCCGAGCCTTATCATGTGCCCAAACAGTGGTTTACCCCCACATGTGAGGTATCAGTGTACTCAGGAGAAATTGTCCAACAAATTTTAGGATCCATTTTATCCTGTTGCCCATGTGAAAATGAAAAAATTGAGGCTAAAATAATTTTTTTGTGAAAAAAAAGTACTGTTTCATTTTTACGGATCAATTTGTGAAGCACCTGGGGGTTTAAAGTGCTCACTATGCTTCTAGATAAGTTCCTTGGGGGGGTCTAGTTTCCAAAATGGGGTCACTTGTGGGGGAGCTCCAATGTTTAGGCACACGGGGGCTCTCCAAACGCGACATGGTGTCCGCTAAAGATTGGAGCCAATTTTTCATTCAAAAAGTCAAATGGCGCTCCTTTCCTTCCAAGCCCTGCCGTATGCCCAAACAGTGGTTTACCCCCACATATGAGGTATCAGCGTACTCAGGACAAATTGGACAACATCGTTCGTGGTCCAGTTTCTCCTTTTACCCTTGGGAAAATAACAAAATTGTTGCTAAAAGATCATTTTTGTGACTAAAAAGTTAAATGTTCATTTTTTACTTCCATGTTGCTTCTGCTGCTGTGAAACACCTGAAGGGTTAATAAACTTCTTGAATGTGGTTTTGAGCACCTTGAGGGGTGCAGTTTTTAGAATGGTGTCACTTTTGGGTATTTTCAGCCATATAGAACCCTCAAACTGACTTCAAATGTGAGGTGGTCCCTAAAAAAAATGGTTTTGTAAATTTTGTTGTAAAAATGAGAAATCACTGGTCAAATTTTAACCCTTATAACTTCCTAGCAAAAAAAAAAATGTGTTTCCAAAATTGTGCTGATGTAAAGTAGACATGTGGAAAATGTTATTTATTAACTATTTTGTGTCACATAACTCTCTGGTTTAACAGAATAAAAATTCAAAATGTGAAAATTGCGAAATTTTCAAAATTTTCGCCAAATTTCCATTTTTTTCACAAATAAACTAAAAAATTATCGACCTAAATTTACATGAAGCCCAATATGTCACGAAAAAACAATCTCAGAATCGCTAGGATCCGTTGAAGCGTTCCTGAGTTATTACCTCATAAAGGGACACTGGTCAGAATTGCAAAAAACGGCAAGGTCATTAAGGCCAAAATAGGCTGGGTCATGAAGGGGTTAAGTTACATCACACTTTATATATTTTTTTGCACATATATTTATATTGCACGTTTTGTGAGGCATTTAATGACCCACAGTGTATTCTATATATGGGTATTGCTTGGTAACAGCAATTTGGCACTTTTTATTTATTGCAATTTGCACATACTACCGTTTGGTCGTTTTTTATATATATATGAGGCACATTATCACTTTTTATATTTCTTTAATGGAAGATGAAAATAGGGTAACACTAACTTTCAATTTTGGTATATAAACAACCGGGTCAGCCTTACCATCTCATTTTTATTATTTCCTTTATATTAACTAATATTGTCTTGTCCTGTTGTGCGCACAATTTGTTATAATTATTATTGCCAATCATATATAATAAAGGCATTTATTATATATCTATTCTCTGCTTGGTGATTTCTCTGGGTAATTCCATATATTGGTTGTGTCTGTTCTTACCTCAATACAGGGTTGGATAAGTCTTTTCTGCTAAGAGTAAGACAACACTTCTTTACAGAGAGCACATTCCCTGTGATTAGACTTCATTATGCACTTTAGGTTTTCCCTGACAATAAAATGACAAGAAAAGGGCTAATGTAAAGTGAACTTTCATAGAGATGAGTTACCACTCTGCTAGCTGGTTCTACTGTCACTCATGGCACCACGCTCTCCACAAGAGCAATTACCACTGCCACGCAGTCACCGATGTTGTTGCACGTTCTCTCAACATTCTTCTCATAGGGAACTTGCTGGCTGCTGTGGTGGCTGAGCCATTACCGCTGGAGGGACGGCCGGAGCAAAGATCCTGCTCTGCTGCAGTCTAACCACTTTGAAAAGCGGGATCTCCCAAGACACAGCCCGTCCCTCCTTGGATGCCTTTTTCAATCCCACACAGGAAGTGAAATATCACCTCTAGGTCAAAGGACACTGCTGTCCTCATCATCAAGGCGCACCTCCTTGGAGCGTGCCCTGAACATGCGCAGACCTGTGACGCAAGGTAGCTGGCCGACCACAGAGAATGGCTCCTCTACTCGTGCCCAAACGTCAGTCAAGTACCCTTGGGTAAATCACATCTTCTTCTGGTACTGTCGATCAAAAACGTTGGCTCGCCCAGTCAAGGACAGGAAACTACCGCCAACAACCGCCCTTTTATCCTGTAGGTGTTCTGTCCTTGAAGGGCAGATCCCATCTCTATGTTGGCGCTATATAAATAAAAATTATTATTATTATTATTCTCTGTGGTGTTGTCATGGGTGAGGGGGGAAAAAAAAGGGAAATGTTAGTAAAACACAACAAGATGGTAGAGACGGGTCTGAATGCAGACCAATGTCGCCTCCTTTGGAGGCTAAGCAAAAACTGATTAACTCTTTGCCAGTTGGTGGGTGTAGCCTGCAGAGAAGGAGTTAACTTTTTTTTTGCCTAGTGGCATCAACATACACCCATGGTTTTTGGTGACCCTCAATGAAGCTATAGAGAAATAAATATTTCAATAAGTAATTTAATACATTTGCACTACATCACATGCATAATTTGAGGAATTAGGGGGGAAAAAAAAAAAATGTTTGACACCTCATGTTTTAGTGGATTTGTATTGCTTAACTGAGTGCCAGTACATCAAATTAAAGTTTTGAAGTTAATCTTACCCATAATTTCTGCTCTGTACCACACATCATCTTCAGTGTCATATTTAGCAACGCAAGCTTGACCCACCACTGGGCAATGGACCTGCCAGTGATCAGCGTCTCTGCTGTTGTACACTTCTTGAATCCTATCCGTTGTATTTCTATACTCTGCATCACCTGTCTAGTTGTTGAAAATGTAAAATAAGTATTGAAATGATGACAAAACTACAACATGAGAGTGGAACAGGTGAAATACGTTGCCATGAGAAGCCTACTTTTTTTTTTTTTTTGGATGAAGAGCATTTCACAATTGCTTGCATAAGTAAAATTAATGGATTTAAATATTAAAAACATGGCTTAAATGTATTTCTACTTACCAATTGGATATAAAAGTCTGATGGATAATTCGCATGGCAAACAAGAACAGTAACTTCGCTCGAGTTCTCGGGTAGGATTGGATCTTTGTAACAATTGATGGCAATATTGTTTAGTGTAGTAGAAATATTTGAAGGAAACCTAGAAATTTTTAAACGATAAAAAAAAAAAAAACAAGTCTGAACAGATCATTAAGGGCGAACAAAAACACATTGCAGAGCTCAGCCCTTAAAGGGAACCTGTCACCCCCAAAATGGAAGGTGAGCTAAGCCCACAGGCATCAGGGGCTTATCTACAGCATTCTGTAATGCTGTAGATAAGCCCCCGATGTATCCTGAAAGATGAGAAAAAGAGGTTAGATTATACTCACCCAGGGGCAGTCCCTGCTGCGGTTCGGTCCGATGGGTGTCGTGGTCCGGTCCGGGGCCTCCCATCTTCTTACGATGATGCCCTCTTCTGGTCTTCACGCTGCGGCGCCGGCATACTTTGTCTGCCCTGTTGAGGGCAGAGCAAAGAACTGCAGTGCGCAGGCGCCGGGCCTCTCTGACCTTTCCCGATGCCTGTGCACTGCAGTACTTTGCTCTGCTTTCAACAAGGCAGACAAAGTACGCCTGCGCCGGAGCCGCAGCGTGAAGACAAGAAGAGGACGTCATCGTAAGATGGGAGGCCCCGGGATGGAGAGTGGATGCCCACTGCATCGGGACCGCCCCTGGTGAGTATAATCTAACCTCTTTTTCTCATCTTTCAGGATACATCGGGGGCTTATCTACAGCATTCCAGAATGAATAGAACAATGTACTACAACTCCAGAGTCTGATAAATCTTTCTGAAGGTCTTCTGCAGTCAAGCGGGGTTTTGATTTGCCTTTCTAGCAATCCTACAAGCAGCTCATTGAAATTTTGCTTGGTCTTCCAGACCTTATCTTTACCTTCACTGTTCCTGCTAACTGCCATTTATTTATTACATTTCAAACTGAGGAAAGAGCAACTTGAAAACGCTTTGCTATCTTCTTATAGCCTTTTCCCGCTTTGTGAGCCTCCACCATTTTGCTAGGCAGCTGCAGAGAAGAACCCATAGATGCCGTTTTTTAGCACAACGTTAGAGGAGGCTGCATTTTAATAAAGCTGAGAAATTTGCATCACCTGGCCTTTCTAACGATGATAACGAACAAGCCATAACAAGCTAATGATGGTCTTAAACCTTGGTCAAATTTATATGAGCACACAAATCTCCAAGGGTGCCCACATTTTTGTATAGTCCAGTTTCCTTTTTGTGATTGTAATCATTTCATCTTCAACTTTCTTAACTGTTCACAATAACAGTAATTTTGACCAGGTGTGGCCAAACTTTTACATTCCACTGAATATCAAAGGGTTTGGACGACGACCTAAAGTGTATGAGGGCACCGGTTGAGATAGATGTCGATTAGCAGTCCAAAATTGGATATGCCAATCTAATAGTTCTCCCAGAGATAAACCGCCAGCCAATGTGTCATCCGGTCGGGCAAGAACTCCTCTGTATGGTAGAGTAAGCCGAGATGGCTGTTGGACGAAGCAGCGTTCGGCCAAAAGCCATCTAATGTGTATAGCCAGGTTAGGGCTACCATTACTAAGTACTGATATCTGGACTCTCCCTCAGACCCATTCTCCATGTTTCAACGCCCGCTACACGCCCTCTGATGCAACACAGGAAATAGTTATTGCTGATATAAAACACAGACTCAAACTGACATGACAGCCAATATGTGCTCTCTCCTTCCGAATGTCAGTATGTGTCAGCTTCAGTTTAGAAAGCTTAATACGCTACAACACTTTCCATCTTTATGTATGTAAATTGTTGGCTACCTGCTGATTTCACTAACTAGAAGGAGAATATTATCCCAATTACCAAATTTCCTCTGGACTTCAACAAAAGAGCAGGAAAGTAGTAGAAAAAGTCAACTGAAAAGTAAGGAAGGGGCATCACAATGTCAGCCATTACAATGCAAAATACTCCTTGTTGGTCCTCCATACTACAATCAAAACTGCTCACATATGTTGAGGAATAATTCCCAAACTGAATGTTTAATGTGTCAATATGGAGCTTGTGTAAGTACTCACTTTGCCATCTCCAAAAAAACAAGGGCATCTCGGAGAGACACAGGCATGTCGCTCTTGATCTTTCTGTCAAAAGGTTTTTTCAAGTCAACAATCAGCTTATTGTGCTCTTCCCTTAAGGTTTTCATTGATACACATTTATTGCCAACCACTTTTAAGATGTATTCATTGATTTCCTTTGTCCATAATCCAGTCTATAAAACACAAAATTGTCATTTATAATATGAGGATTTACTGTAAGACCTTATTTATATGGCAGAAATTAGCATCAGTATTTGCAAGCCAAATGTGGGAGTGGAATAAGGAGATGAACAAATAAAGACGGGAAAGATTCCCACCTGTTCTGTGTTTTGGTACAGGCACATTGCGAATCTGCCTGTATGCCAGCAGTAGGAGAGTAAACACATGATCAAATAATAAGGAACGCTGGCAAAAAAAGGACAACTCAAATCTCAAAACATAATGAAGATTAAAAAAATAAATAAATAAAAATACTCTTTTCCATTAGATACATAAAATGTTCTAAAGTAGTCCATAGGATACGAAGAGAGAAGCTGCATACTAGGTAAAAGGCGTAGACATCACTACCAGCAATAGCATACAGCCACCTCTTGTATCCAAAAAGGATTGTGCCTGGCTTATGGCATAGCAAATCCAATGGGATAGAGTTGCCTTGGAAGCCAGCGACCCCTTGCGTCATCAGACTGGCATGATGAAGTCTTATTGCCCGAAGTGGAAAGTAAAAGGTTAGGCAACACGCAAATTGCTCAAGGCAAGACCAGATGGTGGTAAGAACCCATCCCTGGCACGAGCTGAAGAAAAAAAGAATCATAAGACAATGCACTCATTAAAAAGTGAAAATGTCATTAAGGAAGTCACTGGGAGTAGAACCTCTTCATGTTTAGAAAGGATTTGATAGGGGCGGGCGCAATAGGAGAAACCCACCAATTCAGATACTTGGATATAAACTGGTGTGTGCATGCATTGTGTAAGCGCACATTCACACAGAAAAGAATACTAAGACAGAAACATGACTGAATACCCTGCAGTAAATATACAGCATAGTGCATGAATATAATATAGGGTACTTCGTTAACATGTTTTCCCACTGCTTCACTGTGACCGCAATTGAGACAGTCCTAAATCTAATATTAAAACCTTACTGTTTGTCAAGTGACGCTGCAGCGCCCCAGAGTCCTGGTCGTTGCAGTACTGTTGCTCCGCCACTATGGGGGGCTATGGTACGTCTGATGGCACTGAAGGGATTCATCTGACCAGGTATCACATACACCAATACATTTCACAGTCTGGCCTCCAGGGGGAGCTAAGGGTACTATTCATTAGGCCACTCCTCACAGTCTGGTAAAACTGGGGGTCAGGCAGGAAGTTAGGAAGAAAGCTGACTGGGTTGGAACCAGGCAACACCTTGTGGCAGAGGGTGTTGTGGGGTAAGATTCGGTAGGGTCCCTGTCAGGGGTGGGATCCTGACAGAGGCCTGGCAATTGGAAAGAACGTTACGGGACCGTGCCTGCTCAGTATAGCGGCGGTGCCCTAAGAAAGGATAAGAAGCGAGATTTATTGTGCTGAGTGAGAAACGAGATCAAAGCAAGAGGAGAAATTCCAGTAGGAGTCGTGCTGTAAGACCGAGGCAACATCCTACTGAGGCGTAATTTACCGGTGGCCGGAACGCCGAGGAAGTATAGAGTTCCAAGCCATACTTCAAACCAATGGCAGGACAGTCAGTCACAGGCGGGCTGTCTCACATACATCACCTATGAAGACATGGGGGGCACACTAGGAGAGGGGCGACTCTAGAGTCCCGGAAGAGCTCCGAGCCTACTCGTCATACGGGTGCCGTCCTAACCAGAACATCAGGGAGGGACGGAGGAGAAGAACATCATCGGAACGAGTTGTGAGGGAACACGAGAAACAGACACAACAGTTGTGGGGACTTCCCATAAGCACAGCAGGGGAGGACCACAACACACAAGCGCTAGCAGGTAGATACTGATTTCCACCTGCAAAGGGAATTCTGGAGGTGCCATCGGACCAGCCGGACTTGCGCAGCCTGGTTAACCGTATTCCGGATTGAGGACTTGAGATCTTCAGTAAAGAGGTAAAGAGACTGCACCTGTGTCCTTGTGATTTACTGCGACCGGCACTACACCGCACCATAATATCATCACCATCCACATCGAACTGTTACACCTTTCATTGCGCGCCCCTCAGCAGGGTCACGGACCGGGTCTAGCCACCATGACAACCCCAGAGCAGAGACTCGGAGGCCCGGTACCGGGTACCCCTCGGCCCTGCGGCAGTGGGGGCGCTGCAACGCGTATGTGGATAAGGGCTGAGAAGTGGTAGGATCGTCTTTTCATTTTTTTCGATCAAAAAACATGTTAACTAAGTGCTGTATATTAGTTTTATGCACTGTGCTGTTTATTTACTGCAGGGTATTCAATTATAATTGTTTGTCTATGTTTTTTTTTTTTTCAATCCAGATACCTGCCTGATGAAGGTCACTGCAGAAATGTCATCTTCCAAGGGATGAAACGAAATGTGTCCCTTCTTGACTCAAGGAAGAAAATTAAGAGATTCTAAATACTTGTGTGTTGGTGGGGGCAACACAAACCTGTATGGGAGACCAATATGCGCTGCCACCTGAAGGAAGGCCGCTCTACAAGATTTGGCAGCTGGGGCTCTAAAAATAGGATAGAAATGCAAACCGAAACAATGGAATGAAAGGAGGATAAGAGTGAAAACGACACCCCTCCACACCAAAAGCAAGCATTCGTTATAGACACACAAGGAAGACCATTTAGGCTCCGATCACAGTCTGAATCACTTGGCTCAAAAGTCTCATGTATTTATCAACCAATAAATCAATTAATTCAATTTAATGTTGTGTAAAAATGTTACTAACAGGATCCTGTCAGCAGACACTTAAAAAAATAAACCTTCTGCAGGCAGGTGCCAGCCGTGGCCTGCTCTGCGACAATCGCATATTTCACGTGTCAATTATATATGTTCTCCATATAGAAGAAAAAAAAACAAAACAATTTGAAAATGGCGCCTGCAGAGCCTGCGCAGTAGCAGCTATCAGCCATCTTGCTGGAGACCAAAAATAAAAATTCCTCCTCCAAGATGGCGCCACCCACAGTAGCAGCTTGGAGATAGCCGAGAGCTGCTACTACACAGATGGCGCCACCTAGGAGGTTTTTTTTCCTTCTCCAGCAAGATGGCGCCGCCGGCACATGCGAAGTAGCAATTATCAGATCACAGCTATAAACACCGATAGCTGCTACTGCGCAGGCACAGTGGGCGCCATTTTCAAATTGATTTTTTTTTCCTAACTGAATAACATGAAGAACAACATGTATTATTGGGACATGAAACATGTGATTATGCTGCAGAGAAGATGCCATGGCCAGCACCTGCCTGCAGAAGGTTTTTTTTTAAAGTATGTACATGTATTCATTATGTAAACTAGGGGTCCGGTCAGTAAGGGGTCAGTGACCTGCAAGCTGTCTGAATTATGAATATGTAATCAGAGAACCACATACACCAGCCTCGCCTTAGGGGACGAGAATCTCATCAACACAAAACTAAAAATAAATATTAAGAAACAACCATAAGACTGATTTCATCACCAGGTATCATTTTAATCAGTATAACGGCACCGACCTGACACTGTCTGTAGGTTACTGTGCACAATCCTGCTGACAGGTTCCCTTTAAAAGAACAGTTCTAGACAATTTGGAAGATGCCAAATCGGCATCTATGATTAAAGGGAATCTGTCACCACTTTTTTGCCATCTAATCTGATAGAGTAAGGTAGCCACAAGGACCCAGGTTCATGCGATGCATCACTTACTGGGCTGCTTAGTGTAGTTTTGTTAAACTGTTTCATCAGCAGTAGATTATCACTAAAGGACTAATAAACCTGCAGCCATGTAGTCCTCCATATTTATGACCTCTGTATAATCCCACCCACACCAAAGATTAGCAGCTTTCTGCGAACACTGCACGTGGGCAGAATGCTGCCAATCAGCGGTGAGGGGCAGGGTTACATAGAGCTCAGAATTCAGAGAACTGCTAGATCTGCGGCAGATAAAACAGTGATCACACACCGCTAGAATCGGGGATTCTGCCTCTTCACTATACTGCTCTCAGATGGGGCAGCAAAAACATGGTGACAGATTCTTTTTAAGTATGTAAACTAGAAACTTTGGACCAATACGGAGAGATCAAGGTGATCGGAATACTAAACTACTAAACAGATAACCTTCCCGATCACGTGGGAGAAGTAGGAGCAGACGGAAGATGTAGGGCAACGTGAAGGGGGTCTCTGGGACTATGAGAGCATGTAATTCTCCCTGCTAGAGTCAAGTGTCCTTGCTGACAGTGGAAGATGCAGACTTGCAAATACACATCCACTGTCTACAGAATAGGAACTTGTTGGGATCATTGGAAGCAATTACAGAAAGGAGAGACTTCAGAAGACACTGCCTGAATTGGACATGCTGACAGATCAAGCGCTACTTTTTGGGAACAATAAACGTGTAGAATAAAACCATATCAACTTCTAATGTGGGGAAACTGGGGAAGAAAACACCATGATCTAGTGTAAAGGGAAAGGCATGGTCTTCACATAAAGCGAAAGGGAAACCAGTGAGTACTGAAACAATCAGTTGTGGCAAATTTTAAAAACCAGTTATGGCAAAAACATTTATTTGGTTCTCAGCTGAGACTATAACTCTGACCCCAGTGTCTGCCTTCATGAAAAGCCATTAGTCTTTTAGTAGATGGCATGGCATCCAAGTCACAGGCTAAAGCAAGATCGTCTCATCAAGCAGGGGAGAATTTGTGACACACAAGTTATGTAGAAGAATAGTCTGTCTGGGATTGCCAGGAAGGTGAGGATTGAAAGATAACATCTTCATCTTGTGAGGCAAAAGACCAACTTTGGACAATTTCCTAAGCCTGTGTAGAAAAAACAGGGGCCTCCAAACAAACACTTAGGCCTATAGTAGCAATTCTAGAAGACAGACTACATCGCAAATCCGAGGGCTCAAGGATACTTGACCAGGCAACAGATGATACGAACTTGGAATGAAGACATGGGTTTAGAATAGGCCACAATCTCTTGTCACAAGATTAAAAATCTTACTCGGTAGCATATTGTGAAACTGCAAAAAAGCAGAGGGCTGCAGTTTGAACACTGAAGGCCAAGGGTGACTCTGGAACAATCAAGGGCTGCCGATCAGAGCAGAGGAGAGAGGTATGGTGGTATGGAGGAGGAACCTCTAAGTCACTAGGTAAGATGTGGTAGGTGAGGAGAGGAAAAACCAAGGTCTTCATTGGCTGCAGGTTGGGGGAAAGAATGCCAAGAATAGACTTGCCAAAGAATGTTGCCCTAGAAAAAGGAAATGTTGAAACAAAGTAGGGAAGATTTCACATTTAAAGACAAAACAAAAAAAAACAAAAAACACAATAATAAAAGAAAAATGGAACAATTGGTGAATGTAAGAATCTACTATAAACAAACTACTACAAAATCTTGAGTAACACAAAATATAAAGTAGAAAAACAAATATTTCACTCACCGGGCTATGTGGAACTACATTCAATGAGCATTGAACGGCAAAGGGTGGCATAAACCTTATTTCAGTATTTTCTTCATCAGCTGAACCCAGTTTTATTAGGATTTTATGTAGGTCATCAATCTTTGTTTCATAGACTATCGCCGGGTTACTTTTACTGCAGCAGCCACCCGAAAATCTTCAAAAACAAAGAAATATGACAAGTTTCACAGGTTTGGTATGTCCTCCCCCCAAAAAAAACTCATTACATTAAGAGTTTGGACAGGATACTAGCTCGGTCCGCTGCTGTCAATCTCTGACAGCAGCAGTTGATGGTGCAAACCAAGGAACATGCAATTGTGGGGTGCCGATGGGATGCCACTGCAGCTGTGGCCCACCCCTGCCTGCATTAAATCACTCTTCATAACAGGCCAATTATTACTTTATATTGCAATATTGTGGTGTCGCAGTATATGGTATAAGCAACTGGATGATTCAAGTGCCCTAAGTGAACTAAAAATTGAGTAAAAAAAATCAAAAACTTTCCCTTAAAAAAAAAAACAAACACACAACTTATTTGGTATCATTGCGTCCATAAGAATACGAGCAAAATCTAAAATACTGTGAAAACAACCCAGGAGATTTTTTAAGGTAAAGAAGTAGATCTGCAATGGCGGAGTCAACCACCAGATCTCACCCCATCAAGCAGCAATCCACATGCTTAAAGGGGTTGTCAACTTCTAGATCAAGAAGGGGTTGTTCTAGATCAGGGGTCCCCAACCTGTAGCTCGGGAGCCACATGTGGCTCGCGGGACCATGAATTGTGGCTCGTGGCTGTCTGCCAGCTTGGTACATTAGTTCCAGATTTAGTAAACAGGTATGAAGAGCACATCTCAAAATGGTGAACTTTTTGAGTAGCCCTGAACAGAAGTGGTTACAGAAAGTATTCAGACCCCTTTCAATTTTTCACTCTCTGTTTCATTGCAGCCATTTGGTAAATTCAAAAAAGTTCATTTTATTTTCTCATTAATGTTCACTCTCCATCCCATTTTGACTGAAAAAAACCCAGAAATGGTTAAAATTTTTGCAAATTTATTAAAAAAAACAAAACTGAAATATCACATGATCATAAGTATTCAGACCCTTTGCTCAGTATTGAGAAGAAGCACCTTTTGAGCTAGTGCAGTCATGAGTCTTCTTGGGAATGATGCAACAAGTTTTTCACACCTGGATTTGGGGATCCTCTGCCATTCTTCCTTGCAGATCCTCTCCAGTTCCGTCAGGTTGGATTGGATGGTGAACGTTGGAGGACAGCCATTTTCAGGTCTTTGCAGAGATGCTCAACTGCGTTTAGGTCAGGGCTCTGGCTGGGCCAGTCAAGAATGGTCACAGAGTTGTTCTGAAGCCGCTCCTTTGTTATTTTAGCTGTGTGCTTAGGGTCATTGTCTTGTTGGAAAGTGAACTTTCGGCCAAGTCGGAGGTCCAGAGCTCTCCTGGAAGAGGTTTTCATCTAGGATATCTCTGTACTTGGCTGCATTCATGTTTCCTTCAATGACAACCAGTCTTCCTGTCCCTGCAGCTGAAAAACACCCCCATAGCATGAAGCTGCCACCACGTTTCACTGTTGGGATTGTATTGGGCAAGCGATGAGCAGTGCCTGGTTTTCTCCACACATACAGCT
The DNA here is from genome assembly GCF_051348905.1 of Ranitomeya variabilis. Lineage (NCBI taxonomy): Eukaryota > Metazoa > Chordata > Amphibia > Anura > Dendrobatidae > Ranitomeya > Ranitomeya variabilis. The sequence goes on from NC_135234.1 coordinate 718,668,670, forward strand.
TGGAATTATCACCAAAAAAGTCTATCTTCGTCTCATAAGACCAGAGAATCTTATTTCTCGTAGTCTGGGAGTCCTTTAGGTGTTTTTTAGCAAACTATGCGGGCTTTCATATGTCATGCACTGAGGAGAGGCTTCCGTTGGGCCACTCTGCCATAAAAGCCTGACTGATGTAGGGCTGCAGTGATAGTTGACTTTGTGGAACTTTCTCCCATCTCCCTACTGCATCTCTGGAGCTCAGCCACAGTTATCTTGCCGATTTTGGCTGGACGGCCAGGTCTAGGAAAACTTCTGGTAGTCCCAAACTTCTTCCATTTAAGGAATATGGAGGCTACTGTGCTCTTAAGAACCTTGAGTACTGTAGAAATTCTTTTGTAACCTTGGTCAGATCTGTGCCTTGTCACAATTCTGACTATGAGCTCCTTGGCAAGTTCCTTTGAAGGGGTCTGAATACTTTTCCGTACCCACTGTATACTGGTCTTGGGGGATTAGAGATAATTTAAGTATGGTACTCTGGAGACAGGATGATACTACCTGTCAGAGGATGTGCTTGAAGATGGATGTGCAGTAGCGCAGCTACCGGGGGCAGAGGGTGTGGGCGCCCCGGGCCCAGTGCTCAGAGGGGGCGATACAGTTACCTTGGGCGGCAGAGCAGGGAGAAGCAATCTCCCTGCTCTGCCGCCGGCCGCTATGGGGCCCCCGAGCAGGCAGGGGGTCCGATGCCATCAGTGGGCCCGACTGTCATCGCAAGGTCAGCTGTACTGTCATCGCAAGGTCAGCTGTACTGGCATTTAGCCGATACAGCTGACCGCAATGATGAGGGAAGGAGCGCTCTGTCCCCCATCATCCCCCTCTCAGCGTCTGACGTCGGCGACGCTGACAGCGGACACGATGAGTCACTGCCCGGTGCCGAGACGAACGGGAGCTCAGAGCAGTGCAAGAACCAGAAAGAAGAGAGGTGAGTATTTATTTATTTTTTTAAGGGGTGCTGCCTTATACTACAGAATCTGCCTATGGGGGGATCTACCTAATACTACAGGGTCTACCTATGGGGGCGTCTGCATTATACTACAGGATCTGCCTATGGGGGGGGTCTGCCTAATACTACAGGGTCTACCTATGGAGGGGTCTCCCTAATACTACAGGGTCTGCCTATGGGGGGTCTGCCTAATACTACAGGGTCTGCCTACGGGGAGGTCTGCCTAATACTACAGAGTCTGCTTATTGGTGCTGCCTTTTGCTATAGAGTCTGCCTATGGGGGGGTGCATTATAAAATATAGAGTAGGCCTATAGGGAGTGCATTATACTATATTGAGGACTATCTGGTGCATTATACTATATTGAGGACGATCTGGTGCATTATACTATATTGAGGAAGATCTGGTGCATTATACTATGTGGAGGCTACCTAGAAAGGCATCATACAGTGTGGGGATTACAGTGTTGGAGCCATCAAACAGTTTGGAGGCTACTAAGGGGTCAGTATACTGTGTATAAGAGAGCATCATACTGTGTATAGGGGAGCTGTACAGGGGGCAGACAAAGGACATTATTAAATCTAAGGCTAAGTGCACACGTTGCAGAATTGCGGCGGAAATTTCAGTGGCAATTCTGCAACTCCTGCCGCGGGTATATCGCATGCGGAATTGGCATGCATATTCCCGCTAAACACTAGCGTTTTGCAAGCATATTTAGCTTGCAGAATGCTATCGTTTTCCAAGCAATCAGTAGCATCGCTTGGAAAACTGATTGACAGGTTGGTCACACTTGTCAAACATAGTGTTTGATAAGTGTGACCAACTTTTTACTATTGATGCAGCCTATGGAGCATCAATAGTAAAAGATAGAATGTTACAAATAATAAAAAAAAAAAAAAAAAAAATGGTTATTCTCACCATTTGATGGCCCCCGATCTCCTCAGCGGCTTCCGTTCCTATAGATGCTTTGTGTGCATCATCGCAGGTCCTTCACACAAAGCATCTATAGGAACAGAAGCGGCCACGTGCACCGCTGAGAGGCAGGAAGACTCCGGGGCCATCAGAAGGTGAGTATATCACGATTTTTTTATTTTAATTCTTTTCTTTTTTTTTTTAAACAATTATATGGTGCCCTGTTATGATTCAGTGGCCTTGGAGCCGCATGAGACCTTCTCTGGAGAAGGTGGTACCTGTACAGACCGCAACCCTAAACTGACACCGCAACTAGAAGTAGCCGTGGGGTGTACCTAACACATCCTAGACACCTCGACACAGCCGGAGGACTAAATAACCCTATAGATGGAAATGGGAATTCTATCTTGCCTCAGAGCAGAAACCCCAAAGGATAGGCAGCCCCCCACAAATATTGATGGTGAATATAAGAGTAAAGACACAAACAGGCTGAAAACAGGATTTAGCAAAAGAGGCACTTCTAGCTAAATAGTAAAGGATAGGACAGAGTACTAAGCGGTCAGTATTAAAACTCTGAAAATACAAAAATTCCACATCTAACTAAAGACATAGAATGTATATCTGCATCTCCAGAGAATCCAGCATGACTGAAAAAATCCAAACAAGTCTAAGCTGGACAAGACAAAACAATAAATTGTTCTGAACTGAAAAGCACACTGCATGTATGCTGCAGGAAAATAAACCAGACACTTATCTTGGCTGAATTGGCAGCAGAGCAGAAGGGACCAGACAGGGATGTAAACCCTCCAAGAACAATGGACAACTGGCACTGTCTAATGAATCCAGCACACCTAAATACCGAATAGAGCTGCAATCAGCAGAAACACCTGCCCTGGGACAACCCAGAGACAACTGCACTATCACAAACAACCACCGGAGGGAGCCCAAGAACAGAATTCACAACAGTACCCCCCCCTTGAAGAGGGGTCACCGAACCCTCACTAGAGCCCCCAGGGCGATCAGGACGAGCCAGATGAAAGACACGGACCACATCAGCAGCATGGACATCAGAGGCAAAAACCCAAGAATTATCCTCCTGGCGATAACCCTTCCATTTGACAAGATACTGAAGCTTCTGCCTCGAAAAACCAGAATCCAAAATCTTCTCAACCACATACTCCAACTCCCCATCAACCAACACAGGGGCAGGAGGATCAACAGAGGGAACAACGGGCACCACATATTTCCGCAATAAAGATCTACGGAAAACATTATGGATGGCAAAAGAGGCTGGAAGGGCCAAACGAAAAGAGACCGGATTGATAATCTCAAAAATCCTATAAGGACCAATAAACCGAGGCTTAAACTTAGGGGAAGAAACCTTCATAGGAACATGACGGGAAGACAACCAGACCAAATCCCCAACCCGAAGCCGGGAACCAACATGCCGACGACGGTTAGCAAAACGCTGAGCCTCCTCCTGGGACAACACCAAATTGTTCACCACATGAGCCCAAATCTGCTGCAACCTGTCAACCACAGAATCCACACCAGGACAGTCAGAAGGCTCAACCTGCCCTGAAGAAAAACGAGGATGAAAACCAAAATTACAAAAGAAGGGCGAAACCAAGGTAGCCGAACTAGCCCGATTATTAAGGGCAAACTCGGCCAATGGCAAGAAAGCCACCCAATCATCCTGATCAGCAGACACAAAGCATCTCAAATAAGTTTCCAAAGTCTGATTAGTTTGCTCGGTCTGGCAATTTGTCTGAGGATGAAATGCGGAGGAAAAAGACAAATCAATGCCCAACCTAGCACAAAAGGCTCGCCAAAATCTAGAAATAAACTGTGAGACTCTGTCAGACACAATATTCTCCGGAATACCATGCAAATGAACCACATGCTGAAAAAACAACGGAACCAAATCAGAAGAGGAAGGCAATTTAGGCAAAGGCACCAAATGGACCATCTTAGAGAACCGGTCACAAACCACCCAGATAACCGACATCCTCTGGGAAACCGGAAGATCTGAAATAAAATCCATAAAAATATGCGTCCAGGGCCTCTCAGGGACCGGCAAAGGCAAAAGCAACCCACTAGCACGGGAACAACAAGGCTTAGCCCGCGCACAAGTCCCACAGGACTGCACAAAAGAACGCACATCCCGCAACAAAGAAGGCCACCAAAAGGACCTACCAACCAAATCTCTGGTACCAAAAATACCAGGATGGCCAGCCAACACAAAACAATGAACCTCAGAAATCACTCTACTAGTCCATCTATCAGGAACAAACAGTTTCCCCACTGGACAGCGGTCAGGTTTGTCAGCCTGGAATTCCTGAAGAACCCGTCGTAAATCAGGGGAAATGGCAGAAAGGACCACCCCTTCTTTCAGAATGCCCACCGGTTCAAGGACCTAAGGAGAATCAGGCAAAAAACTCCTAGAGAGGGCATCAGCCTTAATATTCTTAGAACCCGGAAGATACGAGACCACGAAATCAAAACGGGAAAAAAAAAAGGGACCATCGAGCCTGTCTAGGATTCAGCCGCTTGGCAGACTCGAGGTAAATCAGATTTTTATGATCGGTCAAGACCACAATATGGTGCTTAGCTCCCTCAAGCCAATGTCGCCACTCCTCAAACGCCCACTTCATAGCCAACAACTCCCGATTGCCGACATCATAATTGCGTTCAGCAGGCGAAAACTTACGGGAAAAGAAGGCACACGGTTTCATCAAAGAACCATCAGAATTCCTCTGAGACAAAACGGCCCCTGCCCCAATCTCAGAAGCGTCAACCTCAACCTGAAACGGAAGAGAAATGTCCGGTTGACGCAACACCGGGGCCGAAGTAAATCGGCGTTTAAGCTCCTGAAAGGCAGAGACAGCCGCAGAAGACCAATTCGTCAAATCGGTCACAAAGGTTTAACCACACTGGAGAAGTTAGCAATGAAACGGCGATAAAAATTAGCAAAGCCCAAAAATTTCTGAAGGCTCTTCACGGATGTGGGCTGAATCCAATCATGAATGGCCTGAACCTTAACCGGATCCATCTCAATAGATGAGGGAGAAAAAATGAAGCCCAAAAAAGAAACCTTCTGCACTCCAAAAAGACACTTAGACCCCTTCACAAACAAAGCATTGTCCCTAAGGATCTGAAATACCATCCTGACCTGCTCCACATGAGACTCCCAATCATCGGAAAAAATCAAAATGTCATCCAAATATACAATCATGAATTTATCAAGATAAGTCCGGAAGATGTCGTGCATGAAGGACTGAAAAACAGATGGAGCATTAGAGAGCCCGAATGGCATCACAAGGTATTCAAAATGGCCTTTGGGCGTATTAAACGCAGTTTTCCATTCATCCCCCTGCTTAATACGAACAAGATTATATGCCCCCCGAAGGTCAATCTTAGTAAACCAACTAGCCCCCTTAATCCTAGCAAACAAATCAGAAAGCAAAGGTAAAGGGTATTGAAACTTGACCGTGATCTTATTCAAGAGGCGATAATCAATACAGGGTCTTAAGGAGCCATCCTTCTTAGCAACAAAAAAGAATCCCGCTCCCAACGGTGAAGAAGATGGCCGAATATGCCCTTTCTCCAAAGACTCCTTAACATAACTCCGCATGGCGGTATGTTCAGGCACAGACAGGTTGAAAAGTCGGCCCTTAGGAAACTTACAGCCTGGAATCAAGTCAATAGCACAATCACAGTCCCTATGCGGTGGAAAGGAACTGGACTTGGGCTCATCGAATACATCCTGAAAATCAGACAAAAAATCAGGAATTTCAGAAGAGGGAGAAGAGGAGATTGACATCAAAGGAACGTCATTATGAACCCCCTGACAACCCCAACTAGTCACAGACATAGACTTCCAATCCAACACAGGATTATGTACCTGCAACCATGGAAAACCCAGCACAATAGCATCATGCAAATTATGCAACACCAGAAAACGACAATCTTTCTGATGGGCTGGCACCATACACATGGTCACCTGTGTCCAAAACTGGGGTTTATTTTTTGCCAAAGGTGTAGCATCAATGCCCCTTAAAGGAATAGGATTCTGCAAAGACTGCAAGGGGAAACCACAACGCCTGGCAAATTCAAAGTCCATTAAGTTCAAAGCGGCGCCTGAATCCACAAACGCCATGACAGAAAATGATGACAATGAGCAGATCAGGGACACAGATAAGAGAAATTTAGGTTGTACAGTACTGATGGTAACTGAACTGGCGATTCTCTTTGTACGCTTAGGACAGAGTGAAATAACATGAGAAGCATCTCCACAATAAAAACACAACCTATTCTGACGTCTGAATCCTTGTTTTTCTGTTCTAGACAGAATCCTATCACACTGCATAGGCTCAGGCATCTGCTCTGAGGACAACGCCACAGCGCGCACAGCTCTGCGCTCACGCAAGCGCCGATCAATCTGAATGGCCAGAGACATAGAATCACTTAGACCGACAGGCGTGGGAAACCCCACCATAACATCTTTAACGGATTCAGAAAGACCCTTTCTGAAAATTGCCGCCAAAGCATCATCATTCCATTTAGTCAGCACAGACCATTTTCTAAATTTCTGACAATACAATTCTGCCGCCTCTTGACCCTGAGACAGGGCCAACAAGGTCTTCTCCGCTTGATCCACAGAATTTGGTTCATCATATAATAATCCTAGAGCCTGAAAAAAGGCGTCTACATTAAGCAAGGCCGGATTCCCAGATTCCAGGGAAAATGCCCAATCCTGAGGATCGCCACGCAGCAGGGAGATGACAATTTTAACCTGCTGAATGGGATCACCAGAGGAATAAGGTTTCAGAGCAATAAATAGTGTGCAGTTGTTTTTAAAACTCAAAAATTTGGACCTGTCCCCAAAAAACAAATCAGGAGTAGGAATCCTAGGCTCTAAAACCGGAGTCTGAACAATATAATCTGCAATACCCTGTATTCTAGCAGCAAGCTGGTCTACACGAGAAGCTAATCCCTGAACATCCATACTAGCACAAGACTCCACAGCCACCCAGAGGAAAAGAGGGAAGGAGAGACAAAGCAGACTACAGAAAAAAAAAATGTCTCAACACCCTTCTTCTGAGATGCATTTAACTCATTGTTGGCCAGTTGTACTGTTATGATTCGGTGGCCTTGGAGCCGCATGAGACCTTCTCTGGAGAAGGTGGTACCTGTACAGACCGCAACCCTAAACTGACACCGCAACTAGAAGTAGCCGTGGGGTGTACCTAACACATCCTAGACACCTCGACACAGCCGGAGGACTAAATAACCCTATAGATGGAAATGGGAATTCTATCTTGCCTCAGAGCAGAAACCCCAAAGGATAGGCAGCCCCCCACAAATATTGATGGTGAATATAAGAGTAAAGACACAAACAGGCTGAAAACAGGATTTAGCAAAAGAGGCACTTCTAGCTAAATAGTAAAGGATAGGACAGAGTACTAAGCGGTCAGTATTAAAACTCTGAAAATATCCACAGCAGAAAATACAAAAATTCCACATCTAACTAAAGACATAGAATGTATATCTGCATCTCCAGAGAATCCAGCATGACTGAAAAAATCCAAACAAGTCTAAGCTGGACAAGACAAAACAATAAATTGTTCTGAACTGAAAAGCACACTGCATGTATGCTGCAGGAAAATAAACCAGACACTTATCTTGGCTGAATTGGCAGCAGAGCAGAAGGGACCAGACAGGGATGTAAACCCTCCAAGAACAATGGACAACTGGCACTGTCTAATGAATCCAGCACACCTAAATACCGAATAGAGCTGCAATCAGCAGAAACACCTGCCCTGGGACAACCCAGAGACAACTGCACTATCACAAACAACCACCGGAGGGAGCCCAAGAACAGAATTCACAACAGTGCCCAGCCCGTGGAGGAGAGTCTCCTCTCCTCCACCCTGGGTACCAACCGCACATGATCTGCTTACTTCCTGCATGGTGAGCATAGCCCCATGTGGGAAGTAAGCAGATCAATGCATTCCTAGGTGTGCGGAATCCCCGCAAATCCGCAAATTTAATGAACATGCTGCGTTTTTTTCTGGAATGCGATTCCGCTCAGGAAAACAACGCAGCATGTGCACAAAAAATACGGATTGCATTCTATTAAATAGGATGCTTAATGTGAGCGTTTTTTCCGCGGTTTTATGGCGTTTTTATAGCAAAAAACAGCGAAAGAAACGCGAAAAATCTACTACGTGTGCACACAGCCTAAAGTGGGCATTTATTGTTATAGGGGAACTCAGGTTACTGTGACTATCAAAGGGGCACACAGGGCAATATTACTTTCTAGGGGGCAAAGTATATGGTACTGTTTTCTAGGACACTTACACCTGGCATTGCTATATTATAGAGGGGTGCTTTAGAATTTAGAGGGCACACAGAACCACACAGCAGGTGCAGTATTAAGGACACATAAAGCAGCAGCGGCTCAGTATTGGAGTATCAGCAGGATGAGGAGTTTGTGTAGGTTGGGAATAGATGGTGATGGCTGGAATGTGAGAAGTGAAACGTGTCTTTGTTGTATTCTCTGTAGATGAGTCCTGGGTGGAAGAAGTTATCATGTCGGTCTGGGCCAGATGGAAAAGACGGGAAAAGTGACGACTCCATCATAAAGAACGTCAGAGGTAAGACATTATCTGTAACTGTGCTGTGATCTCTTATATGTTCTGTAGGACTTGTATCTACCACTGACCATATGGTGGTAATATCCATGTTGGTCATTATATAGATATTATCTTCAGTAATAGCACGGTCATCTGCTGAGGTTCTCCTCCACTATTAGGGTGTGAATTGTAATGAAGGATACCTGGTTAGGGGCCCACTCAGAAGCTTCGCCCCCCCACCCCCTCCTCGAACCAAAACCCTAGCTGCGCCTCTGTGGATGTGACATTGTTGGGAGTGTGTCATGGGAGAATGGTGAATGTGGAGATAACCCCTGGATATTGGTATACTGCTTCGGGGTTATTTGTGTGGAAAAGCTTTGGTTATCATTATACCCATAATGGGGGCTTTGGTTTCCATTACTGTGAGGGGAGCAAGAGCTGGATGTGGCTCGCGACCCTCTTGCAGAGCTGAATGTGGCTCTCAAGGTCAGAAAGGTTGGGGACCACTGTTGGGGACCACTAGATGCTTGACCTCAAAGTAAAAAAAGCTTTTACTCACCTCCCGTTCCGACGACGTTTCAATGGTGCCGGCACTCGCTGTCCCAGGGCTCTCGTGCGGTGGTTGTGACACGTTCCCCCTAATCAGCGCTGGGGTCACCGCCTTCGTACGAATTGAAGAAATCAGATGGGCTGAAGCCCTGGCTTCCTCTTCATGTTCAATCCGTGCAAAAGAAGAGACCATGATGCCAACACTGATTGGGTGCCAGGTGCATGTGTCACAACCACAGCATGACAACCCAGAGACCGTGAGTGCTGAACCCGCCGCAACAGCGCCGGCAAGGGAGGGGAGTATAAGTGCTTTTATTTTATCGTGACCAAACATTTAGATAAAGAAGTAGTTGTCCTAGTAGTGGACAAGCCCCTTTAAGACAAAACTGGAGACAGAAAAATCCACAAACAAGCAACAACTAAAGTCAGCTGCAGAAAAGGCCTGGCTAAGCATCGCAAAGGAGAAAACTCAACATTTGTGGACATCCATGGCTCCCAGACTTCAGGCAGTCGTTGCCTGCAAAGCATTCTTTACATAGTATTAAAAAAGAACATTTCATTTATGGCAGATAATTTGCCCAATTACTTTTGAGCCCCTGAAGCGTGCAGCCGCACGCTCTGGTCCAGTGTGCCGGATATTGATGCGCAAGTTTCTCACATTGCACACGCAAGTGTGACCTCGGCCCAAGAAGAAAAATGGTTGCAATTCCTAGACGTTTCACAATCCCTTTAAGACTAAAAGTTTATACACTTCAATTGCATCCCATTTTCAAATATTTCTGGTCCTAACTGTATGTGGATGGAAAAAAAACCAAAGCATAAAAAACAGAAAGTCAAGAATGGGCTAAAGGAATTTTGCCTTTATCTTCATTGAATATGAAGCATTTACCAATAGCAATAATAAAACGTTATTTTTACAGCACATAGACAAAACATACGGTACCTTGCTGCAACAAAAGCCTCTGAACCACCATAATCAATTAAGAAGAGTGTCAGACGTGTTACATCTTCAATTTTGTATTCTGTTGGACCACAAGGTTTTATGACGCATTTACTTTCCAGAGGAATTAACTCGATAATGCTTCCACGGCACCATTTATTATGTGCGATACTTTTGAAAGCAACTACTTCTCCTAGAAGACATATAATAAAACTCTCAACACTAACAGTTTTCACATTTTCATCTGTTTAAAAGTTCACTAAATTGTGTATATCGCAAGACACGATCAAATGTCATGCGAGTAAATAATGAAAATTTCTATGCCATTAGTGGGCTAAATGCAGAAATTTGAAAGAAGAAAAAAAACAATGAGAAACAGATATACATGTAATAAGTTGCACTTTATTATACAGAAAAAAAAAAAAAGTTGTGTTTGCTCAAAACACTAAAAGAAAAATTAAAAGAGGGTCTACATTTTTCAAAAGATGGCACATACGTTTGGATCAGAGCATTCAGAAATTTTGCAATTTGGCCACCTAGTATAATAACAGACTTGTTATATAAAGATCACCTTTTTTTAGCTGTCATCTCATCTTCACAGGCTGGATTAAAGTTAAAGAGGAGACTGCAGAGCTGAATAATTATTTTTTTTAAAAATTTTACCTTTCCATTGCGGGATTATCATCATGTAAAGTTTAGATTTTAATTTAGGCTTAAGGTACCTTCACACTAAACGATATCGCTAGCGATCCGTGACGTTGCAGCGTCCTGGCTAGCGATATCGTTTAGTTTGACACGCAGCAGCGATCAGGATCCTGCTGTGATATCGCTGGTCGTTGAACAAAGTTCAGAACTTTATTTGGTCGTCAGATCGGCGTTTATCGTCGTGTTTGACACCAAAAGCAACGATACCAGCGATGTTTTACACTGGTAACCAGGGTAAATATCGGGTTACTTAGCGCAGGGCGCGCTTAGTAACCCGATGTTTACCCTGGTTACCAGTGTAAAATGTAAAAAAAACAAACAGTACATACTCACCTTCGCATCCCCCGGCGTCCGCTTCCCACACTGACTGAGCGCCGTAAAGTGAAAGTGAAAGTACAGCACAGCGGTGACGTCACCGCTCTGCTGTTAGGGCCGGCGCTCAGTCAGTGCAGGAATTGAAAAGATCACTGCACACGTACAAGAAAAATTTATGCTTGCAGGTGAAAGTTTATTTATAGTGGTTGTGAAATCAAGCGACTGGTAAATTAACGTTTCGGCTAATACATAGCCTTGGTCACAACGTCGCTAGTATGCAGAATAAAGTTTCCATTCAGGGTTGAACAGGTGCTGATAAGAGGTTATGTCCATGTAGTTTCCATGGAACCCAAGTGGTTAGGGCTAAAGGATTGCTCCTTAGGACAATACAGCGGATGGCTGTCAAGGTCTTGTACCCAAAGCCTGTACAGGTATGGAGTCCAGGATTGGCAATGCTTTCAAAGGTACTTTAAAGGTTGCGGCGCCCCTGCCTGGTGAAAACGATATGTCCACGAAAGGCCTGTCAGTGTGCTACTGACATAATGAAAGAGCCCTCTGGGGATTGCTAAGCGTCTGGCGGTGATTTGTAGAAATCCTGACACAGCCGTGTCTAGGTATGTGCTGGCGCTGGCGTCTGAGCTCCCCAATTAGTCCGGTGCTGACACTCCTGTGTCCTGCAGTGTGGACTACATGGTCCACACTGCAGGACACAGGAGTGTCAGCACCGGACTAATTGGGGAGCTCAGACGCCAGCGCCAGCACATACCTAGACACGGCTGTGTCAGGATTTCTACAAATCACCGCCAGACGCTTAGCAATCCCCAGAGGGCTCTTTCATTATGTCAGTAGCACACTGACAGGCCTTTCGTGGACATATCGTTTTCACCAGGCAGGGGCGCCGCAACCTTTAAAGTACCTTTGAAAGCATTGCCAATCCTGGACTCCATACCTGTACAGGCTTTGGGTACAAGACCTTGACAGCCATCCGCTGTATTGTCCTAAGGAGCAATCCTTTAGCCCTAACCACTTGGGTTCCATGGAAACTACATGGACATAACCTCTTATCAGCACCTGTTCAACCCTGAATGGAAACTTTATTCTGCATACTAGCGACGTTGTGACCAAGGCTATGTATTAGCCGAAACGTTAATTTACCAGTCGCTTGATTTCACAACCACTATAAATAAACTTTCACCTGCAAGCATAAATTTTTCTTGTACGTGTGCAGTGATCTTTTCAATTCAGTGACTTTGGAGCAATTTGTTCCCTTCACTAGCACCGTCATCTCCACTTCTGTTGAGTGCTAACCATCGTATAATTTTTGCAGTCAGTGCAGGAAGCGGACGCCGGGGGACGCGAATGTAAGTATGTACTGTTTGTTTTTTTTACATTTTCTGGTAACCAGGGTAAACATCGGGTTACTAAGCGCGGCCCTGCGCTTAGCAACCCGATGTTTACCCTGGTTACCCGGGGACCTCGGCATCGTTGGTCGCTGGAGAGCGGTCTGTGTGACAGCTCTCCAGCGACCAAACAGCGACTAAACAGCGACGCTGCAGCGATCGGCATCGTTGTCGCCATCGCTGCAGCGTCGCTTAATGTGAAGGTACCTTAACACCAAGCAGGCGTTAGCAGAGACTTGTCCTTGAAGGGGGAGAGTGCAGTACCTTTCCTCTGCTTGCTGTTGACCAATTATAAGCAAGAGGTGTTATGCAGGGAGGGGGGAAAAAAATGAAAAAAAAAAAAACACGTCTCCAGTGAACAGACGAGGCTCCTGTGAGACTTATAGCTGACACACAGCCCTTCTTCAACTGTGAACTCACAGATGGCATCTGCTGTGTGGCGAGGGGAGTAGAGCCGTGTCTTATTACTCACTTCTTGCAGCTTTCATTCCATGGCAGACAAAAAAGTGGGGTGTTAGGCAGAGTGGGAATAGAACAGAGCTGCCAGCGACGTGACAGGAGAGCTGCAAGAGGTGTTTGTAATGAAACACAGCTCAGCTCTACTATACACAATAGATGCAGCAAGTGAAATTGGTGAGAAGGGCTGTGTGTCATTACATGTCTCACAGGAGGTCTGCTATTGCTTGTGGGGGTATTCTTTCACTTCCCGAGCATAACACTTCTTGCTTATGATTGGTTAATGTCACGCAGGGGAAAAAGTAATCGCCCCGAGAGAAGAATCTCTGCTAACACCCCCGTGGTCTTGGCATAAATTAGAATCTAAAACTTTATTAGCCAATATCTCTGCATCAAAGAAAATTAAAAAAAAAAAAAAAAAACACCTTCATTTAGTTCAAGCTTTTTGGGGAACGTGGCCGCAGTCCAGACACTATGGGTAAACTGTTTCTAATATACTGCTTTTTATAATATGCATTGTGTTCGTTTTCTGCTATTCGACAAACACTGGACTATGGTCCCAATATATATGCTACCCTTATTGGGCAGTAAAGTGCATCTTTTCAGTTTAGGGGCACTAGTGTACGGATAGGTTTTTTTTTACCATATAAACGTATAGCATTAAAAGAACTCTCATTTATTCAATTTACAACTTATGTCCTGACCGATCTTCCGGCCTTTTTACCTAGGGACCTAATCACATATGTACCCACAATGTTTATGTGTTATTTGTCTACATTGATTATAACAGGGTAAAAATAGGGATTTTTGTGTACTCACCGTAAGATCCTTTTCTCCAAGCCATTCATTGGGGGACACAGCTCCCACCCTATTATTAGCTTGTGCTTGTTTTTATAATTTGACATGCTATACTCTCATATATATATATGTATGTATGTGTGTGTGTGTGTATATATATATATATATATATATATATATATATATATATATATATATATATATATATATATATAAATATAATATGACATGCTACATGCTCATATCTTGTTATTGAAATCCTACTTGTTTTGCACCGAACTGGTTAGCCGAGAGCCAGCAGGAGGGTGTATACTGCAGGGGAGGAGCGAATTTTCTTTGTATCACTTAGTTTCAGCCTCCTAATGGCAGCAGCAAGCACCACGGTCTGTGTCCCCCAATGAGGTGAAGGAGAAATAAAAATTTTGTAATTATTTTTTTTTAGCACATTTGACTCTGGTTCTACTTCTAAATTATTTAACTCAGCTCCATAGACTTGTTATCATGAGGCGGTTTGACCAACATTCTAAAAATGGTGAAAGGTCCTTTTTAACATCTACACATTAATAATGTAGTATTCACCAGTCAATGCTCAATTACTCCTCCCTTCCTGCACAATGATCTGTGCGATCTGTGCACGTGTCACAGAGCATTCAGTCAATTGAAAGAACTGTGGTACCATGTAGGGCCACAATGCAACTTTCAGAGCTACTGCATTGCCCCTTAACTAGCTGATCAGTGAATGTGACAGGAGTAGAGTTGAGTGAACAAAAGCAGTAAAGTTCCGCGTCCGTACAGAACAGAACTTTTCAGGCATGGACACAAGACGGACTTCATCACGAAGTCAGTGTTGGGCTTCTTTCACACTAGCGTCGGCACGGGGCCGTCGCTATGCGTCGGCCCGACGTGCGTTGTGAAAGTAATTCCTGACGTGGGCAGCGGAAGCACTCTTACGACGCTTCCGCTGCCCCATTGTAATGTCCGGGGAGGAGGGGGTGAAGTTTCGGCTGCGCATGCGCGGTCGAAAATGGCGGACACGGCGCGCAAAAAAAGTTACATGCAACGTTTTTTTTGTGCCAATGGTCCGCCAAAACAAGACTCAACCGTCGCACGACGGTTGTGACGTGTGGCCATACGTCGCAATGCGTCGTTAATGAAAGTCTATGGGTAATAAACGCATCCTGCAGACAACTTTGAAGGATGCGCTTTTTCTCATAAACGACGCATTGCGACGTATTACAAACGACGCTAGTGTGAAAGTAGCCTTACTGTTCAGGTTCGGCTGCCCGAAAACTGGGTGTTTGTCGCGCTGTCAGCATGGCAAATACCGCTTCTGATCGGCGGTGAAATCATCCCCGCCGGTCAGAGAGCTGCGGTTCCCACGCTGTCGGAAGACAGCATGAGCGCTCAGCTGTGATCGGAATTATAAAGTTTACCTCCGGTCACTGGTATCAGCTGATGGGACTACTGCTCCCATCATCCGAAACCTGCTGCCGCTAACAACATCGAGAGCAGGAGGCGCGGATGGGAGTATTCATCAGCCGCTCCTGCGCTGTAAATAAATAATTAAAAATAAAAAATGCTATTTTTTTTAACCAGCCAGGCAAAACTTACAGCTGGCGGCTGCATTCCCCAGCTGTCAGCTTCGGCAAGGCTGTTTATCAAGTATAGAGTAGTCCACATGCCGTATTTTTTAAATTAGCATTTGTCCCAGTTATATACAAGGTAAATATGTTCTAAGTACCTAGCTGCAAAACGTCTGTAGGGAAACATTGGCTGCACGACCGACTAAGAGTAGTCAGCATCCGCTCGAGCATGATGATCTGCCTTCTCTGGGTGAAATGGTGGATATAAAAGTTGCAGGGATTTGTTATCTGACTTAGGTATACAAGATCCTGTGAGGCTGCAAAAAGAAACAAAATAATATAAATAAAAATATTATATATATATATATATATAACAGTTTTTACATTAAAGTGGTGAAGGCAGATTCTAAATATGTGATTAATATTATAGACAGAAGCAAAAGAATGGAAATGGACCCACATGTCTTTTGACAAAATTGAGCAGAGGCACCCATCATCTTCTGACCTTGCTTGATCCTCTTGGTCCTTTCTGTAAATGGAATTTTAAAAATAAAATAAATAATTCTGTACAGAATTACATAGAGGTTTAAAACTTTCATACAAACAGTTTTTATTACACCTTAGACCCGTTCCCTCCTCAGTCAGTTTTCATTTTTGCACTATTGTTGTTTCCTCCCCTTCTACCAAAAGCCACTAATTATTTATTTCCCCTTCTACCAAAAGCCACAAATTATTTATTTCCCATCCACATAGTATGATTTGTTCCTTGCAGGAAGAGATGACATTTTCCCATTCAATATACTGAAAAACAGGAAAAAAAATTCCAAGTGCGGTGAAATTGTGAAAAAAATACTACTCGTATTTCAGGTGGGGGGTTGTTTTCACAGCCAGCAATTTGTGGCAAAAGTTACTCTGAATCATGATTCTCCAAATCAGTACAATTATGGCAATGATAAATCTGTATAGGATTTTTTTTCTCCAGTCAAGTAACGAAAAAAAAAATATATATATATCTCCACTGCTTTTTTTTTTAAAGTCCTGTGATATTTTTGTTTTTATGTCGAAGAGCTGGTTGAAGACTCTTCGTTTGTGTGTGCTGAGCAGAGGGTTTTATTCATAAAATTTTTGCTACATATTTGACGTTTCGACCTATTTTTGTTAAAAAAAAAGAGATTTTGTGTACTCACCGTAAAATCCTTTTCTCCGAGCCAATCATTGGGGGACACAGACCGTGGGTGTTATGCTGCTTGCCACTAGGAGGACACTAAGTGATACAAAGAAAGTTAGCTCCTCCCCTGCAGTATAATACACCCTCCTGCTGGCCCTCAGCTAACCAGTTCGGTGTAAAAAGCAGTAGGAGATCAGTAACAACATATTAGCGTACAGCATGTCATATTATATATGAGAGTATAACATATCGGATTATAGAAAAACAAGCGTAAGCCAATACCAGGGTGGGAGCGGTGTCCCCCAATGATTGGCTCGGAGAAAAGGATTTTACGGTGAGTACACAAAAATCCCTCTTTCTCCTACGCCTCATTGGGGGACACAGACCGTGGGACGTACCAAAGCAGTCCCTGGGTGGGGACAACGTCAGATCAGGCCCTGTGTAACTGCTACTTACAAGTGCGCCACCGCGGCCTGTAGAGTCCGTCTGCCCAGAGCCACATCTGTGGAAGTCTGGGAATTATAATGCTTCAAGAATGCATGCGGACTGGACGAATCCGCAAGCTTGCAGGCGTGTCTTGTCGACGCCTGGTGCCTAGAACCCACGATAGACAGGGAGATAGGCTGTCATCTAACACGGAAGGACTCCTGGATGGAGAAAAGAATACACCAGGCTAAATGGCCGATGAAGACGGCCAAATCCTTCCTGTAAACATCAGGAAGCCTTCCTCTTACCGTTAGGAAACCCAAGATACAGTGTCCAACCTTGGGAGGGACGCCGTCCTCAAGACGTACCAACTCAAAGCACTCGCTTCGTTCGGAATATGGGGAACTCATTCCATTTTGTGGACTGGTGCCAAAAGAGATGAGGGGAGAACTATGCCCTCATGACAGTAGTGATACAATACCACCTTGCCGTGAAGGAAATAAGGGAAAAAAGGTCTGAAAAGACCCGTTAGCACCGAAGACTCGTCAGGATGAGGATATCGCCGAGAAAAAAAGGGGGGCGACCTTCCCTAATAGAATAGATCCCAATGATCTAACGGTATGCAATAGGGAAGAACTACATGTGAAAACATCCTGCGAAGTGGTCCCTACTTGCAGTTTTGTTGCAGAAAGACAGAAAACTATCAGCTCCGCAAGCGAACTGACGTGGTCAGTGCGGATTTTCGAGGATCACTGGGGCCCTTTCTGCTTCTGAAAAACTCTCGGAAGTGGAAACTGGTACCACGGAATAACCAGAGCATGCAGTGCGATGGCTCTTGGATCTCGAGGCCGAACAACAAACTCGAGTACACAGGCGATCAGTCAGGACGCCATCCGAACTATAACTGTAGAGCTCCAGTGAAGGCGGGTCTGATGGAAAACTTCCAGGTGAAGTTCCCACTCACTTGAGGTGAAACCCTGACAGCGAAATATGTTCGCAGCCCAGAGTTCTACTCCTGGGACATGTACTGCCAAGATCACAGAGTGATAGATCTCGGCCCATGTGAGGTACCCTGGCCAAGGCGCTTGAACGTGGGTACTCGCTAGATGATTGACGTATGACACAGCCGTGGCGCTGTCCAATTGAAATCGGCTGGGTTGACCCGCTATAAGGTAGTGGACCTACTATAGGACTACCTTTGAGAACTCCAGAGCAATGATCGGAAAAAGAGGCCTGGCATTGGAAGTTACTAGTAACCATGGAACCGGGAGAAAAAAAACCCGGATGAAGAAAGAGCTCAGAGACTATCGTCTGAAAGGCTGCTTGACTTGCTGAAAAAAACTAACGGAGCGAAGGAAAACTGCTTCCATTGTCGTCTCCGTCGTTTTTTGTTTTTTTTTGTTTGTTTTTTTTAAAGAAACCTCCCAGCAAATCGAATGAAATGAGGGGATGAGTGAGCAAGAGCGTGAGCTCCCTGTTGAAAACCATGACCTTGTCTGGAGGGAAATTTACCACCCTTCTGGAAGAATACCGGATCATCCTCAAAAAGGATATCTGCTGGGCTGGAAATGAGAAGTTGTCTAAGTCTAGCTTCCAGTCCAGGTGAGAGGATATCACAAGTGATATAGACGACTCAGCGTAGTCCTGCAAGGGCGTGTAAACAGTCGGCCAAACAGGGCAGAACGACCACGCCTCTAGGTGCAAGATGACAGCCGCCATGACCCTTGCGAACGCTCTGGGTGCGGTAGCAAGGCCGAAGGACAAGGTCGTGACTTAAATGCTGTTCACGAATGGAAAGGCAAAGGAATTTTGAAGAGGTTAGGCATCCCGAATGTCGATGGATGCCAGAGACTGCACCTTTTTTGTTGAAGTAATAGCTGAGCAGAAAAACTCCATTCGAAGAAGAAGAATCTTGTGAAAAAGTTAGAAGTTTGAGGTCCGGGATCGGTCCTACTTCTCGTTCCCTTTTTAGGAACCAAGATCCCTTAGATCTAGACTGTCCTGGACAACCCTTTCACTGTTGGTCGGGGCTGTAGGAACGTACGATCCTTGGTTAGTCTCCCGCTGAAAAATTTGATTGACCAGCTGAACTGTCTTCAGGAAAGGGGTACTGGTGTGAATCAAGGTAGTTAAGGTCTCCAGGCAGGAGACCGTTGCTCTAGCAATCCATGCGGCGGCTAGGGAGGGTAGAGGCTGGACCCGTAGCCGCAAAACGGAGCAAACCAGATTTGCTATTTGACAGAGCGTGGCATTTGTAATTGAGGACATGTCGGACAGGGATACTGGTAGGTAAACCACAGGAGATTGCACCCGGTTAATCTGCGGAGTGGCAGAATGCGCCGCTGCTTCCAGCAGGTCATAGAGTTAAAAATTAGGAGCCTCGATCCACCATCCTCCTAACAGGGAAGTGGAGAGGGAACATTTCCTGCATCTTCTGTTAAATAGTGGTGATGCAGAGGGGGGTGCTCAGACGCCCGAAAGGGGTGCCTCTGTACATCGACAGAGTTCAGGTCTCCGGGTGGACAGGACAGGTTGTCTGGCGTTAGACCTGGATGCAGAAAAAGGATACCTGGAAGCGACCTTCATGTGCCCGTCTGTTGATGGTGTGGGGAGACCGGCGCCCTTTAAAGTGGTCGGAGCCTTGAGACTTCCATGAATAGGCCCAAGCTGGGGCGTAAATTTCTGCAGCCGGCGACCTGTCACTCGTTGCTCGAGAAAATTGTAGCCGGCTGGAGCGTTACCTCAGGGAGGTGGGCCACAGGGAAGCCTGAGACTGCCTGTGAATATCCCGCTGCAGAAGCCCATCGCTGGCAGGATCCACTTACCAACGGTGCGCGTCCCGGCATGGAGCCGCCGCGGATGTCGGGTATTGCAGCGAGGACGGTGCAGGGATAGAGAGATAAACCTCAATCCATCATCCCTTTGTTAGGGAGGTGGAGAGGAACCGTCCGCCACCCTTCTTGGGGGCTGCCCGGACCATGGAGAGGGGCTTCTGTACATCCACGAAGTTCAGCCCATCGGGACCGTGAAGGCACCTTCGCCCCAGAAGGGGCTTTCAACTGCGGCCTAGTCCGGCTGAAAAAGCCGGGAACTAAATTTATGGAGCCTGCCGGTGGAGCGCGTCGGCGGGCCGCGCGCCGAATGATTGCCGCTGGCGTACCGGCCAGTGGCACCCCCAGGACCGCATCTTCCACGCAGTCAGCGTGAGGAAGAATGGCCCCCGAGATCTGCAGGGCGCCTCTCGTCCCAGACGAGAAGCGCCGATATAGGGGGCGGGGTTACGGCCGTGGGAGGGATCTGCCCACTGCGGCCTACTCCAGCTGAGAAGCCGGGGACTAAATTTTCGGCCTGCCTGGCGATGCGCGGCGGCCGCAACGGAGCGACGCTAACCGCCGCAGTTTCCCGACCGCCGGCGCCTCTCTCCAGGGGCTCTGCCGCAAGTACCGCCGGCGCCTGCCCCATAGAGGCCATTGCGGCCTACTCCGGCTGAAAAACCGGGGACTAAATTTCCGGCCTGCCCGGCGGTGTGCGGCGGCGCGGCCGCAAGGCGATGTGGAGTGCAGGAGGGGAACTCCTGATATACTCACAGTCCTGTAATGCAGGTCCTTCTGTCCCTGCGCGCTCCATCCTCATCCTCTTCTGTAATCCCTTTGGGCTCTGCCGCAAGCATGCAACGCCATGTAATGTGGGCCTTGTCTGTCGGCCCCGGAGAGGAACATTAGAGCCAGGCTCTATGTGCTTGCCGTCTTGCAGGGGGAAGGGAGATCGGGACCAAATATGGAAACCCGTCGCCCCAGTAAAAATTGGCGTGCTCCAACGTCGCAGGAGAGGGACGGGGAGGTATACTCGCCGTGCTCGCCTGTTGCTGGTTCGGGGGAGAGCGGGTCCCGTAAAAAAGGATCCGTCGCCCCCTTCACTCCGTTGAATAAAAAATAAAAATTTACAGAAAAATAAAAATTTAAATTAAAATAAGAAAGTTGGGGTCTGAAAACAGACCCAAGTGCCTCCTACAGACACTAAGCAAGAACTGGTTAGCTGAGGGCCAGCAGGAGGGTGTATACTGCAGGGGAGGAGCTAACTTTCTTTGTATCACTTAGTGTCCTCCTAGTGGCAAGCAGCATAACACCCACGGTCTGTGTCCCCCAATGAGGCGTAGGAGAAAAAAAAAATAAATAAATATGTAATTCCTTTTATGGCCTCTCCACACCCCCAAGTCTCTGTGCGCCTTCGTGACCAGGCCACATTTTACAATTCTGACCACTGTCACTTTACGTGGCAATAACTCTGGAGAGCTTCAACAGATCCCACTGATAGTGGTAACATTTCTTCAATATGACTTGCGTTTATTTGTGAGGGGGGAAAAAATGGAATTTTGGTGAAAATTTAGAAATTTTCAAACTTTTATAATTTTTATGCCCTTAAATCAGAGTCAGTCACATAAAATGGCTAATAAATGCCATTTTGCATATGTCTGCTTTACATCAGCACAATTTTTTAAATAATTTTTTTGGCAAGGAAGTTAGAAGGGTTAAAAGTTGACCAGCCATTTCTTATTTTTTAAACAAAATTTACAAATCCATATATTTTTAGGGACCACATCACATTTGAAGTGACTGAGGGGCCTATAGTTAATAAATAACATTTCCCACATGTCTACCTTACATCAGCACAATCTTTGAAACAATTTTTTTTTGTTAGGAAGTTATAAGGGTTCAAATATGACCAGCGATTTCTCATTTTTCCAAAAAAAATTACAAAACCATTGTTTTTAAGAACCACATCACATTTGAAGTGACTTTGAGGGACTTGCATGACAGAAATTATCCAAAAGTGACACCATTCTAAAAACGGAAACCCTCAAGGTGCTCAAAACCACATTCAAATTTATTAACCCTTCAGGTGCTTCACACGAATTAATGGAACGTGGAAGGAAAAATATTAACATTTAGCTTTTTTTTCCAAAAAATTTGTGTCATGACGCATTTGGAGAGCCACTGATGTGCCTAAACAGTGGAACCCCCCACACAAACAAGTTACTTCATTTTGGAAATTGGACCCTTCAAGGAATGTATCTAGATGTGTGGGGAGCACCTTAATCTCCCAGGTGCTTTACAGAAGTTTATAATGTAGAGCCGTGTGGCGTGAGGCAGCGCCACTGGCCGGAGGTATGTGTAACTCACACGCACCCTCCGTTCCCAGATCTGAAACTAGCGAATCCCCACAGTACACAGTTCGTGTGCTGGGAAGATTCATAAGTCTGCAGTTACCTTTAAGGGCCGGGATATTCTTCACCCACTCCTAAAGGGGAGGGGGTTTTATAGAGCCGTTCCTAGACTGTGGTCGCAGCATAGCTGGCATCTGGTGACACTGACGACAAGAGTCACCAAAGGGAAACACCGGGACAATAGGTAATAAAGAAGAACCAATAGCAGGTACAGTGAGAAGCAACCAGAGCTCAACCAGGAAGCCCTCACCATACACCTACGCAAGGGAAATGAATAAACAGCATTATTCTGAAATGGAAGCAGGCCTTAAATAGCCAGTCCAAATCTGAAGATAACAATCAGGTGATTCATTCCTCCTAGTCATGTCCAGGGAGCCACTCCCTGCTGATCTGTAAAGCAGGGAAAACATTCCCACCATTGGCTAACACCAGGCAAGGCAGCGTCCTGCATTGACAGCCAACCAGGAGACAACTTCCACACATGAGGCACCATCACGTGTAGTCGCACCACCCAAGTGCACAGTAGCTCTGCCTCCCAGCGTGGACAGACCGGAGCAGTAGTCTAAAAAACAAAGGAGGGAGGCATGGTTCCATTTGTCAAGATACAGTATGTTAACTTGCAAAACACCCATACATGGGCTGATGAAAATATTTTTGCCACTCACAAAAAAACCCACTCCATTATCAGATAGTTGGTGTATGGTATGCGATCTCTCAGTTGTGCATCATATGTATCATTTCCTTGGATACCACTGTGAACACCGATGATCAGGAGTTAACGGTGGTTTGCATCCCGCCAGATGAAGCAAAGCGTCACACATCGGCAAAGAGCATGGTAGAATTTTCTTCAACAGGGTAACTTCAAAGGTGCTCTGGTGGCCGGACCGGACACCAACAGACCTTTTCTTTTGGGATATGAGCAAAGTTTATCAGAAAAAGCCTTCCACTGTGGAAAATTTAATGGAAAACATCCAAAGTGAAAATTTCTCCTATACACCCCCCTCTGGATATGCATGCTGAAATATTCAGGAACATCGTAAGCCACAACAAAATGTGTCTGGCAGAAAATGCATGTAACTCAATCAAAAATATATAACTCAAGATATGTAGCGGATTTTGGGGGGTTAAAACGGCTTAATTCTAACAGGAGTTACACCAAAATGTTTGGGGCATCTTTCAGAGGAATCTCCCTTGCATCAAAGCTTGAAAGATGTGGTAATTCTTCGCATTATGAAAGAGAAGGAGCCTGTCCGTAATCAAGCAAGTTCCATTAGCAGCTGGCTGGCAAATAGGGTCATCAGAAAGGTCAAGAGTCTTACTGATCTGGTCAGAAAGTTCAAGAAACGACAAAAAGAATGAAACCTTTGGCTAAGTTTCCGCTGCCGCAAGTGAAAGCTCTTGCCATCAGTGGCTTCATTCATTTTGTAAGATGCAAACCAATGAGACAGGAGGCAGAGAAAAAAAAAAAAGACCCAACAGCAAGAGCACCGCCTCTAAATGGAATTTTCGGCCCAACCCTCGAACCAAAAAATACAGCTAATCAACCCTGCAAGAGCAGTCAAGTGTCAGGAGAAAGGTTTTGCAGAAATAATTTCTAACAAATCCTGAGAGAGACAACAGACTGGGTGCCTTGATGGATGGGGTGCGCTCACTCAATAACTGCATTACTTACCTAAGACTGTCCCAAGGGTTGAGTTGCCAGAGTGAAAGTCTGACTTGGCAAAGGATTTCAAGCCAAGGTCCACAGAGGTGCAGATGAAAGTCATGTAAGGCCTCTCACAAGACTATATTAGCCAGAACTCGCATGCAAACGCAGAGGGAGGTGGCTGAATAATCGGAATGTTCCTCTAGAAAGAAGCGAGCTTATCCTGACGATGGCAAATGTGACGCTTTTGAGATCTATCTGAGGAGAGGAAGTCCACCACACGCTCGTGAACTAGTTTATTTATACAGGCCAATGAATACCAACGGAACAGAGTAATCATTAATGCAATAATTTGTCTCCATACTGCAGAATGTTAATCTGTTTACTAGACGTTGTGTGCTGCAGCCAATGATTATTTTCAAGCCCGTATAAATTACCCAAATCACTGAACATTTTTCTAGAAGATCCAGTGATCAGCAACATGCATGTACGTGGTGATGCCCGGGTACAAGTGTTTGTTAACCCATTAAAAGCATCTCCCCTCTACAATGAAAGACATGTACACCAGTTATCCTGTGCTCCTCAAGAATATAAACAAGAAGCATTTAAAGGGAACCTGTCAGGTTGTACATGAAGTCAAATCTGTGCACAGCCTGGTATACACTAGAAGTAGAGAAAAATTATATACAGGGTTGCTGGAAAAGATTCAATATAGCTTGTGTATTATTCACTGAAATATCTGATGCTTGCACGTGAGTCCATTCGGCGGTCCTACTCCGTTATGACAACTACCAAATAGTCATAGCGGGAAGAATTGTCATCACTAAATAGCACCCCCCCCCCCCACTTGACTCATGCATAGAAACCCCAGGGATTTCATTGCATAAAATACAAGTTATACTAAAACCTTTCCCACAAAAATGCATATCAATCTGATCAGAAGCTCCTGGGTTATCACGTCCTGCCTGCAGATCATGCACCGTTTTCAACATAACAAGTTTGCTTTAAGACTGTAGACAAATCTGAAGCTAATCAGCCAGCAGAAAAGGAAACATATCTACCAGGTATAAAACCTTTATTTCTTACCGTTCTTCAAAGGTTTTCCTTTGAAACAGCAAATCGCTTTATTATTCTGGGGCGCAGGCACACCTAGAACAATGTAAATATTACTCAGTGTGTTTAGCAGTCATAGTTTATGGGTTATAGAATTTTAGAGAACATATGGTAAAACTCTACTGGTTATTTCTTCTGACAAGACATTTTTCAGATCTTACCAATAGGTTAACTCTACAAGCCTCTCTACCGAGTATGACTTCACTGAAAGCACAACTCCCTCCGAAGTTTAGAAAACAAAAAAAGAAAAGAGACCCCACACTTACAAGGTTCGTCTTCCTCAATAATTTCCTCTATGATGATATCAGGGCTACTCAAAGATTGTGCCAAAGCATCCTTCTTCAGTAAAATTGGACTGGGTTCTTGAAAGGGACCTTTATGATGGTAATTTTGTGAAGGGAGCAGTTTGCTGGAGTTCTTATCTTCATCTAGTTTCACATATCCAAAATCAAACTCACTATGTTCAAAAACAAAACTTTTGCCGCAATCTTTGCGTTGGCTGCCAGTGTTTCTGTCTTCAGCCGTAACATCTAAAGGAGGATTTTCCTTGAACGCCACATTCGTATCGGGTGTGGTTTGGCATCTATTAGAGAATAAGCGTACTGTCAAAATAGCATACACAACAATACAGAGCTCCACGAAAGTCATAGGAAAAGCAGAATACATAATCACTCTGGCTGCTGCTAAAAACCCATCTAATTTAGTAAAAAAAAAAACCTCAGGTGTCCTCCAACCTTCAAAAAAATAAATGTATACAACAAAAAGGGAGGAAAAGCATAGAGGCACACACCAATTATCTACTATATAATTGTCTAAGGGTCACTTCCGTCTGTCCTTCTGTCTGTCACGGATATTCATTGGTCGCGGCCTCTGTCTGTCATGGAATCCAAGTCGCTGATTGGTCGTGGCAAAACAGCCACGACCAATCAGCGACGGCCACAGTCCGGCGGAAAATTGGCTGCTCCTTCCTCCCCGCAGTCAGGGCCCGCTCCGTACTCCCCTCCAGTCTGCCCTCACACAGGGTTAATGGCAGCGGTAACGGACCGCGTTATGCCGCGGATAACGCACTCCGTTACCGCTGCTATTAACCCTGTGTGACCAACTATTTACTATTCATGCTGCCTATGCGGCATGAATAGTAAAAGGATATAATGTTAAAAATAATGAAAACATATAAAATCGTTAAATACTCACCATCCGTCGGCCCCTGGATCGACAACAGGCCTTTCCCGCTCGCGACGATCCGGTAACCGCTCCATGCTGCGATCTCCCGAGATGACGACGTAGCGGTCTCTACGTCATCATCTCGCGAGACCGCAATGCACTCTTGGGACCGGAGCGCATGAGCAGTGTCGGTAACCGCTTCGCTTGGATCCGGAAGGTGAGTAACTATTTTTTATTTTATTTTTTTTATTTTTTTATTTTTTTTTTCTAACAGGGATATGATGCCCACATTGCTATATACTACATGGACTTGGCAATAAACTACATGGGCTGGGCAATATACTACATGGGCTGCGCTATATACAACGTGGGCTGCGCTATATACAACGTGGGCTGCACTATATACTAGGTGGGCTGGGCTATATACTAGGTGGGCTGGGCTATATACTAGGTGGGCTGGGCTATATACTACGTGGGCTGGGCTATATACTACGTGGGCTGGGCAATATACTACGTGGGCTGGGCAATATACTACGTGGGCTGGGCAATATACTACGTGGGCTGGGCAATATACTACGTGGGCTGGGCAATATACTACGTGGGCTGGGCAATATACTACGTGGCTGGGCAATATACTTCGTGACTATACAACGTGGGCTGCGCAATATACAACGTGGGCTGCGCAATATACAACGTGGGCTGCGCAATATACAACGTGGGCTGCGCAATATACAACGTGGGCTGCGCAATATACAACGTGGGCTGCGCAATATACAACGTGGGCTGCGCAATATACAACGTGGGCTGCGCAATATACAACGTGGGCTGCGCAATATACAACGTGGGCTGCGCAATGTACTACGTGGGCTGGGCAATGTACAACGTGGGCTGCGCAATATACTACGTGGGCTGCGCTATATACTACGTGGGCTGCGCTATATACTACGTGGGCTGCGCTATATACTACGTGGGCTGCGCTATATACTACGTGGGCTGCGCTATATACTACGTGGGCTGCGCTATATACTACGTGGGCTGCGCTATATACTACGTGGGCTGCGCTATATACTACGTGGGCTGGGCTATATACTACGTGGGCTGGGCAATATACTACGTGGGCTGGGCAATATACTACGTGGGCTGCGCAATATACAACGTGGGCTGCGCAATATACAACGTGGGATGTGCAATATACAACGTGGGCTGCGCAATATACTACGTGGGCTGGGCAATGTACTACGTGGGCTGCGCAATGTACAACGTGGGCTGCGCAACATACTACGTGGGCTGCGCAATATACAACGTGGGCTGCGCAATATACAACGTGGGCTGCGCAATATACTACGTGGGCTGCGCAATGTACAGCGTAGGCTGCGCAATGTACTACGTGGGCTGCGCAATATACTACGTGGGCTGCGCAATATACTACGTGGGCTGCGCAATATACTACGTGGGCTGCGCAATATACTATGCGGGCTGTGCTATCCACTACGCATACATATGCTAGAATACCCAAGGCGTTAGAATCGGGCCACCATCTAGTACAGTAAATCATACATTTTATTTGTACAGATAAAGATTACACAATTAATACCTCTTAAGATGAAACAAAAACAACAACTCCTTAAACTGTGCAAAAAGTGACATGGTGACTATATATAATAGCGAAAGCCAACCAGTTTTCAGAAGTATTCTCAATGAAATCTGCGAGAGTTGTACTACAGGTAGGCCTACCTGGTCAATATTCAATATAGAAATATAGGAAGTAAGAAGAACATTCCAAGAATTGCTTACAGGAAAATAAAAAATAAATAAAATTTGTACTGCTAATTAACAAAACTAAATATATCTCGTTCTTCCTGACACTGAGAACTATAGGCTTAGCATTTCTTGTACATGACTAAAAAATAAAGTGACAATATAGGAACTATATGGATGTATAGATTGAACTTACATAGCACTACCAACTGTGAAAACCATTCCCAGATTGTCGACAGTTTTCAGCATTGTGTCCAAGTCTATACTGAACCTTAAAGAGAGTATAAAGTAAAGATAATTACAGTAAAGCAACGGACTTTTGCAATCTCCTACCAACAAGCACCACGTATGTATGCAATACGTGCGGAATAAGCAGTTCTATACATGGAATATCACAGCCAACACTTTGCTTCAACCCCCCTTTAGATCCTGTGGTCACACACTGTGGAAACTACTGGATGAGAGGGTGTTGGGTGGTCCGACGCTGCAGGGTGTTGATCTGACTCCCATCCCAGCCTGGTGCAGCAGTGCTCGGTGGTGTGGGGGCTCAGCCGACATTTTGTGAAAACCCGAAGCCCCCGCACTTCAGTTGCTGCAATGCGGTGGCCTCCCGGAAAATGGCACGTGCACAGATTGAGATCTTGGCGGCGAGATAGCAATTTGCACATGCCGGACCATCAAACACCCTCTGTGACTCCGCTCCACCAGCGCTGCCGATTTCCGCCCTCACCGATAAGCTGAATTCGGACTGTAAGACGGACTCCCATCCATTAATTTATTTCCCTATTATCCTTCTGAAAATTTTTGGTGCGTCTTATGGTCCAGTGTGTCTTATAGTCTGAAAAATACAGCCCTTAGGCCAAGTTCATGAGACCATAGTTTTGGTCTGAGTGCCATCCGTCAAAAAAAACAACAGCACTAGGAACCATGTTATTTACATAATAAAAAAAAATTGCAGCATGCACTAGCTTCCGTGTGTCATACTTCAAGTTTATTGATGAGTACTAAAAAAAAATCAAATCCCAAACGGATCAACCATGCAACATCTAATTTTCACAGATGCATTGCAATTCAACATAGGAAACTGTATTTAGTCTTGTAAATTTTACTAACTGCAGATGTAGAAAATCAAATGCCATATGGATTGCACATGGTTGATGAGATAAAAATCGTTAAGTTTTTTCTGGATGAAATGTGGACGATTTTTTTTTTATATGGTGGTGAAAACTTGGTCATCCTATTAAGCTTATAGGCTATCAGTCTTGGGTTACATTCACACGATCGTATAAAACAATCGCTGGGAGTTTCGTCTAGGAAAAATGGGTCATTTTCATCCTAATTGTCAACTATATGGTGTCTGTTCTTCATCAATAGTTATGTATTTGTGAAAATTGGATCCTGCACAGTAGATCCGAGTGGATTCCGATTTTTTTTTGTGTGAACCTATAGACTTGAATAGGCGCTCTCATCCAAAATACAAAAGAAATTAGTGGAAGCATCAGTTTTATTTTTCCCTACACGCAGATTTGGCACAGATCCGAACGCCCTAATTGAATAACATTGGTCTAAGGCTACTTTCACACTTTCGTCTTTTTTCCTCCGGTTCCTGCAAATGTGCCCGCAGGATCCATTTTTTTGCCATTGGCTAACTAACAACGGATTGCGACGGATGGACACACGTCGCATCAGTCATGCGACGGATGCGTCGTGTTTTTGCGGTCCGTCGTGACAAAAAAAACGTTCAATGTAACATTTTTTGGTCCGTCGGCTCCGCCATTCCCCCCCCCCCCCCGGAAGTCACAATGGGCAGCAGATGAGTCGTAAAACTGCATCCGCTGCCCACGTTGTGCACATTTGTGCACAACGTCCGTCGGTACGTCGGGCCGACGGTTTGCGACAGCCCCGTACCGACGGATGTGTGAAAGTAGCCTAAGTGATATTAGTTCTCCCATGGACAGCACTCAAACAAAATAGTAATGTCAACTTGGCCATATGCTAAAAGGCTCCCATCAAAGTGCTTATCCTCTTAATATATTGCTTTGATCATATCTATGGCACTGTGTAAATTACTCATTGTACCTTTCTACCCAACTAATTCTTCTACTTTCCATTAAGTCCAAGACATCACGTGATTGAAAACAGACTAGTTGAATGCTTCCATGGCTCCATGTACAAACAGGTGGTCTCCGATGTTATTTCTATGCAATCTGTTTTTCAAAGTCACCGACCTTGTTCATTATAAGACGCATTTCTTGAAATCCCACTTTATAAGTAGCAGTCAATTTATTCACCTCTCCGACCCGCTCCTTCACCAGTTAGGTAGTCATTAACTTTACGGACTTCTTGATGGATCATACATACATCCTTTTTCAGATGACCCATAAGAGTGAATAGTATATCTAAGGAGCTATTATACAACAGCTGTAAGAACATCCCTTCTAGTAGTCCCACGTCAGGATGTAACTTCGAGGTCCCAGTCTTTGACACTCCATCTCAACTACAGCCGATTGAGTGCAGGCTTCATCGTTGGGACAGGTAGGTGCTGAAATTGCAGGCACGCGAGTATTCCCATCTCCAAGATCCTATCTGAATATGTAGTATTAGCTATAATATTAAATTAATATTAGCAAATACTTCCAATTAGAAATGCAGTATAGTTTTTCTGATTGGCCATGTCTCATGTGCAGGCATTGCAGAACCTTAGGTATTCATGCTTACGACCACTGCAATGCACAGGAGGAAAGAGACAGAATCAGAAAAATTACACTACATTTACTACATATTAAAATAGGATCTTTGAGATGGAAATACCCCTTTAAGGAGGAGCCTTGTTGTTAGACTGCTACTTATGCTTTCCAGCCTTTTCTTCTCAGTCGCATTATGACCGATAGTGAGCACACAGTGATGCTCCAGGAGGAAATGAAAGGGTGGACGAGGAGCTGCACCAACTGTTAGGGGAAAACAGGAGCTGGGAACCAAGCGTCGACTTACAAAGCCCACCTATTTTATGGTATTTCTAACGCATTTCTTACAACTACGTTCACATTTGCGTCTTTGGGCGCAGCGTCGTCGATGGATACCGACGCATGCGTCATGCGCCCCTAACTTTAACATGGGGGGCGCATGGACATGCGCCGGTATGCGTTGTGCGCCCAAATGACGCATGTGTCGTACCAGACAGGGCGCGGCCGACGCTAAATGTTGCATTTTTCCTGCGTCACATTTCAGGTAAACAACGCATGCAACGCACTTGCGTCGTAAATGCGCCAAAAAAACACATTACTGTCTATGTAAAACGCATAGGGCGCAGGTGCCTGCGTTGACCCGCGTTGTTCGACGCATGCGCCTTTTGAGTAAAAAAAAGGCGCATTTGACATGCGGCTATTCGGTTTGACATGCGTTTTGGGTTGCGTCGACGACGCTGCGCCCAAAGACGCAAATGTGAACGTAGCCTAAAAAGCTTTTTATTTTTACCATATATAGTATATCACAAAAGTGAGGACATCCCTCACATTTTTGTACATATTTTATTATATCTTTTCATAGGAGCTTCACGAGTGTGGCCGGCTGTGGGGAGCTACAGTTCATTGAGGGAACCATGAATGCCAAGACACAACAAACTTACACTGTTATACAAGCTGTACACTGACTACTTTCTATTTTATCAAAGTGTCAGATCTTCAGTGTTGTCAGGGGTGCATTCACTTTGGCGATACAGTGTATATACAGTGTCTATGAGTAGTCACAACAGGATCCTCGTTAAGGCTATGTGCACACTTCAGGATTTCTAGCAGAAATTTTCCTGACCAAAAAAACGGACATTTCTGCCAGAAATCCGCATGGGGTTTTTTCACGTTTTTTCATGCGTTTTTGACGCGTTTTTTGTGCTTTTTTTTCCAAATGCATAGAATTGCGGGAAAAACGCGGAAAATCCGCAAAATTAATGAACATGCTGCTTTTTTTACTGCGATGCGTAACCATGTGCACAAAACATGCAGAATGCATTCTAAATGATAGGATGCATAATGTATGTGTTTTTAATGAGTTTTTATAGCGAAAAAAACGTGAAAAAAACCTGAACGCGTGCACATACCCTTATAGTAACAACTGTGATTTCACCACGTTTTCTTCAATCATTGAGTACAAAAAAAAAAGCAGTAACATTCTTTAAAATTTTAAGTTGAAAAAAATCTACCTTATATCAGGAGAATCTGTTAGAGAGTCAAGTGCACTTCCAGTCCAAATCTTCCTTTTGAGGTCTAAAACAAGCTGAAAAACAAAGTCATGATACAAGGTATATATTTTATTTAAAAAAAAAAAAAAAAGCAGCACATTGCAGTATTAAGCAATTATGTTATTTTGTTTTGAGTTTAAATTAACTCCTTCACAGGATATGATGTAAACTTACATCATATGTTGTGTTCCTCATACACCGCCCCACACATGATGGTTAATCTACTCAGCCATCATGTGCCTCTAATAACCGCAGGTAGATCGGAGCTCCGGCCATGGCTGTTAATCTGTTAAATTCTGCTGTCAAGCTCTGACAGTGGCATTTAAAATATGCTGGCAGGGGGGGAACCAATTCACTCTCATTGATGCGCCCGAGACATGATCACGGGTCGCCTTTGAGTTTTCATGAAAGGAGGCGGTCTGCTGATAACCCCGCAGCCTGTCATTTCGTTCCTCCTGTGAAAGACAGCCCGTGGCTAGCAATCATAGCAAATCATGATTTTATTAATATATAGCAGTGCTGATGTGAAAAAGTATGAACATAAAGTGAAAAATAAAATTGGAATCATCCCCCTTGTGCTCAATTTAAAAAAAAAAAAAACAAACACCACCACATTTGGTTTTGCAGTGTTCATAAAATTCTGATCTATCAAAATATAAAACATAACTATTTGGCAGTCGCAACCTTTCAATAAAATGCAAAGAGGCGATCAAAACATTTTATCTAACCCAAAATGGCACCAATAAAAACGTCACCTCGGGAAACAAAAAATAAGTCATCACACAGCCCCGTTCCCGAAAAATTAAAAATGCAAATAAAAGCAAAATGATTTTTCGGCTGATCCCGGCAGCGGCGTGTTTGCGACGGTGTTCCGCTGGTGGTACCGCGCAACAGGCTGCGTACGGCATATACAGTGTGTGTTGCGTACGGTGTATACAGTGTGTGTGTGTGTGTGTGTGTGTGTGTGTGTGTGTGTGTGTGTGTGTGTGTGTGTGTGTGTGTGTGTGTGTGTGCGCGCGCGCGTGTGTGTGTGTGGTGCGTACGGCATATACAGTGTGTGTTGCGTACGGTGTATACAGTTTGTGTGTGTGTGGTGCGACTGTGTTCCGCTGGTGGTACCGCGCAAGAGGCTGGTACCACTAGCAGTTTCCATATTGAGACACCCATCACTTGGGTGCCCCAATATGGAGGACGGTGAAATTCTGCCGCTTGGAATTCTGGGATCCGGACACATCTGGACGGAACAGAATGTGAAGACATTACAAGGTAAGTATATATTAAGAGGAGCTTTTCCAGGCTCTATGGAGGACGTTGCCATGACACATCACACTGATATGCCAAATAAGCTCTGGAGGCAGAGTTATCTAACAGGCAGCATCTTCCTAATAGCCTGAAAGAGATCATTTACATAAAGTGATAAAGGATTTATCCAGAAGACATCAGATGTGAGGAATACAGGGAGGACTTTTTTCAGCAACTATAACCTGTATGCCCATATTAATAGTTTAGATAGGTCAAATGTGGTGACAAATTCCCTTTAAGCCATGACATTTTATTAGCCAATACAATGAAAATACATACTAATATGGTGTTAATTGGCAAAATGCTAAATTAGTTAACATATAAGCCAATTGTTCATAATTTAATGTTATACCAGATATATTTACAATAACAAAAGAAAATATTACAAAAGTAAAGTTGTATTTATTCCAAGGCCATGTACAAAACATTTCGTCTTTGGCAATGATCCTTTTAAAAGGACGGTACCAAGCCTTCTAAGGCTATGTCTCCACGTTCAGGATGGCCGGCGGTATCGCCGCAGCGGCGAAGCCGCTCGGCGCTAAGCCCCGCCCCCTTTCTGGGACGCGATCATGCCGGATGTGTTAACTCTTCACATCCGGGATGATCGCTCTGTCCCATAGGGCCCTGTGATATGCCTTGCGGGGACGTACAGACATGCTGCGATCTGAAAAGACGCGCAGCATGTCCGGAGTCGCAGGGCCGCCGCGTGCGGGTTTCCACGCATAGTGGAGACGGGATTTCATAAAATCCCCTCCACTATGCTGGAACATCTGGACGCTGCTTGTTTGACGCTTCAGCTCTGCGCAGCGTCAAACAAGCAGCGTTTCCTGACCGTGGAAACATACCCTAAGGCTACTTTCACACTAGCGTCGGGCTCGGCCCGTCGCAGTGCGTCGGGCCGAGGTTACCGACGCTAGCGTTCTCTGCGCCGCACAACGGGGGCAGCGGATGCATTTTTCCAGCGCATCCGCTGCCCCATTGTGAGGTGCGGGGAAGTGCGGGGAGGTGGGGGCGGAGTTCCCACCGCGCATGCGCGGTCGGAAAAAGCGGACCGTCGGCGGCAAAAAAACGTTACATGTAGCTTTTTTTGTGCCGACGGTCCGCCACAGCACGGCGCAACCGTCTCACGACGGTTGCGACGTGTGTCAATCCGTCACAATACGTCGCTTAATGTTAGTCTATGGGGAAAAAAACGCATCCTGCAAGCACTTTTGCAGGATGCGTTTTTTCTGCAAAACGACGCATTGTGACGGATTGCAGTTAACGCTAGTGTGAAAGTAGCCTAAGCATGCAATGAACAAGTCGGAAGCATACTGCAACAGACTTTTTCCATTCTCAGAGAACGACCTTGGTTACAGCCTGGATGCTGGATGGAATTGATGACAACTTGTGTCTTCAGAATCCCCCATAGGTGTTCAGTTGGGGTCACATCAGGAGACACTCGGTCACAATCATTTTCACCCTGTTCTTCAGAAATGCAACTTGTTCATTCATGTCAAGAAAACTACGTGTGGTCCTTAAGTCATGGACGTCATGCCAAATACTAGATACAGTAGTTTTTGATGTGGGGTGTACTCATTTTTACAGGACCGTGTTGCCATCAGTGAGCTCTATACCACAGCCATTCTGTTACACATTCGTAAAAGGCAGACAGCATGGTGGGTGGTCCGGAGAGACCTTGATATCTGCGCTCTTATGTCTTATTCCAGCAGAGAAATCCACATTTTTCTTATATGTAAATGAGCCGTTAAGATCTACGGGCTGGACATAGGTCTCCCTGACAATCTGCCTCCAAAGATTATTTTAACCCTTTCCCAAACTTTGACGTACCCCGTATGTCATAGAAGGGAACGACTTATCGACCTTGGGGTATGTTATGTCAATTTTGCAAGCGCATGTCCACTGGGTGTTCAGTTAACATGATAGCTGACACCAGGCTCTGACTGCTAGAAGCAGTACCGCTCCCGGCAGCTTAACCCCCTACATGATGTGATCAATATCGATCGCAGCATGTAGAAGGGCTCGAGCATGATCTAAGAAGCTTGTGTTGGTGCAGCACTGGCTGGTATAAAGCCTTGCAATGCTGGTGCACTGCAATGCCTTATAAAGACATCAGACTGCAAAAAGTGAAAGTCCCATAGAGGGACTAAGTAATAAAGTAAAAAATAAGCTTAGAAAAATGTGTAAAAACATTAAATTCAATCCACAAAGAATCAATGCACTGTTTCTCTTATCCATTCTCGTCTGGACTATTGTAACTCTACTAATCGGCCTCCCTCTTCCCAATCCGTCTTGAATGCTGCAGCCAGGATCATATTCCTCACCAACTGCTACACTGATGCCTCTACCTTGTGCCAGTCATTACACTGGTTACCCATCCACTACAGAATTCAATATAAACTTATTACCCTCATCCACAAAGCACTCAGTGGCTCAGCACCACCCTACATCTCCTCCCTCGTCTCAGTCTGTCTACCACCCTACCCGTGCCCTCCGTTCTGCTAATGACCTGAGGTTAACATCCTCATTAATCAGAACCTCCCACTCCCGTCTCCAAGACTTCTCACATGCTGCACCAATTTTTTGGAATGCACTACCTAGGATAAGTTGATTAATCCCCAATAGCCACATTTTTAAGCGTGCCCTAAAAACGCATTTCTTCAGACTCAACACATTAATCTAACTTATCCCCGTGTTGCCCATTCAAAATTTTTACCATAACCAAGTTCCATGTATCATGTTCTCGCACGCTTTATGCATTTAATGGCCCTCTGTGTCTGTACTGTTATATATTCTGGCTGATAACCGGTTCATGGAGCTTTACATGGACACCCGATTTCTTAACACTATGGCTGGTCCGAACAATGAAAGCAATTGTTACCATCCACCTCTCGTGTCTCCCCTATTTCCTCATAGATTGTAAGCTTGAGAGCAGGGCCCTTACTCCTCTTGGTATCTGTTGATCTGTGATTATTTTTATGCTGTAATGTCTTGTCTGTACAAGTCGCCTCTAAAATGAAAAGTGCTGCAGATTATGTTGGCGCTATAGAAATAAAGTTATCATCATTATTATTATTATAAAAAAAACAAGCCCATACTCATGTCTGTCATCTGTTAAAATAAACAAAGGTGACTTCCACGTTGCTGGTAGTACAAATGCTATGTTAAAGCGCTTTGGCTCCTCAGCCCCAAAAGAAATTCAGCAAATTTTGCACACCCAAACCCAAAATTCCTCCCCTCCCTACTGGGCCCCATAGTGAGTCTAAACCACATTTAGCGATCACGTTTGGCATTACTGTAGCAATAAAAGCCCGCCTAATTTAAGTGTGCATGTCTCCAGAAGAATAAGATGTGGATAATATACGGGTCACTACAAAGGCAGTTTGCTATTTTCACTCAGCAACATCCACTACTGCTTGTGCCAGGAAAACACTCATGGAGTTCAATTCATCACTACACCTGTAGATAAATTCTCAAAGGGGTGTAATTTCCAAAATTACTCAAAATTACTTGAGGGGGAATTCTGCTCTTCAAGCACTTAGTGGCTCTGTATATGGAGTCTCCAAACTATTCTAGGAAAACCTGCGCTCCAGTAGACAAATAGCGCTTAGTCCCTCGAGAGTCCCACTGTATGGCTAAGCAGTACTGTTCAGCCACATGTGGGCTATTTCTATACAATCAGCAGAAACGGTCAGACAAATTTTGATGCAATTTTACCCATTCCCTAGTGTAAAGATGTAAAGTCTGTGGCTAAAACAACCTTTTAGTCGTAAAAAAGTAATTATTCTTCACTGACAGCGATATAAAATTGTATGATGTACATGTGTGGTCAACATGCTCACTGCACCCCTAGATGAATTCATTAGGGGGTGTAGTTTGTAAAATGAGGTCACTTATGGGGAGTTTCTGCTGTTCTGGCACCTCAGGGGCTCTAGCAATGTGACATTGCCCCCTCAAACCATTCCAGCAAAATCTGAACTCAATTATGACGCTTCTTCCCTTCTGAGCTTTGTATTGAGCCTCAAATGTAGTTTTCTGCCACATATGGGGTATCGGCGTACTCCAGAGAAATTGCACAACAATTTTTTGGGGTCTTCTCCTTTTGGGGTTATTGCATCAATTTCTAGGAAGCACCTGAAGGGTTAATAAACTTCTTGAATGTGGTTTTGGGGTTTTTGAGGGGTGCAGTTTTTAGAATGGTGTCACTTTTGGATATTTTCTGTCATATAGGCACCCCAAAGTCACTTCAAATGTGATGTGGTCCCTAAAAAAAATGGTTTTGTAAAATTTGCTGGAAAAATTAGAAATTGTTGATGAACTTCTAACTTTGTAACAAGAAAAAAAATCTGTTTAAAAAAGGATGTAGATATAAGGTAGACATGTGGTAAAAGTTATTTATTAAATATTTTGTGAGATAACTCTTTGGTTTAAAGGCATAAGAATTAAAAGTTTGAAAATTGCGAAATTTTTAAAAATGTCAACTTCCGATATTTTCAAACAAACAAACTTAAGACGTATTGAACAAATGTTACCATTATGAAGTTCAATAAGTCATGAAAGCGATAAACAGACTTGGGGAAGGGGGGGTTAAGGGGTTAAATAAAAGAGGGATTTTTGGTTCTTACAGTAAAATCTCTTTCTTGGAGCCTTCATTGGGGCACACAGATAACCATGGGTGTATGCTGCTGTCACCCTCCGACAGGCACCAGGCAACTTAGTTGGTGCAAAAGCAGTAGTAGGAACAGGTAATATAAAACTCAACCTATGTACCAACCCACAACAACGGCACGTTGGCCAACACGGTACAACTTCAAGGGAGGGTGCTGTGTCCCCCAATGAAGGCTCCAAGAAAGATTTTATGGTAAGAACCAAAAATCCCTCTTTCTTTCTCGCCTCATTGGGGGACACAGGTAACCATGGGACGTCCAAAAGCAGTCCCTAGGGCGGGATATTCTGCAGAAAAAGAGGAGTTAGGTCGGCCGGTCAGAAACCGCCGCCTGCAGTATCCTCCTACCCAGGCTCACGTCCGCAGAAGCCTGAGTATGCACCTTGTAGAATTTGACAAAGGTGTGAATGGATGACCACGTTGCGGCCTTGCAAACCTGCGAGGCTGAAGCTTGGTGACGAACTGCCCAGGAAGCTCCCACAGCCCGGGTAGAGTGAGCCTTCACCCCCGACGGAGGCAGTTTGTCTTGAACACGGTATGCCTCCAGAACCGCCGAACGGATCCAACGAGCAATTGTGGACATGGAGGCGGGGAGCCCCTTTCGACGCCCTTCCGAGACGATGAACAGAGAATTGGCCTGACGAAAAGAGGCAGTTCTGGCGAGATAAATTCGGATAGCCCTGACCACATCCAACTTGTGAAGAGATTTCTCCAAGGGATGAACCGGGAAAGGGCACAAGGAAGGGAGGACAATGTCCTCATTGATGTGAAAAGCCGAAACCACCTTTGGTAGAAAGGAAGGAACCGGACGAAGAACCACTTTGTCCTGATGCAGGACTAGAAAGGGAGAATGACAGGATAATGCCGCCAGCTCCGACACTTCTAATGGAGGTGATGGCGACCAAAAAGGCCACCTTCCAGGATAGAAGCGAGAAGGAAATGTGCTCAATCGGTTCAAAGAGCGCACGCTGGAGGGCATCCAAAACGAGGTTGAGGTCCCAAGGCTCGACAGGAGGACGATAAGGGGGAGCTATATGAGCGACCCCCCTGGATGAAGGTCCTCACCTGAGGCAGGGAGGCCAGGTCTCTTTGAAAAAGAATGGACAGAGCGGAAATCTGACCCTTCAAGGTGCTAAGGGAAAGACCCGAATCTAGACCCACTTGAAGGAAACTGAGAAGGGATGGAAGGGAAAAGGTCATAGGAAACAGATTGTTGTCTTGACACCACCGGAAAAAAGCCTTCCAACACCTGTGGTAAATACGCGAGGAAGCCGGTTTTCTCGCCCTTATCATAGTCTGGATGACGCTATGAGAAAAACCCGCGTTCTTCAGGACCGCGGCCTCAACGGCCATACCGTTAAATTCAGAGACAGAATTCGGGTGGAAGAGGGGTCCCTGCGAAAGAAGGTCCGGACGATCCGGAAGCCTCCACGGAACGTCCGATAGCATGTTCACCAGTTCCGCATACCAGGCTCTGCGAGGCCAATCTGGAGCTACTAAGAGTACAGGGACCCCTTCTGTCTTGATCTTTTTTACGACCCTTGGGATCAAGGGGAGAGGTGGGAACAGATAGGGCACCTGGAACTGGGTCCACGGGATCACGAGAGCGTCGCATTCGATGGCCATCGGATCCCGAGATCTGGAGATGTACTGGGGAACCTTGTGGTTTGCCCGGGAAGCCATCAAGTCGACATCTGGGACGCCCCACCGCTGGCAAATCTGGCCGAAGATTGCGGGGAGAAGAGACCACTCGCCCGCCACAATGCCCTGGCGACTTAGAAAGTCGGCTTCCCAATTGTCCACCCCTGGGATGTGGACGGCTGACAGAGGGATCGTGACCCTCCGCCCAACGCAGAATTTTTGCCACTTCCGCCATGACTTGTGTGCTGCGAGTCCCTCCCTGATGGTTTATGTAAGCCACGGCCGTGGCGTTGTCCGACTGAATGCGGACCGGTTTCCCTGAAAGGAGAGACTCCCAGCGGATGAGGGCTAGGAAGATGGCTCTGATTTCCAAGAGGTTGATAGGGAGGCGTGCCTCCTGAGCAGTCCAGCGGCCCTGGGCCGCGAGGTGGAGAAAAACTGCTCCCCAACCTTGGAGGCTGGCGTCGGTGGTGATCACCTGCCAGCGGGGAGGGAGAAATGACCTCCCGCGCAGAATGGAGGTGGACAACGTCCACGAAGAGAGGGACTGTTTCACTCTGGGAGAGAGGCGAAACGGGCGATCCAGGGAAAGTGGATTCCTGTCCCAGGCCGACAAAAGGGCCAGCTGGAGGGGGCGAGAGTGGAACTGGGCATAGGGGACCGCTTCCATGGAGGCGACCATCTTTCCCAGAACCCTCATGGCGAAGCGGAGACGGGGGATTCGGGCTCTTTAGTGCTCTGACCCCCCAACGAAGAGAAAGGAACTTCTCCTTGGGAAGAAAGACCTGAGCCTGAGAGGTGCCGAATTCCATGCCCAGGAACTCCAGCCGCTGAGTTGGAATCATGGAAGACTTCTGGTAATTGATTATCCAGCCGAGGCGAAGAAGCGTGTCCAGAGTAAGCTGGAGGCTCTGGCTGCAATCCCGACGGGATGGACCCTTGATCAAGAGGTCGTCGAGGTATGGGATTACCAGAATCCCCTTTGAACGTAGGTAGGATGGCTATGACAGCTGCCATGACCTTCGTAAAGACCCTGGGCGCAGACGCCAGACCAAAAGGGAGGGCCGTGAACTGATAGTGATGACCTTGGATCGCCAACCGGAGGAATCTCTGATGTCGTATACAAATAGGGACGTGAAGATACGCATCTCGGATATCCACGGAACACAGAAACTCTCCCGGCTCCATGGACGCGATCACCGAGCGTAGAGATTCCATCCTGAAACGCCGAATCCTGAGATGGCGGTTCAGCTGCTTGAGATCCAAAATTGGATGGAGAGAGCCATCCTTTTTTGGAACCACGAACAGGTTTGAGTAAAAACCCAAAAACCGCTCGCGATGAGGCATCGGAACTACGACTCCTGAGGCGAGGAGCGAATCGACGGCCTGGAGAAGTCCTGAGAGGTAGGAGGGCTGTTTGGGAGGACGAGAGAGCAGGAAATGTCTTCCTGGGGGCGAAGAAAATTCTATTTTGTAGCCTGAAGTGACGATCTCCCTGACCCAGGCGTCGTC
The DNA here is from genome assembly GCF_051348905.1 of Ranitomeya variabilis. Lineage (NCBI taxonomy): Eukaryota > Metazoa > Chordata > Amphibia > Anura > Dendrobatidae > Ranitomeya > Ranitomeya variabilis. Next base: position 718,709,794 of record NC_135234.1, read on the forward strand.
GACAACCGACAGCCAAACTTCTGAGAACAGGAGAAGTCGGCCCCCCACCCTGGAGGGATTTCCAGGTGGGGGCGACCCGTCATTTATTAGAGAACCTGTGGCCCCGAGATCCAGATGGTCTTGTGGGGTGGCTCTTAGCCCTCCAGTGCGGTGGAGGCCTGAAAGAAGGTTTTCTTCTGTCTCCTTGTGAGGAAGAACGGTCCTGGTTGGGGTTTCCCGATGAGGCGAAGGACCGAAAGGACTGGGGGCCCCTCCGGTTGAAGGGATGTTTCGGCTTGGACTGGGGTAAGGAGGTACTCTTACCACCCGTAGGGTCCGAGATCATTTGATCCAGCTGCGTGCCGAAGAGTCTAGAACCCTGGAAGGGCAGACCAGTGAGAGATTTTTTAGAAGCGGGGTCAGCGTTCCACATCTTTAGCCAGAGAATCCGGCGAATGGCCACAATGTTGCTGTTAGCCCTGGTGGAGCAGGCCGCTGCATCAAGGGAGGCATTCATGAGGTATTTACCCGCAAGAGAAATCTGATCCGCCAAGTCAGACAGTTCCTCAGCAGGAGCAGAGGCCAAAATGCCTCTGTGCAGGGTCTTGGCCCAGGCTGACACAGCCTTGGCTACCCAGGACGAGGCGAAACTAGGGCAGAGGGAGGTTCCGGAAGCCTCAAATGCAGACTTTGCTAATGCCTCGATTTGCCTGTCCGTGGGGTCCTTAAGGGAAGCCGCGTCCGGGATAGACAGAACCGTCTGCTAGGATAGCCTGGAGACGGGCGGGTCGACCTTAGGAGACTCGGACCATTTGGAGACAAGGTCGGAGTGAAAAGGGTATAACACGTCAAGCCGTTTCCTGCCAGGGAAACGCTTGCCAGGGTTTTCCCAGTGTGTAGAGGTAGTGTTGTCAATCTCCCTGTGATTAGGAAAAAACCTAGAGGGACGTTTAATCCGTTTAAACGCAACGGAGACGTCCTGAGAGCTCGCTTCATCCTCCTTAAGATCAAGCGTCTGAATGATAGCTGAAATAAGGCTATCAACAATCTCCTGTGTTCCGGAAGTCTGATCTGCATCAGACTCAGATTCCGACTGAGAGGAAAGGTCAGACCCGACGTCCGCCTGCGAGGAGGGGGAACGGGCAGATAGGGGAATCCCATCCAGGGAACTGGAAGAGGATCTAGATAAGGTCCGTTTTCTGTCTCTTTTGTCCGGTCTGCCTCTGTGAGGGTCTAGGACAGGTGCGAGCGAATCGCCGTGAGACGTTCGTGGCACTGGTGGCATTAGAGAGAAGCGGGATACATTCAAGTGCCTGGACCAGGGACTGAGAAACCTTAGTCAGGTCGGACACTGATTGAGACATAGCAAAAGCCCACTCTGGGGGAGGGGGGTGCACTCATCCCGGGACCTAGGAGCTTCCTGAGAGACTGACATGGTGGGAGGAACGCAGGACGGGCAGAAAGGTGAAAGCTGACCTGAGGCCCACTTTTTCTTACAGTAAGCGCAGGCGTAATGGATGGCCGTAGTGGCAAAGGCCGGGGTGGGGTCGGACATAGGTGGATATTACCTTGTCCAGGTGCGGAGAAGTACTGCCGGGAGAAGTTGAGCCCGAGGGAGCAGTAGCGCCGAGCCTGCTGAAAAACATTGACAGCGGTAGCCGCAGGTGCCTGTATTCCCCCGAGAATCCTGTGTCCCACGCGGTGAGAAGACGCTGACAGGGAGCAGTAGAAAGAGCGCGGAGACCGCGCGACGCTGTGGGCGTGGACAGGCGCCGAAGGGGGGGATAGAAGAAACGCTCCCCAAAGCGCTGAAAAATTCCCGGCCGCAATAATGCCAGCCGCCACAAGAGGACGCGCAAGCGCCAAAAGAAGGAGAAAAGCCGGGAGAGACAGAAAAAAATACTTATTTTTAAACTTATTTTAAAGTTTATTTAAACTTGCAGGACGCGCGCCTGCAAGTTTAAATAAAAGGAGGGAAAAAATGCCAGCGTTATGTGATCCCTTTCCCCGCGGTGTTAGCGCATCCCGGCGCCTGAAAATGCGTCCCTCTCCCCTATCAAAAAGAAGCCTGGTAAGATCCATGGAGATCGCTGCCGGGCAGAGTGGGGGAAGGAAGGGGGGGAGGGTAGGAGGGGGGATTTTGTTGATTGATGACTCCCTACCTGGAGATGAGGAACCATCAGGATCCCTGGTAGGAGAGGGTCCTGGAAGAAGTCCTCCTTCCCGCGCCACAAACTCTCCGGCGCAGAAGTCGGCGTCGACCCCTAGCCAGGGGGAGAGGGTCACTGGAAGTGACCGCCGTCTTCCTCTCAGCCCACTCCGAGGAGAGGGATGAGGAGGGGAAACGGGCAGGACTGGCCACCGAGAAGAGGTCACCCTGAACACCCGAAAGGGTGACAGGGGACAAGTCCTGCCCAGCGGGTCCGAGAGGGTGCGATGTGGATAATACCACACTGCTCTCTCGGTCGCTCAAAGTGGGGAAAACAGGGTGAGAAAAAACTGCACCCTGCTACCCTGAAGAAAAAAGTCTGAAAAAGAAAGGGGAAAAGGTTAATAAACAAAACAAATCCCTGTAAAAGAAATGCGGATCTGGGGTTAGATCCAGGTCCGCCTCCTACAGACACTAAGCAAAAACTGAGTTGACTGGTGCCTGTCGGAGGGTGTACACTGCCGGGGAGGAGTTACTTCTTCTTTATTTGCATAGTGTCAGCTTCCTAGTGACAGCAGCATACACCCATGGTTACCTGTGTCCCCCAATGAGGCGAGAAAGAAAGGTGCTTACAGTGTGCTCTCAATCACGCACAGCTCTGCAGGAAGATCAGAACACAGTACAGCAAAAGTCAACTTTGTCTCATTACAAACACATTTGCACTTGTCAGCTCTGTTGTACTGTCTTCCCCCCCCACATTGGCTGTCAGATAAAAGCTGAAGTACAATGAAAGGACAATTTTAGATGCAAATGTGTTTGTAATGAGACAAAGTTCTGCTGTACTGTGTTCTGTCTGATCTCCCAGAAGAGCTGTGTGTGATTAGGAGAACAGACTGCCAGTGATTACATGTCTCACACTGGTAATACCTCCTTTCACTTACAATGAACTCCGGCGGCAGATTCTCAGGTAGATCTATATCCGGCCCATAGTGCTGAACAGCGCCTTTACATATTAAGAAATGTGAATTACTCCAAAATAAGACATCGGATCGCAGAGATCAAGGTATTATGCTACTGATCTTTCTTTGACCTGTGTACCCATGTAGACTGCTTAGCAAGGTAGATCCTACTGACTTTACGATCCGACACATCAAGAAGTCTTCTGTAATAGATTGGGAGCCTTGATACAGGTGTGTAAACAGCAGTAGAAAAGAGTGTGACTGCAGAATCAGCTTAAAGATTAAATTTGGACACCACATACAAATAATTATTTATTTTTATTTTTTAGAAAATCTCTGGAAGGAAATAAAGAATTGGTTTGGTGATCATTAACGCACAAATACTGCCTCTATTTGTGCTGCTGGAGTGATGACCAGCAGGTATCCTGAAAACAATAAAGTATCTCCATAGATGACAGAAAAGCGGGTCATACAGTTACCTGGAAAGTCCAAGTTGAAATCCCAGTCAAGACACAGATGTCTTGAAATCTTGTACCTTTTCTAGATGTTATATGGAAACTATATGGTACAAAAAAAACAGACTTTACCTTTAATAATGTACTTACAAGGTTTAGATCAAAGTACTCAGTCATTGGACACTGTTGTACCCCTTCAGCAAAGACAATTCTGGCCTGCAAAAATTCTATCTGTGTCTCTATATCCTTTAAAGCTTTCTTCAGCTCCACAGCATTTATTTCATTCATTGCTTTTAGCTCTGCAAGTACATAAGATTCCCTAGGAAAAATAGGACAAAACACATCTAAATAACGCTTCTGTTAATGTTAATAACTTGAGCACATGATGTTACAGTCTTATGCTCTTCCCTACCTATACATCAAGAGTATCCACAGGCTTATGTTCACATGAAAGAGGCCAAGAGTGTCATTTGGGGGGTTTGTTCGGTCATTTATCTATGGTATGTATTATATAAATTTGGGAGATGTGTAAAATGAAAAGTAAAAAATGTGATGTAAAAAGGCCATAAAGTAGATTGTCTGCAATACCAGACAAAACACAAATAGAACAGCAGTGCAATAATGGGGAGGAAAAAAGTAGATTTAGGCTACTTTCACACTAGCATCGCTTGGCCTCCATCGCAATGCGTCGTTTTGGAGAAAAAACGCATCCTGCAAAAGTGCTTGCAGGATGCGTTTTTTTCTCCATTGACTTGCATTAGCGACGCATTGCGACGGATTGCCACACGTCGCTTCCGTCATGCGACGGATGCGTCGTGCTTTGGTGGACCGTCGGCACAAAAAAACGCTACATGCAACTTTTTTTGTGCGACGTGTCCGCCATTTTATACCGCGCATGCGCGGCCGGAACTCCGCCCCCTCCTCCCCGGACCTTACAATGGGGCAGCAGATGCGTTGAAAAACTGCATCCGCTGCTCCCGTTGTGCGGCGCTTTCAACGCTAGCGTCGTTGCGTCGGCACGACGCTAGTGTGAAAGTAGCCTTATTGGGGAACCCAGAAGACTTTGGGAATATCATGCTTCCACTAAGAGATGAATACATAACCAAAAATGTTTGCTTTTCCTTCCCAGGTTATGCTACTCCAACACGCAGAACTGAGCTAAACAGTTTGCACACAATCAACTAGAGAAAGCCAACAGCTAAAGAGTAAAGCTAAAATGAAAGTCTTTATGGATCAGACAGGAAGGAATTCATCTTCCCTTGGATCTCACAGATTCAGTTACATAAGTCTCACCATTAAATACTGTGGAAATAAAATGCACCCAAAACATTAGTCTTTCACCAAGTATGGAGTATTGGCATACTCAGGAGAAATTGCTCAACAAATTTTTGGGTCCATTTTCTTCTGTTACAATAGTAAAAATTTAAATTTTGTGATTAAAAGAACATTTTTGTGAGAAAATGTAAATGTTTTGATGCTCTGTCCGAGTTGAGGAGCAAGCTGCTGAGCTCAGCTATTGGCTGTAGAATTGTTGATGGAACGTCAGCACCGCTAACAATGGACACCGGGAGCCATAGCAGAGACTCAGGACTCAAAGAAGGTAAGTGAAGACAAACACTGCAGCCGTGAGACAGGGGATTTCAGAAACTGGACCATCCCTTCAACACTGCAAAGCAATGGTTTTACATAAAAGTGTCTCTCCCTGCAAATATTTGCAAAAGCACCAATCAGATGACAGACAGTTCTTGCACCCAAAACATTTCTCCACAGCGAATGTACTGTTTAAGAGCTGGAAATATGCACAAATCTATTTATATAGTTACCTTTAATTGTCTGTCATCCACTTTCGTCTGGACGTCCTCGAATCCCACAATCCATAGCGCTGCACCGTTAGTGCGCCGACCGCCATATTGGAATACCCAAGTGATGGGTATTCCAATATGGCCCCCGCTGGTGGTACCAGGCCCTTGCGCAGTATCACCAGCAGGTCATCGCCGGACCCCCGCGCTGCTGGGACTCACCCGCCACAAGAACCCCTCCCCACAGCTGGGATGCAGGCCGCCACTGGGATCCCGGCATCCGCTTGGATCCAGACCACGCCCCGCCGGGTAGTTGTATTGCCTGACCCCATCGGGATGTCACCACCCTCCCGATGCGATAGCATGTGGGCTCCATCTAGTATGTAATAAACCTCTATAACTTATTTCATTTTTCTGTCCACGTAGATGTGCAAGGGCTTGTTTTCTTTGCGCGTCGAGTTGTACTTTTGAATGACACCATTCATTTTACCACAGTGTACTGAAAAATATTTAGAATTTAGAGTCCTCGGTGGTTGATACCTTTTAATGGCTAACTGAAAAGATGGTGACAAATTGCAAGCTTTCGAGACTACTCAGGTCTCTTCATTAGGCAAAGACTAAAAGAAATTCTGAAGAATCACATATTTATGCACAACATAAAGTGCATAAATAGTGCTCACCCACACGTGAAGGGAAGGAATATAAGGGTGTGGTCATGGGCTCCTAAAAAGACAGCTACCGGTAAGTAGCTAAGCATTTATTCGGTCTCCCATGACAGCACTACGAGAGAATTACAGAGATGTAAAGAATTTAGGGAGGGACCACCGCCTCCAGCACCCTTCTGCCAAATGTGAGATCGGAGGCACCCATATCCAGTCAATAGTGTTTGAAGAACATGGATGGAGAAGACCAAGTAGCTGTCTTACATATCTCCTCAATGGACACCTCCGATCTCTCAGCCCCGGACGTCGCCACGGCTCGTGTGGAGTGAGCCTTCAGACCCTTCGGAACCACCACGCCACTTGCTGTATAGACTAAAGAAATTGCCTTCCTGATCCACCTAGCTAAGGTGCTTTTGAAGACTAAGCCCCTTCCTCACTCCCTGAAAGGAGACAAAGAATTCTCCTTCTTCCAATGGAGCTTTCTTTCTTTTTGATTCCCAGGGTTAGCGCAGAAGAAAGGAAGAACTATTTCCTGCAGTCTATGAAACTTGGAAGCTATCTTCGGCAAATATAAGGGATCTGGCTTTAAAATAACCCTATCCTACCCTAAACTGGGTATACGGTGGTTGCCTGGATAGGGCCTGCAGATCACTAACCCTCCGGGCCAATGTCAGTGCAACTAAAAGGGCCGCCTTGAATGAAAGAATTCTTATCGGGGCTGCCTCAATAGGTTCAAATGGCGCCTCCGTCAATGTCGTCAGCACTAAATTCAAATCCCACCAAACTAGGGCCTAGATCTAGCCGTTGCTCTAGTGAACCTGGATACTCAATAATTGCCTGCTAGATCACAATTATACAGGGCTCCTGCTGACACCTAAACTTTAAGGGTGCTTGTGACCAGACCCATCTCTAAGCCCCTCTGCAGAAACTCCAACACCTGGTTTATTTTAACCTTGCCCCCAATCTCCGCCCCAGAGACTGACAGGAACTTCTGTCCAGGTTCTGTTCCAGGTTCTGGAGTATATTTTTGTCGTGGACGCCTTCCTACTCTTTAACAAGGTATCCACTAGGCCCCGAGAAAACCCTTTCTCCCTCAGCAGTGTCCTTTCAAATTCCACGCCGTCAGATGTAGGTTAGACACTTGTGGACAGAAGATTGGTTCCTGTGAGAGGAGATCTGGGACATCCAGAGAACCCACGGGCTGGTGACCGACATCTTCCTTAGCCATGGAAACCACAGTCTTCTGGGCCAGAATGGAGCTATTTGAATCACAGCTGCCCTGTCTTCCACTGCAGAGACTCTATGGTAGAAGGGGACAATGAAAACTTCTTTTCTAGGCATCCCCCCAAGTGACGATCATTATGTAACACGTCCCACTGCAGGGCCCTAGTATGGAATTGGGCCACCGAACAGCAGGAATGCAAGGCGTGAGAGCCCAGAAGAGACATAGCCCCCCTAAGGGACATAGATGGATTATTCACAGCCCTCAGAACCTGACGTCGAATACCTTCTACCTTAGACCCTGGTAGTCGACATTCCTGAACCCCCGATTCAAGGACAAGACCAGGAACTCATGAACTTTAAGGGGCTGAAAACATGACTTCTTGATATTAATAAGCCACCCCAATTTCTCTAGGACAGACATCAACCCCTCTATATGAAGAGTGCAGTGCTGAACTGAACGGCCCACAATCAAGAAATCATCTAGATAGGGGACCACTAGGATATCTTGCTCCTGAAGATGCACCATGACTTCCGCGATCACTTTAGTAAATACTCGAGGGGCAATGTGGAGGCCAAACGGAAGGGCTCTAAACTGATAGTGGCTTATCACACCTACCAGTGATACTGCCACCCTAAGATACTGCTGGTGATCTGCATGTATTGGAATGTGATAGCAAGCGTTTTTAAGATCTAATACTACCATGAAGCAATCTTTAAAGCGCAGCCGACTCCATTTTAAAGGAACGAAACACAAAGAATCTATTCAGACGCCTCAGATTAATAATGGTCCGGAAGAAAACGTGTGGTTTCTTAATCAGGAAGAAGGGGGAATAGAACCCTTTACCTCTCTCTGACGCAGGAACCTCTACCAGGACTGCCTTCTGCCGTAGTTCGCGGACTTCCGACTCAAACGCCTGTTCTCTCTTTTCGCTGTCATCCCATCTACTCTTATTCCTAGACGCCCTTCTTCGCTTGGACCATCTCCTGCTGAAGTTATGTCTAATTGAAGGACCAGCTAAGCTAGGGAACTTCTTTTTTGCTGTCCCCAGCCTTTTCCAGAAGCTCGTCCAATATTGGCCCAAAAAGATGTACCCCTTTCACAAGGGATATTGCACAATTTGGATCTGGCCTGAATGTCCCCCCGGCCAACATTTCAGTCATAGGGCCCTACGGGCCGCATTAGAAAGGGCCGCAGCCCTTGCCGCCAGCCTAACAGGGTCTGCAGATGCAACTGACAAATACAGCAGCTCCATGGATCATGGGAAGAAAAGACAAAATACTGTCTCTGGAAACCTTATCCCCAAGTTGCTCTTCCAACTGGTCCAACCAGACCATTAATGATCTGGCAGTGCAGGTGGCAGCCACCGCCGGCCTAAGCGATCCTGCTGACATCTCCCAAGCACCCTTTAAAAAGACATCTGCTCTTCTGTCCAATTGGTCCTTTAAAGTCCCCATATCCTCAAATGGCAGTGAAGCTTTCCTGGACGCCTTAGCAACTGCTGCATCCAGCTTTGGGGCTTCATCTCATAAGGACGAGGCCGACTCCTCAAACGGGCATCTCCTCTTGAGGGGCGGAGGTAGAGAACCCTTCCTCTCTGGCTTCTTACATTCACGCGATATTAGTGAAATGACTATCGTTCAAGGGAACAGCTCTGCGAACTTTCTGATCCAGACGTCAAAAACATCACATCTTGCCGGGGCTCCACAATACCCATCGACTACCTTCACCAGTTTGTTCACTTGATCAAGCTGGAAGCAGGAACGGCTTGACCGGGCCTCCGAAGATGACAACGATGAATCCGATACAATCTCTCCAGATTCAATATCCGATGCAGACACCGGAGACCTGGGCCTTCTTTCCTTATGGGTGATCTCTTGGAAAAGGGATCCTACTGAACCCCTAACCTCTGCCCTAACCATCTCCCTTAAACTGGATGCGAAGTCTGGAGTCTCCTCCGACACCACCTACCGAATGCATGCTGGCACAGCTTTTTTATCACAGTAGTCTGGTAACGGGACTCCGCAAACCACACTCTCCCTGTGTTTGGCTTTAGAGGTATACTTCTTCTCCTAACAAAAAATGAAGAGATAAAAGGGGAAAAAAAACACATCATCAAGTGAACTTTCACGAAGATCACTTACCAGTGACGTGCAACTGAATGGTACCATAATCTGAGGGGAATGTCTCTCAGCCGAAGGACCCTCCTTATGGGCTGTAGACTCATTCGGCCTACTGGAACTTCGGAGGCTGGATCTTTTGTCACTACCACGACCACCTGCCGACCGCAGCAGTCACTGGGTGACTTTCATGTGGGGCTTCTCCGCAAGCTGCTGCTGCTCAGGTAACGGTTGCTGCACATGTTGCTCTGGTGACTCCATCTTGTGGATCTATAAGCAACTGGCTCCCATTGTAGTATCCTTAAATAACCCCGCTTTCTGGTACCGCCCCAGCAAACTGTGGCCGTGCCCCTCCCCTTCCCATGACCACGCCCCCCTACAACGGTGATCCCAGCCAGTCATCGAACCGCAGCATCCAACGCTTCATGCCCCGATGCCTACAGCCCCCGACTGAGACCCCAGACTCACCGTCACAGCCGCCATCTTTTTCAGCGACCCCTGGCCACGTCAAAGATCGCGTCACAGAGGTCGCGCCCCGGCCGCGTAACCAAGGTCCCGCCCCGGCCACGTCACCGAGGACACGCCCTGGCAGCGTCTTCTAAGCACGCCGGAAGCCACCGCAACAGAATACACTGGCAACAAAATGCACACCGCAGCATTCCGCCGCCAGACACCAACCCAGCCCGCCGGCCAGAAAAGCACCACCGCGAACCCGGACGCAGCCACAGGGACAGACAACGCCGTAGCCCGCTTACTCACCTACACTGGCGATGGACCACGCTCAAGCCCGCTCTCCTACTCAGAGGCTGCTTCTCCTGCTGCCGCCCACACCTTCAGTCCCCCTGCAGTGCGGCGCTTCCAGCACACCGGACAGGCTGAGGCAGGGGACCCCCTCTGCCTGAGTCGGCCTGCCGAACCTGGGCACATCTTCAGTCTTCTACCTTCTTCTTACAGGTATGTTTGAAGTGGATCCCCTGTCAGGGACAGGAAACCAACTGATGCGGAAGAGAGGTGTCGCCCTTTTATGTTTGTAGGTTTCCTGTCCTTGACGGGCGGATCCCCTCTCTCGTGGTACTGTTATGGGAGACCGAATAAATGGCAGTTAACACGAACAGTGGAGGTCAAGAGAAGTTCTGGAAAACCAAGCAAAATTTCAGTGCGAGCTCATTATAGGATTGAGCTTAACTTGAGTTGGTACACATGCAGAGGTTAAACACATGTTCACATTGGCCACAAAACATTAAAACCTACAAGAGAAAAAAAGTAAGCAAAAACCCTGATATAACTAAGTAAAAAAACAAAAGTGCATTTAAAGAACACAGTTTTTAGTAATACTGTTTTTTGATCAAAAATAGCACAAAAGCCATCCCACCTCGTCAAGGTACAGGGTAGGACTGTTCCGATCAGAGTTACCTTGACGAGGTGGGATGGCTTTTGTGCTATTTTTTTTTTATCAAAAAACAGTATTACTAAAATCTCTGTTATTTAAATGCACTTTTGCTTTTTTACTTAGTTATATCAGGGTTTTTGCTTACTTTTTTTCTCTTATAGGTTTTAATGTTTTGTGGCCAATGTGAACATGCGTTTAACCTCTGCATGTGAACCAACTCCAGTTAAGCACAATTTTTGTGTTTTTTTTTTCTCTGTATTGTTGCATTCTGTGCAAGCCAGCGTGTGGCCTCCCCGTTTCTGAGCTTGAGATTATATATAAGGCTTCCACAGTCTAGTGTTTCACTGGTTGGGCCCAGTCCTTTTGTCTGCCCTTATTCACACTGAGGTCAACATTGACACATGGTAAGTTTTTAATATTAGACAGTGTAGGACTGTTCCGATCAGAGTTACCTTGACGAGGTGGGATGGCTTTTGTGCTATTTTTGATCAAAAAACAGTATTACTAAAAACTGTGTTCTTTAAATGCACTTTTGTTTTTTTACTTAGTTATATCAGGGTTTTTGCTTACTTTTTTCTCTTGTAGGTTTCATTGTAGGATTGATAGCGGGGCAAATCAGAACCCCCGCTTGACTGCTAATAACTTTCAGAAAGATTTAGCAGACTCTGGAATTGTGGTACAACGTTCTACTGTTCAGCGACACCTGCACAAATATGGCCTTCATGGAAGAGTCATCAGCATAAAAGCTCCCCTGCATCCTTACCATAAAATTCAGTGTCAGAAGTATGCAAAATAACATCTAAACAAGCTGATACATTTTGGTAACAAGTCCTGTGGACCAATGAGGTTAAAATAGAACTCTTTGGCCACAATGATCAAAGGTATGTGTGGAGAAAAAAAAGGCATAGATTCAGGAAAAGAATATCTTGCCAACCATTAAAGGGGTTGTCCACTGCTAGGACAACCCCTTCTTGATCAAAATGTTTGCCCACCATAAAATAATGAAGCTTATACTCCCTTCCCATGCTGGCGCCGTTCCCGCGGTGTCAGCACTTGCTCTCCCGGGGCTCCTGTGCTGTTATAGTGAAACGTGACACCGGTGCCAAATCAGCACTGGCGTCACTGTCCTGGCCTTCGGACAAATCGAACATGAAGAGGAAGTCCGGGCTACAGCTGATCGCGACTTCTTCTTAATGTTCAACTCAACAAAAGGCGGGAAAGTGAAGGTTTTACAATGGCCCACACAGTCCCCTGATCTGAACATCATTGAAAATCTGTGGATAGACCTCAAAATAGCAGTGCATGCAAGACAACCGAGGAATATCACAGAACTGGAAAAATGTTTTCAAGGAAGAATGAATGAAAATCCCTTACACAAGAATTGAAAGATTCTAAGCTGGCTACAAATAACGTTTATAAGCTGGGATACTTTCAAAGGGGGTTCTGCTAGGTTCTAACCATGCAGGGTGTCCAAACTTTTGCATAGGACAATTTTCAGTTTTGTAATTTTTAAAATGTAAAAATTTTTTTTTGCCTAAAATACAAAAGGAAATGTGTAATCTTTAAAATGGGCTGTCCCAATAACAAGTTATTATTAATTTGAATTTCCACAATTGGATGTGTTTAAATAAAATGTTCCTGTGCTGAGATAATCTTATAAATGTGCCCCTGCTGTGTACTGTGTAATGGCTGTGTCTGACCGTGCAGGACATGGTCTGATCATACCACAGCTACTGGCCGGGCGGGGAGGGCGAGTTTACAGATAATATACTGTAGCAGGGAATCGAAGCTGATTCTTTTTGTGAGCTAAAACATTTCACTGACTATTCTTAAATAATGTTACACCACAAAGAATGAATCAGCTGTGATCCCCTGCTGTAATGTCTATATACTCACCCCACCCAGCCAGTAGCTGTGGTATGATCAGACCATGTCCCTGTTCGGTGAGACACAGACGTTACAAAGTACCGAGCAGGGGCATATTTATAAAAGATTGTCAGCACAGGAACATTTTTTTTTTGACACATCAAATTGTGCAAGTTATTATTATTCCAATATATAGTGATTAAAACAAACTTTTGTTTGTGGGAAAACCACTTTAAGCCTTTTAACCCCTTCTCGACATGCGACGTATTTGTACGGCGCATGTCGGGTCTCCCCCTTTGATGTGGGCCTCGGCGCTGAGGCCACTTCTTTTCATCAGGTGACATTTGCCCCTAACAGCCACAGGTGGGATCGCGATCCACCAGCAGCTGTTAACATGTAAAATGCTTCTGTCAAAAACTGACAGCGGCATTTAACATGCTCGTGCCGGAAGTGTGTCACTAATTCCCACCCATTGGTGCCAGTGTCACATGACCGCGGGTGCCGATGGGTTGGCATGACAACCCGGGGTCTGCAGTAGACCCCTATGGTTGTCATAGCCAGATACCACTCATACCAAGTGAGCTTCTTCGCTGCACAAAGCAGGGCTGCAGACCTGCTGTGTGTAGCACAGGTGACCGGATGATCACAGCTTCTAGTCTCCCATGGAGACTATTGAAGCTAGTTAAAAAAAATAAAATAAAAAAAAACACATTTTTAAAAATTTAAACTTTTTAATCACCCCCAATTCAAAATAAAACAAACAAAGAAATACACATTTGGTATTGCCGGGTTCATTATCGCCCGATCTATGAATATATAAAAAAAAAATCTGATCAGTAAACGGCATAACAACAAAATGGGTCTCGGAAAATGGCACTTTTTTTTCCCCCTTTTTAAACAAACTTTAGAATTTTTTTGTCACCACTTAAATAAAAAAAAAAAAAAAAAGAACCTATACATGTTTGGTAGCAACAAACTAGAAATGACCTGGAGAATCATAGTGCCATGTCCGTTTTAGCATTTGGTGAACATGGTGAAAAAAAAAAACAAACAATTGGGGGCTGATGTTAATAGGCCGGTAAGGGGCCATAGATTTTGGCCCCTTAACAGACTAAAAACACCAGCCCTCAGCCGCCCCAGAAATGGCACATCCAATTCTGGCGCTTAGCCTCAGTTCTTCTCGATTGCCATGATACATTAGTAGTGATGAGCAAGTGTACTCGTTGCTCGGGTTTTCCTGAGCATGCTCGGGTGGTGTCCGAGTATTTGTGACTGCTCGGAGATTTAGTTTTCATCACCTCACCTAAATGATTTACAGCTATTAGCCAGCTTGAATACATGTGGGGATTCCCTAGCAACCAGGCAACCCCCACATGTACTCAGCCTGGCTAGTAGCTGTAAATCATGCAGCTGCGGTGATAGATCTCCGAACACTGACAAATACTCAGAGACCACCCAAGCGTGCTCTGGAAAACCCGAGCAACGAGTACACTCGCTCATCACTATACATTAGCAATCGGGGTTATAGTTATGGTGTTGATGTCAGCTGTGTAATGTCTGCTGACATAAGCCCAAGGGATAGTAATGGAGAGGTGTCTGTCAGACACTCCCATTTCTAACCCTGTAGTCAAAATCAATAAACATACACAGAAAAGCCATTTAACTGTAAAAAGCACTCCCTGACAATTACCCTCTTTTACTCATTTAATCCCATAAAAAAAAAAAAAAAAATTTAAAGTATTCGGAAGGGTCTGCCGTAATGATTATTATGGATTTCCCTCGACAATCCCCGACTCTGCTACATCCTAACGCTATGTGCACACGTTGCAGATTAGGCTTAGGAATTTCTGGTGCGGATTCTGTCTCTCCTGGCAGAAAACGCACCTGCGTTTTTTTGTGCGGTTAAGCAGCGTTCTTTTGTGCGTTTTTGATGCTGTTTTCTTGCAGATTTGCTGCGTTTTTTACCCCTGCGGTTTTCTATAATGGAATGGGTACAAAAACGCTGCAGATTCACAAAAAAGTAGTGACATGCTACTTCTTTTAAACCGCAGCGATTCCGCAGCGGATTTTCCGCAAAGTGTGCATTTTTTTTTTCTCATTGATTTACATTGTACTGTAAATTAATTGCGGATCTGCAGCGTTTCTGCACCGCAAAAAACACTGCGGATCCGCAGGGAATCCGCAACGTGTGCACATACCCTAAGGCTGCGATGAGTAGCGACATCAGTAAAGTTACCGCTCAGCGCTGCAGCCGAAACACACAGAGTAGCGTGTAAATCCGGCTGCTGTGACAAGCGGCAATGCGAGTAAGATTATTGCAGTTCACAGCTGATGAACTGGGGTAACCTTACCGACGTCACCGCTCGTAGCATGTGAACTTACTGACAGTTCTCACGCTGCTTGCGGTGATATCAGTAAGTTTACCATAGGTCATCGGCTGTGAACTGCGATAACATTACTCACGCGACCGCTCGTCACAGCAGCCGGTTCGTAATGGGACGTCCATATTATGGATTACAGCGGACCCTATGGATTACTTTTATCATATTAAATGGGCACAAGAGGGCAATTGTCAGGGAGTGCCTTTTACAATTAAAGGAGTTTTCAACATGTGCTTTCTTCTTTTAACTTATGGGGTTAGTAATGGGGGTTTGTGACAGACACCTCTCCATTACCAACCCCTGGGCTTGTGGTCAGCGGACCCCCCCCTTTTAACAATTGGTAAAGGCTAAGCGGATATCTGCTGGCTGATATCAATAGCCTGGGAAGCTCCATAGATATTATGGCCTCTTCCCAGAATAATAACACCAGCTCCCAGCTGTCTCCTTTCCCTCATCTGGTTCACGCCATTTTTTCGCATTTATTAGCTATATAAAAAGTATACAAAAATACACACGCAAAGCAATGATTATATATCTGACTGACATCTTCCTATATATCTATACATCTATTTTATATATCTCTAACTGTTCACTCTGAATTTACTGTTCGTGGCTGATGAAATGTCGGGTTTCCTATGATATGTGTGTAAAAAAAAAAAAAAAAATCTGATGGCAAACGGATGGTCCGTGTGCCGTGCAATTTTTTTCTCGCACTCGTAGACTTACATTGGTGAGTCTCAGGCGTCTTACGTGGCCATACTCCGCATGCTGCGATTTTTTTTCCTTACCCCAATTCCAGGTGAGGAAAAACTTGCAGATGAACACTGCCTCATTGAATAACATTGATGCGATTGCAATGTGATCTTTTCTCACACTGCACTTGCCATCTTTACATGCAGATGTGAGTGAACCCTTAGAGGCAGATCCTGGCTGGGTTCACAGCCATTATCTGCCAGGTATGTGGGGGTCTCATCCAGAAAGCCTAATCCAAAAACCCGTTTCCAACTTGTGTCGTACATATACGGCAGATGTCAGGAAGTGGTTAATCAAACGCTTGGCTCAAATTTTCATTTACATAGAACATACAGTAACACTACGGTCCACGAATGTGGGAATGCCTGAGGTCCAGCATTTCAGTAGTTTACTTACTCCATGCAGTGGTGTCTGGTACTGCAACTAAAGCCCCTTCATTCACCTTATTGTGTGGATAAACAGTTTTTAGACACTGATCGCCGTAACACCATATTCATAGACATATTTAGATGAGAAACAGGTCTTTTTTATACTTCCAATATAAACATGTGCACACCACACATACTGTACAGTCATTTAAATCGACAATCCAAATCAAAGTGACTAAACAATACCCACCTTTTTTTAAGAGCAAGGAATAGTTCGTTAAATGCCTCATGAACTGAGTGAATTACGTGCTTTTCCAGCATATTATTTCTAGTATCCACTTTTTTCAATGTCTGAATTAAAAAAAAAAAAAAAAAAATGCACATAATCAACAGTTTACAATCTAAAGGACTGGGATATTCTTCTCAGACTGTTTCTGTGCGTCACGAAGATCAAGACAATTAATGACTACAATAAGAAATAATTGTTTATAGGAATACGAAATATCGAAAATGAACAAAAAAAATAAGCAAAACAAAAGAGCACTTCCTCCCTTAGACCATGTTGCCACATACAAAAATGCTGCGTTTTTTTTTTCTGCACGTGTCTACACTAATCTGCTCACATCACTGTAATTTTTGGTATTTTTCCCCCTTTTTGACAGTTTAATTTTTTCTTTAGTGCAGAAGCACTGTGATTCTACAGCTGAAAACGCAATTGTGTTTTGTATGCATACTTTAGACTTTCCAGAGCAACATACAGGTAAGATATTCACCAAAAACCATATAGTCTTTAAATAAAATATGGCCACGAGTTTTCATGAAATTACACAGTCTAGGCAAAAGCATTTACAGGCAACAGATATCCACAAAAAAGCTAAGCAAAAAACTCAGCATTTAGTATACGCGAGAACATGGCCATAAACGTTTTTCTAGATCACAATATTACATAGTGGTAGCTGAACTGGGTATTACCACATTGAAGTGAAAGAGACAATGCTGCTATACCCAGAACTGATGTTACTAAGTAGAGAGCGCTCTGCCAACGATGTAAAGGTTGCAGTAGTCAACTGAGCACTCAAGGATAGACCTTAAATATCGTATACTGAAAATCTCATTCTCGGTCCCCCATTGGGGGACATAGAAAACCATGGGTGCACACTGTTGCCACCAGGAGGCTGACACTAAAAATTACAACCTGAAGAAAAAGACATTGGCTCCTCCACAGCAGGCTACACTCGCCTACTGGCACTCAAGCTATTCAGTTTAGAAAAGTGTCACTTAGGAGGCACACAAAGGTTTGTGCAAATTGTGTTGTTTTTTTTTTATTAAACTTTTTCTCGTTTCCTCTAGACACGGAAACAGAGGAGAATGTACATGTCACGATTCTGATGTCAGGTGTCCACTGAGAATGTTCATGTCACAATTCTGATGTCAGGTGTCCCGGGACCAGGGGCTCCTTCACTGTCCCTAACGCTAGGGGGCGCCCTAGCTCGACCTGCTCCCCGGATTACTTCTGATGATGCAGATGCCGGGGCCACGAACCTCGCCTTAGCTCTTGACTCAGACTGTACACTTCTCCCACCCAGGGAAGAGGGGAGTACTAGTATACCATAGGTACACCAACCAGACTAACAAAGCAATACGAACAGTGATAACAAAAAATACGAAACATACAAATATACTCACACAAATAACAGAGGGATGCACCAAGGAGTGGAGGATGGGGTAAAACCAAAGTAAGAGAAGAAAGGCAATTCTCAAACTGAAAACCCAGCAAGTCACAGATAAATTCACCTAGCGTATTTCATTACAACCAGCAACAGCCTCCAGCCATGCAGCATAAGCTTACTCTGACAATGAGTGCTAACCAGGGCCCAGATTATATAGGAGATGGGAGTGGCTAACAGTGCACAGCTGAGAGCCTTAATGCTCCAGGAGCTCTCAACAAAGCAGATTAACCCCTGCACTGCCAAAAGAAATTTACACCATTTAATACGAAGGTGAAGTGCTTCTAATCAGTGCAGGAGTAGGAGAAATCAGACGCTGCGGTCTTCAGGCTCCAGAGATAGTAAAGTCTGCGCGGGGTCAAGCTGTTTCCTCTCTTGCCTGGATGGCAGAACCTTTTCAGTCTCCTAACAGTGTCAGCGTTCAGGTTCTTGTGCGGACGATCTGTGCCCTTGGCCTTTCCTCCCTCTGTAATGCCCTCAGAGAACGTGCCCCCCCCCCCCCCAGCTTGGATCATTAACCTCTCTGTCTGTTGTAGATCTGATGAAGGCGTCACAGACCTTGGCCACCATCCTGGAGTAGATTCCCACGTTCATTACTGCACCAGGTTCTGGGAAACCTGCCCAGAATGAGTCAGACACACCAAAATGGCAGATCACATCATTGTTCTAAGCAGCCTAGAGAGAGACTTTCATCTCAGATATCTCCTCTCTTCATAACTCCTGGACCACACTCTCCATTCTGCTCTTTCTTCCCAGAGACTCCGCCACCTCATGAATTGGAAATACAATTCTGGTTTCGACTCAGATCTGAATTGTGATCAGGCCCAAAAGCGGAGAGACATGGATGACAGTTGTCTGTGCTGTGAACCAATCCCTCAAGATGAAGGAAGCGGATCCCTCAGCCCGTGCTGACTCCAGGGTTGGATTCATCACCAATTTTTTTTCTCTCTTCTCAGTATTCACCGAGGAGTAAGCAAAAACTGAAAAGCGTTTCTATGGACTAAAACGTATGGAGGTACTATTTCCTTTTCAAGCAGACCTCATAGCAACCCAGTCTTCCTCTTCCTTGGTGGCTCCTCCAGTGCCTAGGTTACCTAAAACGATTGCCTTTCCACTCTCTGATGCAGCCTAAAGAAAAAAAAAAAAAAAACCTGGAACTGACAAGAGGAATCCATATGATGTCTGCATTTGAAGTTGCAGGTTGGCCTTGTGGTAAATATTAAGTTAAATAAAATTATAACATTAGTTCCCAATACTAGGGTTTCCTGCACCCTAACGGGAGGTTTATGGACATCAAATGCGTTAACTTCTATGTACACCTAGGTCAGTGGAATGGTAAGGAACGCTATATATTTATATTAGAGGTCTGCAATCCTTATTATGGATACACTACAACTATGAGAGAATCTAGAAAAAAAAAAATCACATTGTATGATTTTTACATAATTAATTTGCCTTTTATTGCATGAAATATGTGTTTGATACAATTGAAAAACAGAACTTACTATTTGGTACAGAAACCTTTGTAATTCCAGAGGTCAGACGTTAACTGTATTAAGTTTGCACACACTGAAGCAAGGATTTTGGCCCACTCCTCCATACAGATCTTCTCCAGATATTTCAGGTTTCTGGGCTGTCACTGGGCAACATTAACTTTCCGCACCCTCCGAAGATTTTCTATTGGGTTCAGGTCTGGAGACTGGCTAGGCCACACCAGGACCTTGAAATGTTTTTTATGGAGCCACTCCTTAGTTGCCCTGGCTGTATATTTTGGGGCATTGTCATGCTGGAAGACCCAGACACCCATCTTCAATGCTAACTGAGGGAAGGAGGTTGTTGGCCCAAATATCATAAGCGCCACTACAGCGAAAGCTGTCGTCCATTCCACTCCTGCTCCCACCCTCCCGATGCCGATGTTTTAAAGTATTGGAATAAAGAAGTTTTTTTAACTGGTGAGTGCCATCCATTCCTTTCAATTTTTGCATACAAAATATCACGATACATGACCCCATCCATCCTACTTTCAATATGGTGCAGTCGTCCTCTCCCCTTTGCAGAAAAGCACCCCCAAATTATGAGGTTTCTCTCACCATGCTTCACGGTTGGGACAGTGTTCTTGGGGCTGTACTCATCCTTCTTCCACAAACACGACAAGTGGCATTGATACTAGTAATGAGTGAATGAGCTTGAAAAACAGAACTTAATATTTGGTACAGAAACCTTTGTTAGCAATTACAGAGGTTAGACCTTCCCTGATGCTTGGTTGTCATCTGAGCATCTGGGTGTGCTCGTATATTATGTTCGAGTACCCTCGGCTGCATGATTGCAGCTGTTAGACAGCCTCAACATGTTTATTAGGCCGGCGTCACACTAGCGAGTTTTATGGACGTATGAGAGGCGCAGAAAACACACATTGCACACGGTACAATGATTCTCTATGGCCCAGCTCCTATCTGGCGTATTTTACGCATCCGTATTTTACGTGCTTGTATGGCCGTAGAAAATCGCAGAATGCTGCGTTTGTCAGCGTATTGCGCAAAAAATCCTGCAATGAAAAGTCTATGGGGGTGAGAAAAATACGGATTACACACGGACCAACAGTGTGACTTGTGAGAAATACGCAGCGGTGTTCTATAGAAAAGCCAGCAATTCAGCGCAGTGTACAGTAAAATCACACTGACAGGTTAGAATGGAATAGCTAAAATAAATGTCTACACATAGTATAGGGAGATGAGACATGGTTTACATACAGTAAACCATTTCATATCCCTTATTTTTTACATATTCCTCATTAGTAATGTTCCAAGTGTCTGTGTGCAAAAATTTTGGGGCTCTAGCTGTTAAAATAAAGGGTTAAATCACGGTAAACATTGGCGTGGGCTCCTCTGCAATTTTCTCCGCCAGAGTGGGAAAGCCAGTGACTGAGGGCAGATATTAATAGAGAGGGACCATGGTTATAGGACCCCCCCTCGCTAAAAACATCTGCCCCCAGTCACCCCAGAAAAGGAACATCTGTAAGATGCGCCTATTCTGGCACTTAGCCTCTCTTCCCACTCCCGTGTAGCGGTGGGATATGGGGTAATAAAGGGTTAATGTCACCTTGCTATTGTAAGGTGACATTAAGCCAGGTTAATAATGGAGAGGTGTCAATAAGACACCTATCCATTATTAATCCAATAGTAGTAAAGCACACACACATTAGAAAAAAGTATTTTATTGAAATAAAGACACAGGGTGTTGTAATAGTTTATTATACTCTCAATCCAATTGAAGACCCTTGTCACCTGTAACAAAGTTAAAATAAAAAATCAACAATATCCCATACCTTCAGTCCTTCAGTCTTGTCCCACGCTGTAAATCTATCTGAAGGGGTTAAATAATTTTACAAACAGGAGCTCTGCTAATGCAGCCGCCCCTGCCTGTAAAAACTGGGGAATGAATGGGAAGCAGGGCAACGTAGCTACCTAGACTTGCGTTGCTGCGCCCCCTGCTGGTATAACCTCAGATGAACTCGAGCGTGAGAAAATAATCAGAAAAATTCCCACGCTAGAGTTCATATGAGGTTATGCCAGCAGGGGGCGCAGCACTGCAAGTCTAGGACATGGACATGTGCTGGCGTGAGCAGGGGGACCTTACGTGCCCTGCAGGATTTTTATCCATGACGGCATAGTGTGCTACTAATGGTAATGTTTGAGACTGTGGCTCCAGCTCCCTTCAGGTCATTCACCAGGTCCTCTCGTGTAGTTCTGGGTTGATTCTGTACCTCTCTCAGAATGATCCTTACCCCATGAGGCAAGATCTTGCATGGAGTCCCAGACTGAGGAAGATTGACAGTTATCTTGTGTTTCTTCCATTTTCTAATTGCACCAACAGTTGGTGCCTTCTCACCAAGCTGCTTGCCTATTATCCTGAAGCCCATCCCAGCCTTGTGCAGGTCTACAATTTTGTCCCTGGCATCCTAAGGCCACGTGCACACGTTGCGGATTAATCTGCGGATTTTCCCAGACTGATTTTGGTAAATCTGCAGGCAACCCGCACTGCAGATTCCTTGCGGAATTACCGCAGATATACCGCGGCTTTTTTTGGCGGATTTTGTGTTGAGTCCACCTGCAGTTTTACACCTGCGAATTCCTATTATGGAGCAGGTGTAAACCGCACAAAGAATTGACATGCTGCGGAATAAACAACACTACGTTTCTGTGTGTTTTTTCCCACAGCATGTGCACTGCGGATTTTGTTTTCCATAGGTTTACATGGTACTGTAAACGCATGGAAAACTGTTGCGAATCTGCAGCGGCCAATCCACTGCGGATCCGCAGCAAAATCCGCAACGTGTGCACATACCCTTAGACAGCTCTTTGGTCTTGACCCTGGTGAAGAGGTTTGAGTGTGATTAATTGAGTGTGTGGACAGGTGTCTTTTATACAGGTATCGAGTTCAAATGGGTGTAATTAATACAGGTTATGAGTACAGAGTAGGAGGGCTTCTTAAATAAAAAACTAACAGGTCTGTGCGAGTCAAAATTCTTGTTGGGTTGGTAGGCGATCAAATACTTAAATTGCATTTTATTGCATATAATCTTTAAAAATCATATAATGTGATACATACACTTATGTGGGGAGGGGGTCTCTTCACCCAAGGGATCTACACTCAGAGGCTGATATGTGCTGCTGCAACTGCTAGATCTGAAGCTCAGACATTCACTCTCATGGAATCACGGAATGTGAGTGAATGTCCTCGCAAGCACATGAAAATCTTCCACACAGCATTCTAGAGAAGATGGGTGATAAAAAACCTCAACTAATCTAATGAATTGACCATGGACAAATGGACTATTGACTATTTCTTTGTTACTACTTCATATGTAGTCTGTATTTTGCTACAGTAATTCCCCCCCCCCCCCACAATCCAATAAGCCACTACATTTTTTAAATAAAAATTAGTGGCATTTTCCTTGGATTATCACATCTGTTAAAAAGTCCTGAATATACATACATAAAATGTACCGTATATTCACCACCTTGTGGCTACCTTTTGCTGCTACCTGAGGTGCTGCCTGGGCGAAACATCTGTATCAAGGAATCATATCTGGAGCTTCAATGTCCGGGTTAGCTGAACTTGCAGATCAGATTGCCCACTTGGGTAAGTATCTTTGCTCTACTTTTCAAAGCAGCCAGCTGTTCTGCTCAAGCTTTAAGCACATTATAGCAATCTGTCGAATTCTTTGGCTCAAGTGTTGGAATGCAGACCTTGCATCCATACAATCCCTCACAAGCCTTTCCTTCCAGGCTCTTGCCAGTTCTTGAAAAAAAACTTGACAAGATAATTTCTGACACCACAAATGGTAAGAGCTCCATGCTCCCACAGCCTAGACCTATACTTGATCCTCGTCCAACGCAGACAGTTCTCGTCTTTAACTGCCAAGAGAGGCCAACCACCCTTGAAGAAAAGAAGAGGCCATCCTTCAAAACTACACCATCCTGACATCCATGTAATTAGCCTGCTAAGCCCTCACAGACCAGAATGAAGACGTTTTTCGCAGCGTGACTGAGCACCTCAACCAGGGAACCCTCTTTGGGTTGGTGGCTTGTTCCAGAATGTGTGGATTCCGGCAGTAAATTACACCTGGGTCAGAAGAATTGTTTCCTCCGAACATAGAGTTCTCAAATCCCATGTGATATTGTTTTTCTCCATCCTGTCCCTCACAGCAATTTTTTCCCCATACCGTTTCCTCCATTCAGATATTAATGTTATGTTTCCCACTCAAGAATGTTTCAAAGGGTTTTATTCAAATCTTTTTACTGTTCCCAAGGAACGCTCAATATACTTCATTCTGATTGTTGTCAATTAGTCTTATTTTCAGTTTGCAATTCTCCCCTTTGAATTGGCCACCGATCCCAGGGTGTTCACAGAGGTCATAGGCCTTTTGGGCATCAGGGGGAGAGCAGTTATTCTCTACTTAGAAGACATCTTTGTCAAGACTCTGTTCTTCTCCGAGAACTTCAAAAGCCTGTAGATCACACTGGATATGCTATCCCGCTCCTGGTGAATCATCAATCTAAGTCAGCTCTGAACCCTACACATCATCTTCCTGGGAATGCTGTTCACTGTCCAAGCAAAAGTTTTTCTTCCAGAATGAAAAAAATGTTGGCATCCATTCCCCAAGCCGTTCCTCTGCATTTCCACTTCTGCATGAGTGTTCAAAGCAAAACAGTGGTGACCCTCGAGGTGATCCCATTTGCCCAGTTCTACACCAGGCCTCTACAGCTGGTGCTATTCTCCCGTTGGGACAAAAAATTGTCCATTATCTAAATCGGCAGATTGTGATGATGGAAGCCAGTTTTTTTGGTTGGTAAGAAGTTTTCCGGAAGTTTATGATGCGGGTTCTACACACACAGCACCTCAGTATATAGCACAGAGATGTACACGTAGAATCTGCACACACATCAACCAAGTATACAGTCATGAGATGAACACACAAGATCTGCACACAGAGCACCTCTGTATACAGCAGTGACGTGTACAGATTTGCATACACAGCACCCAGTATACATCACTGAGATTGACACAATAAATCTGCACACACAGTAACCAAGTATACAGCATCAAGATGGACACCCAGAATTCGTATACAAACTATAGTAATATATAGCACAGTGTTGTGTACAAAACACAGATACTACAAAAAAATGTCAGGCACTGTATCAGGACACAGCTCAGTATCATGATCAACACTGGTTTTTACACATGGATTTGTTCCAACAAAGGCAGGCATCTACACACCGACCCCAGGACTGTGCCACACAACAGTATATATATATATATATATATATATATATATATATATATATATATATATATATATATATATATATATATATATATATATATACACACATACATACACATACATACACATACATACAGTTAGGTCCATATATATATTTGGACAGAGACAACATTTTTCTAATTTTGGTTACAGACATTACCACAATGAATTTTAAACAAAACAATTCAGATGCAGTTGAAGTTCAGACTTTCAGCTTTCATTTGAGGGTATCCACATTAAAATCGGATGAAGGGTTTAGGAGTTTCAACTCCTTAACATGTGCCACCCTGTTTTTAAAGGGACCAAAAGTAATTGGACAATTGACTCCAAGGCTATTTCATGGGCAGGTGTGGGCAATCCCTTCGTTATGTCATTCTCAATTAAGCAGATAAAGGGCCTGGAGTTGATTTGAGGTGTGGTGTTTGCATTTGGAAGGTTTTGCTGTGAAGTAAACATGCGGTCAAAGGAGCTCTCCTTGCAGGTGAATCAAGCCATCCTTAAGCTGCGAAAACAGAAAAAACCCATCCGAGAAATTGCTACAATATTAGGAGTGGCAAAATCTACAGTTTGGTACATCCTGAGAAAGAAAGAAAGCACTGGTGAACTCATCAATGCAAAAAGACCTGGGCGCCCACGGAAGACAACAGTGGTGGATGATAACAGAATAATCTCCATGGTGAGGAGAAATACATTCACAACAGCCAACCAAGTGAACAACACTCTCCAGGAGGTCGGCGTATCAATATCCAAATCTACCATAAAGAGAAGACTGCATGAAAGTAAATACAGAGGGTTCACTGCACGGTGCAAGCCACTCATAAGCATCAAGAATAAAAAGGCTATACTGGACTTTGCTAAAAAACATCTAAAAAAGCCAGCACAGTTCTGGAAGAACATTCTTTGGACAGATGAAACCAAGATCAACCTCTACCAGAATGATGGAAAGAGAAATGTATAGCGAAGGCGTGGTACAGCTCATGATCCAAAGCATACCACACCATCTGTAAAACACGGCGGAGGCAGTGTGATGGCTTGGGCATGCATGGCTGCCAGTGGCACTGGGTCACTAGTGTTTATTGATGATGTGACACAGGACAGAAGCAGCCGAATGAATTCTGAGGTATTCCGAGACATACTGTGTGCTCAGATCCAGCC
Source organism: Ranitomeya variabilis (assembly GCF_051348905.1). Classification (NCBI taxonomy): domain Eukaryota; kingdom Metazoa; phylum Chordata; class Amphibia; order Anura; family Dendrobatidae; genus Ranitomeya; species Ranitomeya variabilis. The sequence goes on from NC_135234.1 coordinate 718,735,608, forward strand.
AAATGCAGCCAAACTGATTGGTCGTCGTTTCATACTACAGATGGACAATGACCCAAAACATAAAGCCAAAGCAACCCAGGAGTTTATTAAATCAAAGAAGTGGAATATTCTTGAATGGCCAAGTCAGTCACCTGATCTCAACCCAATTGAGCAGCATTTCACTTGTTAAAGACTAAACTTCAGACAGAAAGGCCCACAAACAAACAGCAACTGAAAACCACCGCAGTGAAGGCCTGGCAGAGCATCAAAAAGGAGGAAACACAGCGTCTGGTGATGTCCATGAGTTCAAGACTTCAGGCAGTCATTGCCAACAGAGGGTTTTCAACCAAGTACTAGAAATGAACATTTTATTTAAAATTATTGAATCTGTCCAATTACTTTTGGTCCCTTTAAAAACAGGGTGGCACATGTTAAGGAGTTGAAACTCCTAAACTCTTCATCCAATTTTAATGTGGATACCCTCAAATGAAAGCTGAAAGTCTGAACTTCAACTGCAACTGAATTGTTTTGTTTAAAATTCATTGTGGTAATGTTTATAACCAAAATTGGAAAAATGTTGTCTCTCGGTCTCGGAGTTGTGATGCGGTGGAATGACACGTGATGCCCGGCGCCCAACCAGCGCTGGCATCACTGTCTCCGCCTTAGTATGAACTGAACATGAAGCGGAAGTTCGGGCTGCAGCTGATCTTGGACTTCCTCTTCATGTCCATTTTGACAGGAGGCGGAGACAGTGACAGCAGCGCTCATTGGGCTCCGGACATCACATGTCATTCCACCACAGCACAACCCCCGAAACTGCGAGTGCTGACTCCGCTGGAACGGAGCCGGCACAAGAGGCGAGTACACATTGCTTATTTTATCGGGACCGAACACTTAGTTTAAGAAGGGGTTGTCCTAGTAGTGGACAACCCTTTTAATGACATATCAGCCATGCATTATAAAACATAACTATATATCAACCACGTAACATACAGCAGTATCCATATATCCGCCAGGAGTACAGAAGCAATCCATGTCATATCAGCCATGTAATACATGACACAACAGCAGTATCTACACTATTATATACCCACCATGTCCTCCCTAAAATGCAGGGCCCCCTTGCTAAAAATTATATAGCTTTGCAAAACAAAATTGTAGGTGTCCATGATAGGTCAGACCCTCCCCCCCAAGTAAGGTTCCCTGCTCCACTTAGGTCTCGGGGAGGGATTGGAGGAGTCTTCACACATGCATATATTTTCCCACACTAGGGATTTCTTCGGGACATCCCACGTTTTCTTGTGTCCCTCAATGAAGCTTCCAAGAACAGATGATTTTAGGATTTACCGTAAAATCCCTTTCTCGGAAGCTTCACTGTGGGACACAGCACCCACCCTCCATTTTGTTTTTTTTATTGCCCCAATGGGCATGTTTTTGGAATTTATTCTTGCTTCTAGAGAGGCAGCCAACTTTTTTTCTTTAGGTTGTAATTTATGGTTTCAGCAGTGTACACCTATGGTTTCCTGTGTCTCTCAATGAAGAACAGCAATACAAGAAAGGGATTTTACAGCAAGTCCAAAAATCCTCTTTTGCTCGCCTTTTCTCTTTTTGTCTCACTGCCTCTAAGGCAGCGTTCATTTTGCTCTCATAAAAGAAGAAAAATGGTGCTTATTTTTTTGTGTGTGCTTGATCTGATTTTCATTCATTCATTCTTGGTGTCCATTTTTACCATCGATGTTACTTAATTAACAAAAGTAAATAATCCAAGCTTCTCCTCATCACTACCCACCAAACAGTGAAAAACTGGCATTTTGTGGACACACAGAGTGCTTATTTATTAAGTGACCCATCGATTGACCATCAACCCTGGGCATCCTTTTAATTAAAAGGAAATTTGACTAAAGTGTGAATGCAGCAGAGGAACTTTTGCTTGGTGTATGAAAGGTCAGATGTGTCAACATGCTGTACAATTCTGTAAGAGCAGGAGTCATGAGCAGCCATGGCACGCAGGAGATGAGCAGTGTACTCACAGGCCGCTCCACCTACTGTACTGCCCGCAATCACAGAAGTACAGTGCATAACTAGCAGGTACACTGCGCAAATAATACTAGACAGTGTTGCTGAGAATAAAAAAGTTAATCTGAAAACTGACAATTAAAAATACCGTAAATAAAATCAAAATAATATTTATTCAGGCGTTTCCAATCACAGTGTACCTGCAGAGTTGAATTTAGCTGGTAAAGATTGTCTTTCGCAACGATCAATGCCTCATAAAGGTTGTGCTGAAAAATAAAAGCAGAACAGAAGTGTGAAGAGACATGCTGTGAGAAATGCATTCTAGTCCCCAAAAAGTGTTGCTTAACCCCTTTTCGACATCTGCAGTACATGTGCGGCACAAATTGCTAGCGGGTGAATGGAGCAGGCTCACATGGTGATGCGATGACTGTGAAGCGGCATTACTGTACAGTACATAGCAAAAGAAATGAGACGATTACTGGTTCAAGTACGCTAAGGAGACAAATGCAGTAGTATTTAAAGTTTCAAAAATGTAAAACAAAAGTTCAATTCACCTGCCTTTTCCCTTATTACCCCATTCCCAACCAATGAAGTGCATATACGTCATGGCGATCGCCCAGGTCAAGTAGCTCTGCGCGGGCGATCAGTCAGATGTTCATGACAGCCCGACACCCGGCTCTCACTGCTAGGAGCGCACCACTATTGATCGCAGCTTTTAGAAGGCAGGCAGAAAAAGGGGGCTCCTTCTGATCGACGCACTCGTGACATCATCGCGAGGGCCCGATCGTTGCCATAGTGACCAGGCATCTTCATGAGGACATCCGGGTCACCAGGCTCTAGGAAGCTTGTTAGGTCATGCACGGAGCATGAGCTAACAAGTTTGTGTGAACGCAGACTGACCGTTCTAATGATGAACTCAAACTCACACAAAAGAAATGGGTCCCATGTAATAAAGGGTAATGCCTAATTGGCTTCATATATATACCCATAAAGTAGCTGGATAGTAAATGTATACTCCCAATGCATATTTGAACATAGAAAAAATGGAGTTCCATACATAAAAATTTTTTAAAACTTATACACTTTTATTATAAATACCATTAAATACATTAGAATGACAAAAAACAAAAATCACAAAAAAGACGAAAACCCCAGTCTAGAAACAATTAAGACCCTGGCACAATGAATATATTTGAATATGCCCAAATCCTGGTACTAGTACACCACACCATAAGTCATGCTAATTCTATGGCACTCAATTCACCTGACATCAGTATAAGTCAATGCATTGGATGCCTGTACAACGGTACACACCCCAAAGGTTGTCACAGTGACCAAAACCCATATAGGGGAGAAAAATATATAGTGGCGGTGTTAGTAGTAAAGTTTCTTACCCATGATGGAAGACAGTCAGGTGCCAGGGTACCAATTCAACCCCCTGACGCGCGTTTCGCGTAGGCTTCATCAAAAAGAGGGAATGTGTTGAGCTAACCACATGCTGGCGTCTTTATAGTGGCATTCATTATGCAGCCCGTCTATTGTGCGCGCCGCCGCCACCACAGGAAATAGTATCCCCGCTCACCGGCATTCATCAAGAGCGCACGTCAAGAGGAAATCCCCTTATGACGTCAATAGACATGCGCACTCGAACAATTGAAGCCGGAGAACCAGGACTCCTCCAGTGGATGCAGGGCGCACGCGCAAGACATAAGCCGCCATGTTAAATGCTGGCAACGGAGAGGGAATGCGCACAGAGAGTGTAACCATGTGTGAGTACGACATGTAGTTGTGAATTTAGAAATAAATGAAGACATAATGAGTGTTGTTATTGTGATAAGGGAATTGAGAATATATTAATAATGGACACTGCCAAAATAAAAGGCAGCCCAAAGAAACAAGTACTAATGTATACATAAATCAGATACAAACTGCACCTGATGATTATTATAAAGTGATGGTAGTGCAAAGTGCCTATGTTAAAAATATATCACAGTGAAACGCTGCCCCGAAAGAGCAAACCTGATAAGAAAAAATACATCCAATACATATTGTGCATACATATGCACAAGTGATGCAAAATATCCTAAAAAAGAACCATGCATTAAAACGGAAAAAATACAAATACATGAGATACATCATGATAAAATATTAATTGATATCCATAATAAAGTGCCATGGTGCACAACAATCACCCCCGCCCCACCAACACATGAAAAAACATAAATGCGCATTCTTCTTGAATAAAGCCCATCGTCTTCAAAATTTAGATAGAATTTCTTCTCCATATTTATATAATGCCACCAGAAAGGAAACCGCAGGTTGGAAAGCTCGATCTAAGGGTACAAATACAAAATGATTAAAGAGAAAACAAAAGATAAAAAAATATAAAACATAAAATATAATATTAGATCCACCAGGATTATTCAAAACTGCACAGGTTGGGACATGAGTGGATAAGGACGATCATAAAAACGAAGCAAAACTCAGTTTTTCATTGAGTCCCACAGGGGCCATAGAATTCAGGGTCACGATCCAACGACACTCTGTTTGTGCCAATAACCGTTTGATGTTCCCTCCTCTACTACCACAATGCACTTGGTCAATTCCCAAGATCCGTAGACCCCTAGGATCACACCCATGTAACAGGCGGAAATGCTTTGGGAGAGTTTTTAGGGTGCCAACGTCCTCCACCTCCTTCGTGTTGGCAATATCCCTTACATGCTCCCTTACACGCACACGGAGCTGACGTGACGCAAGTCCCACGTACATCTTGGAGCAAGGACATGTGGCCAGATACACAACATACGTGCTAGTGCAACTTATATGGTGCCGAATCTGAAATCTCACTGTCCCATTCGACGGCAAGAAATGGGTGCCCCTAATCAAGTTCTTTTCCTTACAAGCTAGACAGTCACCGCAGGGATAGCATCCCAAAATTGGACCCCTATTGCTTGGATTTAAAGGATTGATTACCTTTGCCACATAGTGGCTTTTCACCAATAGATCCTTAATGCTCTTACCACGCTTCGCTGTAAATTGCGGTTTGATGGGAATGTTTGATGCCAAAACTGGATCAGTAAGAAATACTGACCAGTGGGTGTTAATTATTTCTTGCATCCGTTTCCACTGACAATTGTATGTGGAAATGAATCTGACACAATTCTCAGATGTTAATTTTTTCTCTTTCTTAAAGAGTAATTGATGTCTCTCCGTTTTTTTAGCTCTTAAATATCCCTGTTTGATACAACGGTTACTGTAACCACGAGCTTTAAATCTATCCTTCAGATCTTCTGCTTGGGCCTCAAATTTTTGGTCCGTTGAGCAGATCCGCCTCATCCTGAGAAACTGCCAACTGGGATGGCTTTGATAGTGTGTGTGGTATGAGAGGACGACGCATGCAACAGGGAGTTCACAGCAGTTGTTTTCCTGTAAACATCCGTATGCAGCGCCCCGTCTCATCCACCTCCAAACAGATGTCCAAAAAAATCAATTTTTTGTCTGTGTGCCTTGTACGTCAATCTAAGGTTGAACGGGTTGCGGTTGAGCTGACCCACAAACTCACTGATACCAGTCTCACTGCCTTGCCAAATGAAGAAAATATCATCGACATACCTATGCCAACACTGCACTCGGTCCACGGAAGAGACCCCGTCCAATTGGAATAGGGATCTCTCCCATAGACCAAGAAACAGGTTGGCATAGGCTGGGGCACAAGCTGCCCCCATGGCAGTACCACGTTTTTGTAGGTAATATCTGTCTTTGAAAACAAATAGGTTATGGGTCAGCACAAACCGCAACAACTCAACAACAAAGTCAAAGACCTGGCCATCCCAGTTGCCTCCCAGGAAGAAGCGGACCGCATCAATGCCATCATCATGAGATATACATGTATATAACGATTCGACATCAGCTGTCACTAGCCACATGTCCCGCTCCAAGACCATACCCTCAATTTTTGTCAGCATGTCCGCAGTATCTCTTACATATGATGGTAATATTTTAACCATAGATTTCAAGTAAAAATCAATGTATTTGTATACCGGGTCACAGAGGCCATCAATCCCGGAGACAATTGGTCTCCCGGGAGGATTTTTGGAATCTTTATGTATCTTTGGCAGTAAATACAAAGTAGGAATCTTTGGAAATTCAACAGATAACCCATTAAAGATTTTTTTATTAATGATTCCTCGATCTACTGCATCTTGTAGGATTCCATCTAACTCCATTTTAAACGTAGCTAAGGGACAATAGGATAATCGACTAAGTGTCCCTACAGCCCAACTGCCTAAAAACCTCCTTCTCGTATTTAACAGTAGGCCACACAACGACGTTCCCTCCCTTGTCAGCCGCTTTTATTACAACGTCATCCAGCGCCCCCAACTCACCAAGGGCCTGGCGCTGAGATTTAGTTATATTGACCTTTGTAACAAAATTGGGAATTTTTTTAAAATCATCCAACACCAATTTAGTAAATATCTCAACCTGTGGACATATAGACAAGGGAGGGAACGCCGTTGATTTCGGTAAAATTGACCTTGGGAACGTACATTGTACATCAGGTTCCTGTTCCTTTAATAAATCCTCAAGAATGGCCAATGTCTCTTTTTCAGCCCTGGAAGTCAGACCATGTCCTTCATTTTCCTTTTTATTGTGTAATTTTTTTTTAAATTAGCTTACGAGAGAACAGGTGTAAATCTTTCATGGCTGAAAAATAATTAAGTGAATTGTTAGGCACAAAAGTTAGACCGAGAGAAAGCACCTCCAGTTGTGCATCAGTCAGTTTATGACTGGATAAGTTAATTACCTCCAGTGTTCCAGATTTCTTTTTCTTATCATCAGATTGACTTGATGCAGGCATTTTACGTTTTGTAGAGAATCTTCCCTTGCCCAATTCTGTGGGTTTAAAACTCGGTCTTCTCTGTCTATTATTATGTCTGGCTTGTGCCCTGGATTGTATCCATATCAGGATCTTCCCCCAATGTCATGGATGACATTGACTCCGTACGAGCTCTATATGTCGAGCGTCCTTTTTTGTCTCCACCTGTATACTTGATTATTCTGAAAATCTAATATATCCCTCTAAAACTTTTTTGTTTTAGTGGTTTTAATCTCATCTTCCCACTTGGAAAAATCTTTTTCCAAATAGTCATTCAGTTTTTTTATATAGCCTCAGACGTTAGAAAGAGATATTGATAACATTCAAACATCTCTAAAAAAATATCTATTTCACTGAGAGTCAATACATTTAATTTAATCAGGAGCGCCATAAAGCCCTTAGAGCAGTTGTTTGCCAGGTCCTCCCATCCATTTCTAAACCACGGTACATCTGTCTCAAATGAGGGAAATACTTGAACCCTCAAGCCTCTTGGTTTTAATCCCTTAGAGATATACTTCTCCAGGAAGCCCTTATTCCACCATGTCATCATACGCCTGTGCAGTAGCGCTTTAAGTTTCTGAATAGATTCCTGATTTTCTCTATAATTACAATTTAAAACCAGACTAGGGTCGTCTTTGAAGACTTCATTTATTTGACTAAGCCATGATGAGTCTCTGGCTCTGAAAACCATTTGCCTGGAGTCAGCAGCTGTGAATAACACAGAATTTATTAGTAATTAACTCAAACTCACACAAAAGAAATGGGTCCCATGTAATAAAGGGTAATGCCTAATTGGCTTCATATATATACCCATAAAGTATTAAAAAAAAAGTCCTTGCTCCAAGATGTACGTGGGACTTACGTCACGTCAGCTCCGTGTGCGTGTAAGGGAGCATGTAAGGGATATTGCCAACGCGAAGGAGGTGGAGGACGTTGGCACCCTAAAAACTCTCCCAAAGCATTTCCGCCTGTTACATGCGTGTGATCCTAGGGGTCTACGGATCTTGGGAATTGACCAAGTGCATTGTGGTAGTAGAGGAGGGAACATCAAACGGTTATTGGCACAAACAGTGTCGTTGGATCGGGACCCTGAATTCTATGGCCCCTGTGGGACTCAAAGAAAAACTGAGTTTTGCTTCGTTTTTATGATCGTCCTTATCCACACATGTCCCAACCTGTGCAGTTTTGAATAATCCTGGTGGATCTAATATTATATTTTATGTTTCATATTTTTTTTCATCTTTTGTTTTCTCTTTAATCATTTTGTATTTGTACCCTTAGATCGAGCTTTCCAACCTGCGGTTTCCTTTCTGGTGGCATTATATAAATATGGAGAAGAAATTCTATCTAAATTTTGAAGACGATGGGCTTTATTCAAGAAGAATGCGCATTTATGTTTTTTCATGTGTTGGTGGGGCGGGGGTGATTGTTGTGCACCATGGCACTTTATTATGGATATCAATTAATATTTTATCATGATGTATCTCATGTATTTGTATTTTTTCCATTTTAATGCATGGTTCTTTTTTAGGATATTTTGCATCACTTGTGCATATGTATGCACAATATGTATTGGATGTATTTTTTCTTATCGGGTTTGCTCTTTCGGGGCAGCCTTTCACTTTGATATATTTTTAACATAGGTACTTTGCACTACCATCACTTTATAATAATCATCAGGTGCAGTTTGTATCTGATTTATGTATACATTAGTACTTGTTTCTTTGGGCTGCCTTTTTTTGGCAGTGTCCATTATTAATATATTCTCAATTCCCTTATCACAATAACAACACTCATTATGTCTTCATTTATTTCTAAATTCACAACTACATGTCGTACTCACACATGGTTACACTCTCTGTGCGCATTCCCTCTCCGTTGCCAGCATTTAACATGGCGGCTTATGTCTTGCGCGTGCGCCCTGCATCCACTAGAGGAGTCCTGGTTCTCCGGCTTCAATTGTTCGAGTGCGCATGTCTATTGACGTCATAAGGGGATTTCCCCTTGACGTGCGCTCTTGATGAATGCCGGTGAGCGGGGATACTATTTCCTGTGGTGGCGGCGGCGGCGCGCACACAATAGACAGGCTGCATAATGAATGCCACTATAAAGACTCCAGCATGTGGTTAGCTCAACACATTCCCTCTTTTTGATGAAGCCTACGTGAAACGCGCGTTAGGGGGTTGAATTGGTACCCCGGCACCTGACTGTCTTCCATCATGGGTAAGAAACTTTACTACTAACACCGCCACTATATATTTTTCTCCCCTATATGGGTTTTGGTCACTGTGACAACCTTTGGGGTGTGTACCGTTGTACAGGCATCCAATGCTTTGACTTATACTGATGTCAGGTGAATTGAGTGCCATAGAATTAGCATGACTTAGGCTACGTTCACATTTGCGGTCAGCGCCGCAGCGTCGGGCGCCGCAGCATCGCCGCATGCGTCATGCGCCCCTATATTTAACATGGGGGCGCATGGACATGCGTTGTGCTGCGTTTTGCGCCGCATGGCCGCAAGCGTTGGACGCAAGAAACGCTTCAAGTTGCATTTTTTTTGCGTCCAACTTTCGGCCAAAAAGGACGCATGCGGCGCAAAACGCAGCGTTTTAGCGTGCGTTTTGCCGCGTTTTTGTTTGCGTTGTGCGCTGCGGCGCCGACGCTGCGGCGCACAACGCAAATGTGAACGTAGCCTTATGGTGTGGTGTACTAGTACCAGGATTTGGGCATATTCAAATATATTCACTGTGCCAGGGTCTTATTTGTTTCTAGACTGGGGTTTTCGTCTTTTTTGTGATTTTTTTGTCATTCTAATGTATTTAATGGTATTTATAATAAAAGTGTATAAGTTTTAAAAAAAATTTATGTATGGAACTCCATTTTTTCTATGTTCAAATATGACCGTTCCAATGAATTGCAATAGCGATCAAACTGCTAAAATGAAAGTCCCATAACAAAGACGAAGTATAAAAAAAAAAAAATTGTAAAAATATTTTTTTGAAACTACAAAATAAAAAAAGATTACATGTGTACTTGTGGTTTTTTTTTTACATAAAAATACTTATAGGTTCAATACATATATTATACACTGCTCACTGAATGAAATATTCCAGTTGCAAAGCTTTATTCATTACAGAGTGGAATGTGTTGGGAACAATAAAACATAAAAATTATCAACATTAATCACAACTAATGTCCCATGGAGGTCTGAAGTTGGAATGATGCTCAAAATCAAAGTGGAAAATGAAATTACAGGCTGATCCAACTTCAGTGGAAATGCCTCAAGACAAGGAAATGATGCTCAGTAGTGTGTGGCTTCCACGTGCCTGTATGATCTCCCTACAATGCCAAGGCAGGCTCCTGATGAGGCAGCTCAGACCTGGACTTAAGCATCCACCAACTCCTGGACAGTCTGTGGGGCAACGTGACGTTGGTGGATGGTGCGAGACATGATGCCCCCAGATGTGTTCAATCGGATTCAGGTCTGGGGAACGGGCGGGCCAGACCATAGCTTCAATGCCTTCATCATGCAGGAACTACTGACACACTCCAGCCACATGAGGTCTGGCATTGTCCTGCATTAGGAGGAACCCAGGGCCAACCGCAGCAGATGGTCTCACAAGGGGTCTGAGAGTCTCATCTCGGTACCCAATGGCAGTCAGGCTACCTCTGATGAGCACATGGTGGGCTGTGCAGCCCTTCAAAGAAATGCCACCCCACACCACTACTGACCCACTGCCAAACTGGTCATGCTGAAGGATGTTGCAGGCAGCAGATCACTCTCCACGGCGTCTCCAGACTCTGTCACGTCTGTCACATGTGCTCAGTGTGAACCCCCCTGCGCACAGCCCGCAGACCCCCCCACGCGCACAGCCCGCAGACACCCCCCCACACGAGCGCGCGCGCACAGACCGCAGACCCCCCCCCCCCGCCCCCCCGCGCGCGCACAGCCTGCAGACCCCCCCCCCGCGCACACAGCCCAGCACCACCCACAGGCCAGTCACCCTTGATGAGTCTTGAGGAGTGACCGCTGTCTGTGGAGGCTGGGTCATGCCTGCTGCTGATGTCACGTCTATTTCCAGAGTCAGGAAATTGATGTCGGCTGATATTAGCCGCAGCTGCAGCCTGGGCTCAGCCGCCGGCAAAGCGCCGCTCACAGGCAGTATCGGCAACAGAAGGTATTTACAAAATTCATTAGGGGCCCCGGGGGGATACATTGGGGGGGGTTAATTGAAAATAGTGGACAACACCTTTAATAAAGACCTTAATTTAAAAACTGCATTTTGTGTTTACTAGTGTCATCTTTGTCTAATATTTAAATTTGTTAGGTGATCTAATTTAAGTGAGACAAACATGCAAATGAAAAGGGAATCAGCAAGGGGGCAAACACTTTTTGACACAACTGTATACTGGTCTTCGGCTATGTGCACACGTTGAGAATTTGCCTGCGGATTTTTCCACACAGAATTTGCATCTCTTGGCAGAAAACGCAGCTAAAACTCAGGGCATTTTTGTTAAGTTTTTTTTCATCCGGATTTGTATGCATTTTTGAAAGCTAAATAAAGATCTATTATTGAACAAAAAAAAAAGAGTGGTGATGTCATTTTTTGTCCAACCTCTTCATTTACACACTCCATTGAAGAATAATGTTTACACACACAGCAAGACAGATAGATCTAGATAAATAGATAGATGTATAGAAATATCTATTTATATATCTATCTACAGATATATCTATTCATCTATCTATAGATCTATCTGTCCATCAATCTATAGATCTATATATCCATCTATCTATAGATCTATTATTTATCCATCTATCGATATATCTATCCATCTAACTATAGTTATATCTATCTATAGTAGCCCAAAAAAGGAAGCAGCACACCGTGTGAATAAGGAGCTATTTTAATTCAGCCCATGATGGCGAGATGTGACAGCTCTATAGGCCTCCAGTGACACACTGACAGGAGACAATGGCCCCTGCAGTGTTATCACTGAGGGTTCAATGAGTTCATTGCACTCACTTTATGGCACTGCTCCGTGAGAATTTTCCCACGCAGCTGTGCCGCAAGTGACAGTAGAACTATACTGTACTCACAGCGGCGGAGGGATACAGTGCGGAAGGATACCTTCAGTCATTGTATCGCCAGAGCCCCTGGAGAGCGGTCACATATGCGGATATGACAGCTCTCCACGGAAGATCGTCGTGGAACACTCGTTATTACATGGATTACTGAAGATCAGGGAGTACACTGTTGGTTTATTATTTTCCTATTTCTTACAGGTGATTGAGGGCTTCGAGGACTAGGTGATTGGTATGTACTCTATGTTGTATGTACTGTATGTATATTTATGTACTGTATGTGTATGTGTTTTGTTTTTTTACACTTGAACACAGTAGCCGGATGATGGGACTATACTGTCCCATCATCCGGCTAGCTGTCACTGTAGCAGGTATATCCGGATGGGACTAGTAGTCCCATCGGACGATGCCTGAATACATACAGACCCGGCCAAACACACAGCCCCGCAGACCCCCGCACAGACACACACACACACACACACACACACACATCCCTGCAGACCCCGGCACAGCACCACACACACACACACACACACACACACACACACACACACGCACCACACACACACACACACACACACACACACACACACACACACCCGCACATCTTACTCTTACCCATATACAGTCTCCGCCCACACACCCTTCCCCCTCCCGATCTGCAGCGTTTCTCGCAGGCAACTTCGCAGCAAAACCGCAGGATCTGATTTGACTGAATCAATGAAAGTCAATGGGTACAGAAATTCTGCAGATCCGCAAAAAGAATTGACATGGCCCTTTTTTGAATCTGCAGCTTTTTCGCACACCATTAGCACAGCATTTTTTTCCCATTGATTTACATTGTACTGTAAATCACTTGCAGATCTGCAGCGTTTCTGCGTGGAAAAAAACGCTGCGGATCCTCAGAAAATCCGCAACGTGTGCACATAGCCTTAGGGGTTTAGAGATAATTTAACCCCTTAACCCCGGAAGGCATTTTCGGTTTTGCGTTTGTTTTTTTTGCTCCCCTTCTTCCTAGAGCCATAACTTTTTTACTTTTCTGTTTTCTGTTTGTGTGTGAGAGAGCTTGTTTATTGCGGGACAAGTTTTGGTTTTACTATGTCGTGTACCAAACATTATCTCAGTGCTGAAATCTCATCTCCCGAGATCTTGGTGCCGAAAACTATCTGCGCATACGCCGCCTCCCGGCGGCCATTTTCCCAAAGTCCATCGCACAGGAAAGCATGGACAAACTGCAGCACCGAAGATGCAAGCATCACCCTGGGCATCGGCGGACACCCTGGGCAGTGGCAGCGGATACCCCCTCATCCCAGCCTGCAACGGTACCGGTAAGCAGTATATCCGCTTTGTAAGACACACCCCCGTTCCCCCCCCCCCCAAATTTGGGGGAAATAAGTGCGTCTTACAAAGCGAAAAACGGTAATTAGTTCTTACCGGTAATTGTATTTCCAGGAATCCACCTGACAGCACCATTGGAGGACGTCCTTCTTATCCGTAGTGGGACAGGAACCACAAGTTAAAAGGACCCTCCCCACTCCACCCATCAGTGATTTTCTAAGTACCACATCTGGATGGATGCAAAAAAGAGTTTATTTACAATTACACACCAATGTTACATCACATTAGTCAGTAGTAAAAGTTTGCAGTGGGAGGGAACTAGTAGTGCTGTCAGGTGGATTCCTGGAAATACAATTACCGGTAAGAACTAATTACCGTTTTCCAGTCCACCACCTGACAGCACCATTGGAGAATACCAAAGGATGTTAACTAGGGTGGGACTACTGCATGTAAGACTTTCCTACCAAAGGCTAATTGGTCTGATACGACATTATTTTATAGTGTCTAGCAAAGGTAGAAAGACTAGTCCAAGTCGCCGCCCTACAGATTTGCTCAGCTGAGGCTCCCCCCTTCTCTGCCCATGATGTAGAGACAGCTCGTGTTGAGTGGGCCCTAAGAGTATCCGGGGGATCTTTCCCTTGGTTTGTATATGCTAGGCTAATCATGTTTTTAATCCACCTAGCAATGGTTGATTTTGCTGGCTTGCAACCCCTATTTGGACCACCGTATTGAATAAATAAGTGAGTGTCCCGTCTCCAGCTTTCTGTCGCCCCCAGGTATTTTAGAACAGTCTCCCTAACGTCAAGGTTATGGTAGACCCCTTCTTTTGCGTTTTTAGGGTGTTGGCAGAAAGAAGGAAGGATTATTTCCTGATTTATATTGGTAGATGATACTACTTTGGGGAGGAAAGCTGGGTTATGTTTGAAGACTATTCTGTCGTCAAAGATTTGAAGATATGGGTTCTGGATAGAAAGAGCCTGCATCTCCCCTAGCCTTTTAGCCGATGTGATGGCAATTAGGAAGGCGGTTTTAAAGGAGAGATTGGCTATGTCCATATCTTCTGACAGTAAGTAAGGGGTTTTACACAAAGTGATAAGGACCAGGTTTAGGTCCCAAGGAGGAGTTGATTTCCTCACAAGTGGCCTCATTCTCTGTGTGGCCCTGGAAAATCTTGCTATCCAGGGATGGGAGGCTAGTGATGTATCAAAAAATACACTAAGTGCTGCAATCTGTACTTTTAGAGTACTAGGCCGAAGGCCCTTGTCAAATCCGAGTTGCAGGAAATCGAGGATCTTGGGGATATCTGGTTTTGAAGTATCCACATGACCTTCTCCCAGAAAGGAACAATACCGCTTCCAGATCTTGTTGTAAATCGCCAAAGTCACCGGCTTTCTGCTTGCCTGGAGAGTGGTAATGACCTCTTCTGACAGGCCTCTGGATCTTAAGGTTTGCCGTTCAGGATCCAAGCAGATAGGTGCAGAGAGTCTGGATTCTTGTGGAACACCGGACCCTGAAGCAGAAGGTCCTGCCTGTTCGGTAGAAAGACTGGTTCTTCTGTTGACATCCTGGACAGTAGAGAAAACCAGCTTCTTTTTGGCCAGAAGGGAACCACCAGGATTACAGTTGCTCTCTCGTCTCGTATCTTCCTGAGTGTCTTCGATATCAGAGGAAGAGGCGGAAAGGCGTACAGGAGGCCTTCTCCCCAATACTGAGACAAGGCGTCTACTGCTGTGGCTCCATCTAGAGGATTCAGAGAAAAAAAATGCTCTGACCTTTGCGTTTGACCTGGCGGCAAAGAGGTCCACCTGAGGTGTGCCCCATTTCTGGCATAGACAGCTGAATACTTCCGGGTTCAGTTCCCACTCTCCGGGATGTACCGACTTTCGGCTCAAGAAATCTGCTAGTTGATTCTTGGTACCTTCCAGGTGAACTGCCGAGATGGATTTGACAGATCTTTCTGCCCACCTGAAAATCTGGTCTGCTAAGTGTTGCAGTGGTGGATGTCTCGGACCTCCCTGGTGTCTCAGAAATGCCACTGCTGTGACATTGTCGGACAGTATTCTCACGTGTCTGTCTCGGACCAATGACTGGGCCTGGCTCAACACTTTCCAGATCGCATACAGCTCTCTGAAATTCGATGATCTTGCCGCAATCTGAGGAGTCCATTCTCCCTGGTAGTATGTTCTTCCTATATGACCGCCCCATCCGTATTGACTGGCGTCTGTGGTAACCGTAACACAGGGATCGAGTACCCACGGTACTCCCTCTCTCAGGTTCCTCGGTCTGGTCCACCAGGTTAGGGATCTCTTCACTGACGGAGACACAAGCATCTTCCTGCCTAGGGAACTCTGTTTCCTGTTCCAGGATCCTAGGACTTCTCTTTGCAACTCCCGTGAGTGGAATTGGCTCCATTTCACACAGGGTATGCATGCTGTCATGAAGCCAAGTATCCTCATTGCATCTCTTATGGAGGGGGTACTTCTTCTGAATTGATGGATGTGTCTGATCAAGGCCTCTTGTCTGTCTTCTGGTAAGAAAGATGTTCTTAGGTTGGAATCCAAGATCACCCCCAAAAATTTTATTCTGGAATTTGGGACCAGGCAGGACTTTTTCCAGTTCACAATCCACCCCAGCTCTTGTAGGATGGAAAGGGTGAAAGTGCAGTCTATCTTGAGGAGTTTCTGTGATTTCGCCATTATCAGGAAGTCGTCCAGGTATGGGACTATGGTCACATTCTGATTCCTCAGATAGGCCACCACTTCCGACATCAGCTTGGTAAAGATCCTGGGCGCTGAAGCAAGCCCGAAGGGGAGACATCTGAACTGAAAGTGATGTACAATCCCCCTGTTCATTATGGCAAACCTCAGGAAATTGTGGTAGGAGAGGTGTATCGGGACATGATAGTATGCGTTGCTCAGATCTAGGGTACACATTACCATGTCTTTGTCTATTAGAGGCGTCGTGGATCTTATAGATTCCATCCGGAATCTTTTGTACCGTACCCATTTGTTTAATGGTTTTAAGTTTATAATCGTCCGGGAGTCCCCGGACGGTTTCTTTATTGAAAATAAATGAGAATAATGGCCTTCGCCTCTTTCTGAGATGGGAACTGGCACAATCGCTTCTAATTCTAACAGCTCCTGGATGTTTGTCCACATGGAGGAGTCAGAGAGCGGGCAAGGTCGGGTTACTACAAATCTTTCTGGGGGACTGCCGGAGAATTCTAATTTGTATCCCTGTGCAATTACTTGTAGAATCCAAGGATTCTGGGACACCTTCTGCCAACCCCCCAGAAATTTCTGTAATCGACCTCCCACCTTTATGTCATTTATTTGACTTTGGTGTACCTGCACTAGGGAAGATGGAATCTCTACCTTTTCCACCCTTGGGATAAGACCACCTCCCAGTCTTCCCTTTCCCCTTGTAGTCTGTCCTCTGACCAGGTCGGGACCTACAAAAGGGCTGATATTTTTTGGTATTCTCCTCAGGGAAACCTTTCTTTTTATCTGAGGCCTTTTCTAGAATATCGTCTAGAATTGGCCCAAATACTTTATTTCCTGAGAATGGGATTCCACACAATTTATTTTTTGACTGGAGATCCCCCGACCAGGTTTTAAGCCATATGGCTCTTCTGGCCGCATTAGACAGGGATTCGCTTCTAGCCGCGAACCTTACAGATTCGGCAGAAGCGTCTGCCATAAAGCCTGTTGCGAGTTTGAGCAATGGCAATGATTTAAGGATAACCTCTCTGGAAGTTTTGGCTTTGAGGTGATCCTCTAAATCGTCAATCCATAAGTGCATTGACCGGGCTACGGAGGTTGCCGCTATATTGGCCCGTATTATTGCCGCGGAGGACTCCCAAGTTCTCCTTAGCAAACCGTCTGCTTTACGATCCATAGGATCTTTTAATGCGGAAGAGTCCTCAAATGGGATTGAGGTCTTCTTCGCCACCTTTGCTAGTGGGACATCGATCTTGGGAACTTCATCCCACACTTTAATGTCCTCAGGGTTGTAGGGCAAACGAAGTCTAAAGTCCCTGGGAATCACTAGCTTCTTCTCCGCTTCCTGCCACTCTTCCAGGATCATGGAACGAATGTGGTTGTTGACGGGGAAGACTTTTGTCACTTGGGCATGTAATCCGCCAAACATCTCGTCCTGGATCGAGGTCTCCTCTGGTGTATCTTGTAGCTGCATGGTGTTACACACAGCATAAAGAAGCTCATCCGTGTCTGTTGCGGAGAAGAGATATCTCTTCCCTCTGCCCACAGATCCGTCTCTTTCTTCCTGGTCAGAATCCCCCGAAACCTCACCCTCGGAAGAGGGGCTAGATTCCCTCGGCCTCTTCCGTGAAGTCTGCGGTTCTGACTGAGTAGCCTGGGGAAGATTCAAGCTTGAGATAGAAGCCTGAACCTCCTGTCGTATCATGGTCCTCATACTGGATAGCAGCGCTGTCTGCTCATCACCCACAATTTTGGATGTGCATGATTTGCACAATGGTTTCTGCCAGTTTTCCGGAAACTTAGTGGAACATATCGGGCATTTATTTTTCCCCGATTTTTTTCTTTCAGCTGTGGGGATGGAAGGCTCAGCCTAGGGTAAAATAGAGACACGTGGCACCGTAAGTAGGAAGCAGGGGGAGGGGTGAGCTTTGTGGTATGGCTTTGCATAGCCCACTCACGTGCCCCTGAAGCTGGTCAGTCCCCTCAGGTCTGGCAGTCTCCTCCATTAGTGACAATTCTACGTATAGCCGAGTGCTCCCTTTGTCAGGATGGCCGGCGGTATACAGACCCCCCTGGTGAGATTATATAGGTTTTACCTGGTTGATCCTGCCCTCCTTACCGCCGCTGCGGTGACCGCGCTGAGCCCCTCACCGAGGCCGGCGCTGCTGCCGGCGTCATCCTCCATGCTGGTCGCACCGGAAGTGACGCGGTCGTCGTGACCGGAAGTGACGCGGCCGCTGGACCCGGAAACCGCGGCCGCACGCTGGAGCCGGCCGCTGCTGGAAGCGGTCGCTGCATACACCTCCCGGCATGCAGGCACCCGTGCCGAGAGCCCCCCGAGGAGGAAGCGGACCGGACCCCAGGAGCAGCGCTACACTGGGGAGGCTGAGGGACCCCCATGGCAGGTATCAGCCGCAGATATCTTGCGGCGGGGAAGGGAAAGGCTGGGCCCCCCGATCCCCACCATCTGCACAGCACCGTCGGAGGGCGTCTTGTAGTTCCTATCCGCAGTGGGACAGGAAAAACACTGATGGGTGGAGTGGGGAGGGTCCTTTTAACTTGTGGTTCCTGTCCCACTACGGATAAGAAGGACGTCCTCCAATGGTGCTGTCAGGTGGTGGACTGGAAAATATTGTATATTTTTCCAATACATTTCTGTATGTAAATTAAAAAAAAAAAAAAACAATAAAAGTACACATAATTATAACACGCAATCAAAGAGACGGATATAAATAAACACGGTACCGCTGAAAACGTCCTCTTGTCCCGCACAAAACGAGCCGCCATACAGCGTCATCACCCAAAAAATAAAAAAGTTATAGCCCTCACAATAAAGCGATGCAAAAATGATTTATTTTTTTTTTTTTTTAATATAAAATAGTTTTTATTGTATAAAAGCTCCAAAACATAAAAAAAATGATATAAATGAGGTATCGCTGTAATCATACTGACCCGAACAATAAAATTGCTTTATCAATTTTACCACACGCAGAATGGTATAAACACCCCACCCAAAATAAATTCATGAATTGCTGGTTTTTGCTCATTCTGCCTCCCAAAAATCGTAATAAACAGCGATTAAAAAAAAATGTTATGTGCCCGAAAATGGTACCAATAAAAACATCAACTCGTCCCGCAAAAAAACAAGACCTCATGACTCTGTGGGCCAAAATATGGAGAAAAAAAATATAGCTATTTTTTGCAATACAAAGTGTTTTTTAGTGTGTGACAGCTGCCAAACATAAAAACCCGCTATAAATAGTAAATCAAACCCCCCCTTTATCACCCGCTTAGTTAGGGAAAAATAATAAAATAAAATAAAAAATGTATTTATTTCCATTTTCCCATTAGGGTTAGGGTTGGGGCTAAAGTTAGGGTTGGGGATAGAGATGGGGTTAGGGTTTGGATTACGTTTACGGTTGGGATTAGGGTTAGGGGTGTGTTCGGGTTAGGGTTGGAGTTAGAATTGGGGGGGGGGGGGTTTTTTCCACTGTTTAGGCACATCAGGGGCTCTCCAAACGCGACATGGCATCCGATCTCAATTCCAGCCAATTTTGCATTGAAAAGTCAAATGGCGCTCCTGCCCTTCTGAGCTCTGCCATGCGCCCAAACAGTGGTTTACCCCCACATACGAGGTATCGGCGTACTCAGGACAAATTGCACAACTTTTGGGGTCCAATTTCTCCTGTTACACTTGGAAAATAAAACAAATTGGAGCTGAAGTAAATTTTTTGTGAAAAAAAAAGTTAAATGTTCATTTTTTTTTTTTTAAAACATTCCAAAAATTCTAGTGAAGCACCTGAACAGTCAATACTTTTGGAATGTGGTTTTGAGCACCTTGAGGGGTGCAGTTTTTAGAATAGTGTCACTTTTGGGTATTTTCTATCATATAGACCCCTCAAAGTGACTTCAAATGTGGTGTGGTCACTAAAAAAAAAAAAAAATGGTGTTGGAAAAATGAGAAATCGCTGGTCAACTTTTAACCCTTATAACTCCCTAAGGCTATGTGCACACGTTGCAGATTTGACTGTGGATTTTTCTGCACTAAACCCGCAGCTCTTGGCAGAAAACGTAGATGCGTTTTTTGCGCGGTTTTGATAGCTAAATAAAGACGTATTATTGAACAAAAAAAAAAAAAAAAAATGATTTGTGATGTCTTGTCCAGCCTCCTCCATTACACACAGACAGACAGACAGAATGAGATAGATAGATAGATGTAGATAGATATATGGATAGTTAGACTACTTTCACACATCAGGTTTTTGCCGTCAGGCATAATCTGGCGAGTTCTGAAAAAAACTGATCTGGTTTTTTTTCTCATAGAGTTGTATTAGCGCCGGATTGCGCCTGATGGCCTCACGTTTCATCCGTTCTTTGCCGGATCCGTCAAAAGAAACTGTTTCCGGCGGACGGAGAAAACTTAGAGGAAAGTTTTTTTGTCCGGTGAAAAAACACGCAGCGACGGATTCGGCGAAAAACGTATGAAACAGATGTGAAATTATGAATCCGGTTTTTCATGCATTTTTTCCATTGAAATCATGCACATTTTCAATTCTCTCTCTCAAAAAAACGGATCAGTTGCATCGGTTTTTCACTATTTGCAACGAATCCGTTTTTTCAAAAATTCGCCGGATCCTGCCTGATGGATAGATGTAACATAGTAACATAGTTATTAAGGTTGAAGGAAGACGAAGTCCATCTAGTTCAATATATCCATAGTTATATCTATAGATATATCTATACATATATCATAGTTATCCATGTATAGATATATAGATTTATCTATGGATATATCTATAGATATATCCACAGATATATATTAGCAAGGCCTGTTTCTTACTGAACGTTTAAAAAAAAAAAAAAAAAAAGGGAAAAAAAATGGCGTGGGCTCCCGCGCAATTTTCTGCGCCAGAGGAGGGAAGCAGACGGCCAGGGGCCAATATTTGTAGCCTGTGAAGGGGGTAATACCCATGGCCCCCTCATAGGCAATGAATATCAGCCCGCAGCTGTCTGCGTAGCCTTCACTGGCTATTAAAATAGGGGGACCCCCCCCAAAAAAATGATGTGGGGTCCCCCTATATTTTATATCGGGCTGATATTCATAGCCTAGAGTGGGGCCACGGATATTGCCGAGGAGATAACCGTCTAATGGTGGGGCGCAACCTTTGGGTGGCTCTGATAAATCTAACTATCCACGGGTGTGTCGCTAGGGGATAGTCTAAAAAGGAGCTAAGTGCCGAGATCTGCACTTTCAGGGTGCTTGGCCTAAGCCCCTTATCAAAACCAGCCTGCAGAAAATCCAGAATTCTGGGTAAGTCGGGAGTGCCTGCCGCAACCTCAGACCTGCCACCCTCCAGACAGAAACGTCTCCAGATCTTCAAGTAGATTGTCGAGGTGACCGGCTTCCTGCTAGCCTTGATAATGGCTATGACTTGGTCAGACAGGCCTCTTGCTTTCAGGATGTTCCTTTCAGGATCCAGGCTGAGAGATGTAGCTTCTCTGGGTCCGGATGGTACACTGGGCCCTGGTGGATTACATCTGGTCTGTGAGGAAGCTCCACTGGACTCTCGATTGCCAGGTCTACTAGAAGAGAGAACCAACTCCTTCTTGGCCAGTATGGAACTACCAAAATCACTCGAGCCTGTTCTTCCTTGATCTTTCTCAGAACAGCCGGGATTAGTGCTAGAGGAGGGAATGCATATGAGAGACGCTCCGTCCAGTTTTGACTTAGGCCGTCTATCCCTTCTGGCAGATTCCGGGGGTTCAGCGAGAAGAATCTTGAATCCTTCGAGTTTCTCCTGTTTGCGAAGAGGTCTATACTGGGAGTGCCCCAACGCAGGCACAGCTCCTGGAAGATGTCTTGGTTGAGTTCCCACTCTGTTGCCAACACTCTTCTGCTCAGGTAATCCGCTACGACATTCTGGGAGCCCTCTAGGTGGATTGCCGAGATGGAAAGGATCGACTTTTCTGCCCAGCGAAATATTCTCCCTGCCAGCTCCTGGAGAGGATGGTGTCTTGAGCCTCCTTGGTGTTTTAGGAAGGAAACCGTTGTCACATTGTCGGACAATATCCTGACGTGACAATTCTCCAGAGTGCGACGGTTCCTTCTCAGGGCTTCCCAGACGGCATACAGCTCTTTGAAGTTGGATGAGTTGTGAGCGACTTCTGGAGGCCATTGTCCCTGGAGGATCCTTCCTTTTAAGTGAGCTCCCCAGCCCCAGGCGCTGGCGTCTGTAGTAACTACTACGTAGGGATCAGTGGTCCATAGTACTCCGATTCTTAGTTTCTCTGAGTCTGTCCACCAAAGGAGAGATCTTCGTACTGAATCTGGTAGATGTAAAGTACTGTCCAGAGAAGACTGACGCCGGTCCCACTTGGAGAGGATTATGCTCTGTAGTGGTCTTGAATGGAACTGTGCCCATCTTACGCATGGTATGCACGCCGTCATTAGGCCTAGCACTCTCATGGCCATCCTTATTGAGACTCTGCGTTCCAGTAGGAGTCAGATCTGAACCTGCATCGCCTTCAGCTTGGCTTCGGGTAGTAGGGATATTCGGTTTGCAGAATCCAGACATACCCCCAGGAAGACCTTTTTGTGCTCCGGAATCAGGTCTGATTTCTGCCAGTTTATGATCCATCCCAAATGTTCCATTACCGAGATGGTTCGGTTCCTGTGATCCGATAGGATCTCTGGTGTTCTTGCTATCAAGAGAAAATCGTCGAGATATGGGACTATTGTAATGCCTTGGTTCCTTAGGAAGGCCACGATCTCTGACACCAGCTTCGTGAACACGCGAGGTGCTAAGGCAAGTCCAAACGGAAGGCACTGAAACTGGTAGTGACAGGTCCCGGACGGCAGAACTACCGCAAACCTCAGAAGCCTCTGAGATAGACGGTGGACAGGGACCTGATAATAGGCACTCTTCAAGTCGAGAGTGCACATCACAGCGTCCTGATCTATGAGGAGGATTGCCGATCGGATGGACTCCATACGAAACCTCTTGTACCTGACCCAGGCATTCAGAGGCTTCAGATTTACGATTGTGCGTGAGTCGCCTGATGGTTTCGTTATGGAGAACAGGGACGAGTAATGTCCCTGACCTACTTCTAGTGGTGGTACTGGTACTATGACTTCTGAGGAAAGCATATCCATTAAGTCTTTTAACATAGGAGAGTCTAGCATAACCACCATAGGTACGATGTACCTGTCTGGTGGAGGGGAGTAGAACTCGATACTGTAGCCTTCTGACACCGTCCGAAGGACCCATTGATTTTGAGTGACTCTGCCCCAGTTTGTTGCGAAATGGCGAAGCCTTCCCCCTATAAGAGTGGCGTCATTGCGATTTAGATTTAGAGGAGGGGCTGAAGAAGAAACTCCTGTTCTTATTACCCTGGCCGCGGGAACCCCTATTAAAACTGTCAAGGTGAAAATATATTTTCTTATATACCTTTTGTACTTTTATATATCTTATACTGTGAAACAATAAGTTTTCCCTTGCTAATGCAAATGTAACTGTATTAAAGATGGCTGCCAGTGTTCATTCTTCACTTCAGTTTAGAATCTGAAAGGTTAAAGTTTCATTTCTTCTGAAATCGAAACTTGGAAATAGAAAGAAGAGGAGGAATCCACCAGGAGACGCCCAACGAATCAGAAGGACTGAGCACTAGACGTATACTGCTTAAACCCCGCCTATTGCATTCCTTTTTAGTACCGTGTATTTGGAAAATAAAGTTCAGTTGGTATGACTGTGGCTGACACATAGTCACATGAGCATGCACTGAGATTGAACCAGCTACCTGTCTGACTCATTCTTACCCGGTACCACATGCTTATAGTTTAATTTGGAATGACTGGTGAATGAGGGTATATTGTCGTTACGACCCCGACAATTTGGAGCCCAACGGGGGGCGTGGACAGCGATCCGAGACCCTCTGGACCCATGCTTGGATGTCTGCGGATGATACCCGTAGTGGCTGACCTCGAGGACTGATCACCCTCCGCACACGGTAAGTGGCGATCATGTACACTGTATATGTCACACTTGCTAGTGTCTCAGCCGTTATTGGTTTGTCTGTGGTCTCCTTGGGTCCGGGAGGTGACCGGTCGAGTGGTGAGATCGAATGCGATCCTGTGCCACGCTCTGAACCAGCAACTGAGAGACGTCGCATCCGGCGCGTCCTCATGTACACCACACCTCCTCCACCGGTCATTGTACTCCGTTCAACCACGCTACCCGTGACTATTGTCTAGTAGTGAAGTGGAGTGAAAGATTGAGCTAGTTGTAGAGTGTGGGGCGGCTTAGAGAAAGGGATAGGAGACGCAGCCTCTGTGATATTGTACTAACCGGTAATTAAGACGTCCCAAGTGGGGGACCACCAGAATTTTGAGTACAAATAGGTAATTAAGACGCCCCGTACGGAACCACCAGAAATAGGTAATTAAGACGTCCCGGAACGGGACCACCAGAAACAGGTAATTAAGACGCTCCGTACGGGACCACCAGAATTTTTCTGGAGGGGTCTCATTAGGAGGCTGCCTCCCAACGGTTTAGAATATCGTGGCAGGATAGTCTGTAATCACTGTTGTTCAGGTTAGGGACAGACAGGAAACATTGAGCGTGAGGCTCTTTTCCTAGTACGTCGAATGTGAGGCTCCGTAATATATATATATATATATATATATATATATATATATATATATATATATATATATATATATATATATATATATATATATATATATATATATATATATATAGAACACCAGTGTTGACGATTGCTGCCAGTGGTTTACTGCAGAAAACCATAGTATTCTGTGAAAAGATGTTGCGTCTCTTAAAGCAGAAAAAGTCTGTGCCCCACAAGTTAGATGAGGATGCTGTGGAAGTCAAGGCAATAGTAGAGTCACGGGAGGGAAAGAAGGCAGTCAAGAATGTTGAGAGATTGTATAAGCATGTAGGATTGCCCTCGTCAGGGAGATTGCAGCCGGCTATGTGGCCCAATCTCATAGAAAATAAAAGGGGCATGTTGAAAGATAAAGGATTGTTAGAACAAGCGCAAGCTCATCTGCGAGTTGCGCAAAGCTTGAAGAACAAAGGATGAAAATAGGTTGATGGAGAGGGAGGATCAGACAATGTAGAACCCGTGTTTGGTTATAAAATGCCTTTGAACTGTGATTTTACAGATTGTAAAATGGCCGCCGTGCCACTGGTGATGAGAATGCAGTCCCAGCCACCGCCCTGTAATGGCGGCGGAACGAGCTTTCCAGAAGCGTAGGTGTGTCCTGTTTGTGTTGTGCAGAATCCAACCTGGGTGGAGACCTGCCACGTGTGCGTGTACGGGCCGTCCTTGGGGCTCCGCCCAGACCATGGAGGATCATAGGAAAGTTTTGTAGAAATTAAGTCTGAAAACTGCTGCAATTTGTTACTTTGTAGAAGATACGGAGCTTTTTATCAGTGCTGTGTAGGAGAGGGGAGGGGCGTGTGAGCCCCTGCGCGACCTGCTTGAAATTTCTCCCCTCGGTGCTGTGGGCTAGAGGGAAGGGGGGCCATGTATTGCATTCTAAAGGTACCTTCACACGAAGCGACGCTGCAGCGATAGCGACAACGATGCCGATCGCTGCAGCGTCGCTGTTTGATCGCTGGGGAGCTGTCACACAGACCGCTCTCCAGCGACCAACGATGCCGAGGTCCCCGGGTAACCAGGGTAAACATCGGGTTGCTAAGCGCAGGGCCGCGCTTAGTAACCCGATATTTACCCTGGTTACCAGCGTAAAAGTAAAAAAAACAAACAGTACATGCTCACCTGCGCGTCCCCCAGCGTCTGCTTCCTGACACTGACTGAGCTCCGGCCCTAACAGCAGAGCGGTGACGTCACCGCTGTGCTTTCACTTTCACTTTAGGGCCGGCGCTCAGTAAGTGTCAGGAAGCAGACGCTGGGGGACGCGCAGGTGAGTATGTACTGTTTGTTTTTTTTACTTTTACGCTGGTAACCAGGGTAAACATCGGGTTACTAAGCGCGGCCCTGCGCTTGGTAACCCGATGTTTACCCTGGTTACCAGTGTAAAACATCGCTGGTATCGTTGCTTTTGCTTTCAAACACAACGATACACGGCGATCGGACGACCAAATAAAGTTCTGGACTTTATTCAGCGACCAGCGACATCACAGCAGGATCCTGATCGCTGTCAAACTAAACGATATCGCTAGCGAGGACGCTGCAACGTCACGGATCGCTAGCGATATCGTTACAAAGTCGTTTCGTGTGAAGGTACCTTTAGTTTTCTCTGTCCTTGGTTTAGTACACGCTGAGAGATTTATGTTTAAAGCAATAAGTACTGTATGAAATTGGAAGTGAAATAGACCTGTGCCTAGTCTTAGAGAAAAACTTGTAAGTAATTGAAAGATTGGTAAAAGATTTACCTGCATTTATATATATAGCAAATTGAAGATCAACAGGGGGGCTCCCTGTTGGATAATATGGTCCCTCCCTAGCTTCGTTATGTCAATTTTCAGATTAAGAGTTTGTTTTAATCGGTGTAAATGGCAGACCCCCCAGCCCGGAAAGGCTCCTACATCTCCTCTTCCCGTGAAACCTTCACACTTACAAGGCCAGACTTTCCAGGAATCTGAAGTTTGGTTCCCCTGTCATTCACGCTACTATATCACACCTCAGGAATCCCAGGTTCTTTTCTCAGTGGGGTATGGGGACATAATTACCCACCAGATAGGAGCTATAGTGAACCCAGCTAATTCTACCCTGTCACATAGAGGTGGTTTGGCCCAACAGATAGCAAAAAAAGGGGGCCAGTCATAGCCCAAGAGTGTCAGGCCTACCTTGCCACTTATGGCCCCTTGCATCCAGGAGACGCTATGTCCACCCAAAGAGGGAATTTGCCCTGTGATATAGTGTTACACACTGCAGGCCCCGTATATGATTACAAGACACCCGAGCGCTGCCGTACAGTATTGCAGACTGCCTTGCAGACAGAGCTCACCTATGCAGGACATACTACAGGTGTGCTGATTCAGTTTTATGGAGACAAACAGAGACCTGTTGCTTATTACAGTGGCCGCCTGGATACGGTGGCAAGAGGAAGTCCCTTATGTGTTTGGGCTGTGTTGTCTGTCCAGCTGTTGCTACACAAATCTTCAGAGATTGTTTTGGATTATCCACTGATGGTCCACATCCCACACGATGTATATAGTATCCCTGACCAGGTACAATCTAGCCACATGTCCATGGCTGGACAGCTGCGACTTCAGTGTGCTATTCTCATGCCTACTAATGTGATTTTAAAAAGGTGCACTGTCCTGAACCCCGCTACTCTTCTCCTAGTTCCTATGGATCCAAAGGGGGGAGGAGTAGGTGATAGGTGATATGAGCAAGGACACTCTTTTTCTTTCTAGAATGGATCCAGAGGAACAGGATCAGGTTTCCAAACCACATGATTGTCTAGAATTGATGTCTCAGGAAACGGCTGGTCTCTAGTGTGCCTATTCTAATGCTGATTTTGAGCTTTTTGTAGATGGATCCCGTCACCAAGATGACCAAGGACGCTTCTGTACCAGATATGCTGTGGTCTCAGAACATGAGGTAATCAAGGCAGAGTCAATGCCAGCTCATATGTCTGCACAAGAAGCAGAGCTCAAGGCGCTCATAGAAGCGTGCAAACTGGCAGAAGGTAAGACTGTAAATATCTACACTGATTCCAGGTATGCTTTTGGCATTGCACACGGTTATGGGCCTATCTGGAGAGCCAGGGCTTTCCTGACAGCAAATGGCCACCCCATTAAACATGCTGAGGCAGTCCAGCAACTTATGAATGCACTACAGCTTCCCACCCAAGCAGGTATCATAAAGGTAAAGGCACATACCAAAGGCACTGATGGACGAACAAAGGGTAACGCACTGGCAGACCAGGCTGCCAAGAAAGCAGCAAGCACTCCTGTAGCCTCTCAAGTACATCACCTAGACACCCCACCATCTCCACTTGTGTCAAAAGACATCTTAGCCCGGTTACAAGAACAGGCAAGTAAGGAGGAGAAAAATAGGTGGCAAAAGATAGGGGCTTGCTCTGATACCGTCACTGGACTATGGGGGAGGGGTGAAAAGGTCTGCGTACCACAGGTACTGTACCCAATGATGGCACAGGTTCTGCACGGGAATGTGCACCACTCGAAGACGGCCATGTGTGACACCCTACAGAAACAATGGATTGCCCCCGGGGTTTTCCACCTGCGCAGAAGGGCAGGTACAGAGCTGCATGATATGTGCCACACATAATCAGAGTAGGACAGTGAAAACCCCATCCAAGCACACTCCCCGGCCCCTTTAACCCATTCCAGAGACTGCAGAATGATTATATTCAGTTACCCAGGGTAGGGACGTATGAGTATGTGTTGGTCTGCATTGATTTATTTTCAGGTTGGCCAGAAGCCTACCCAGTTGCCAAAGCTACGGCTAAGACAACGGCGAAGAAACTGATGGCTGAGATCACATGCAGGTATGGAGTTCCTGAAGTCATTGAAAGCGATCGGAGTTCCCATTTTACTGGAGAGATCATGTCAGAGGTAATGGCAGCACTGGGGGTAAGTCAAGCATTGCATACTCCATCCACAGAGCAGTGGAAGAGTGGAGAGACTAAATGGAACTCTTAAGCTTAAAATCCAGAAGGCAATGGCAGAGACTGGTAAACCATGGACAGAATGCCTTCCTCTAGCTTTGTTTTCAGTAAGATATACCCCAAACAGGAAGACAGGACTGTCACCGTATGAGATTCTGTTTGGCAGGAGCCCCAATTTTGAATGTTTCTTTCCACAACAGTTGCAACTCAAGTACCAGGACTTGACTAGCTATGTGCAGGCCTTACATGGACACCTTGCCAAAGTGCATTTAACTGTCTTCAGTTCTCTTCCAGACCCAGACAAGGATCCTGGACACCATCCCTTTGTGCCAGCAGACCTGGTGTATGTGAAAAAATTTTTGCGCAGAGATTGTCTCCAGCCGAGATTTGAAGGACTTCACACGGTGATCCTGGTCACCCCCACTGCAGTAAAACTTGAAGGAAAGAGCACTTGGATCCACGCCTCACACTGTAAAAGAGACCGAACCAGTGTTTAGTCACAGTAGTGACTGAAAGGAAATGTTGCTGTTGTTTTTGACCTTGGGACTGGGGGCCATCCTCGCCCCTACCTTTTCGGCCCCTAATGTAAATGAAAATACTAAGGTCCCACTATACTCTGGGTAAACCTGACAGCCCCGGTGAATATCTGGCGATTTGATTTCTGTGATGTAGTCAAGTGCCTCGAGACTGAACGGGTGGTAGAGGGAATTATCCAGTTTTATATGTGTGTTACCAGAAATGACAACAATAACCGTTATTATTGGTCAGATGCTGCCTGGAATACGGGAGATGATTGGGGATATAAACCTAGCGAAGCCATGTTCCCTAAGCATGGGACGGGTAGGAGTCTCCGTGGGAGAATGCATCTAACAGCCTTTCTGCAACCACCTAGAGGCTGTAAATGGGGTAGAAGCTGTCACCCCCTCCTCCTGAATCTTGAAAACCCCCAATCTGCTGATCTGCAGACGTTCGTATTGGGAAGGCATTATAATTATGTATTTAGTGCTGGACCCTATGGGTATTTAGGCCATATACAGCTCCAGGATATTAGCTCTAGACCAACCAAGGCCCCTGTTACCAGTACACCTAAAACAGGCCCAGGTGAGCGTTTGCAAAATGTAGTTAATGAAGTAATCCCCATTCCAGGTCTCAGTTAGCAAGAGGTTTTCTCCATAGAAACACAAACAGCCCCAAGGAAAAACCTATGGTTAGAATGGATGAGATACAATGTAAGAGTCCAGAATATCTCTGTAGGATGTATTGCTTGTGCTGCTGCGAATACACACCTATACACACATGCATTGCTTTTTCCTGATGACAACACCACTGCCTGTGTCATGAATCTGTTGAAAGGTTTGAAGCCCACTGATTGCCCAGACTACGTCCCACTAATTCATGAGAAACCCAGACTAAAGGTCCCAGGAGAAGTAACCGTATTAGCTGACAATTACACCTGCTATAAATCCCACGACACCACAGGTACACCAGTAGGGATCTTTGAGACAGGTTTCTGCAAAGAGAACAGTTCTCTAGATATTGACTTGCTAATCAAACATACACAATGTATGTATGACATTTATTGGTTATGTGGAGATGGTAAGCTCCGTCCTAGGTTGCCTAATGCCTGGCTAGGCCAATGCACCCTTGTTAAACTAGCCATGCAGTTCAAGATTTTACCTTGAGATCCAGAGGTACCTGACGAACCTACCAGAAAGAGGAGAAGTCTTGATCAGCTCCACATGAGTTATGAAGAAGATCCACTAGTATATATTGATGCCATTGGAGTGCCAAGGGGGGTGCCTGACTAGTTTAAAGCCCAGAACCAGATTTATGCCGGCATTGTTTCTATAATCCCATAGGTGCAGATTAATAAAAATGTTGAATGGATCAATAATATATATATTACAGAGAACAAAGATTTGTTAATTATAGCTGTGATGCCTTTCAGGATATAGTTGAGGACTTGGGCCCTAACACTTGTATGACCAGTGCTGCAACCCGACCTAAGAGAATTACACTGAATCCTGTCCAGACAAGATCACATGTAGTGACATAAGAAGCTGACACAGGATTGTGGTTGGCGGATAGTGGGGACATTAACTTTTAGGAGTAGGCTGACAGTAATCCTTTTGGGAAGGAGCTGTAGACCAGCATGTCATGTCACGCCCCCACCACCAAAGAACCAACCACATCAGGTAGGGTAAGACCGATACAGGAGTATTATCCCTGGAGGCCCTCTGACTAGCTAGCTACGCAAAACAATTGGCTGACCCTGAGAACCAACCTTTCTCATTCTACAGACAAATAATGACCATATGATGGACGTATTAAGTGCACCTAGGCAGGCCTAGGTAGTTAGTGAGCACAAAAACAGGTGACATGCTAGGACGCAAATTAAGATTTTCTACAGATGTGACAAAGGAGAGAGTGTAGAGCTATACTTTGGACGGTTACAGCTGAAATGGGAAGACATGGAGTACAGTCCCATAAACCCACCTGATGTTAGAGTATTGGTAAATACATTCATTGACGGTATGACCAAAGACTTACGAGACGAAATATAGACAGCCAGACCTGAATGGCGAAATGTAGATCCGAAAGACCTGAAGGTTTCTTAAGAAGTTGAACAAATTAGGACAATAAAACGACGTGTCATGTATGCTGGAGCAGACACATCTTTCTTCTCCAGTTGGTTAGGTGGGATCAAGGGATTCCTTCAATAAGTTTGTTTGGTACTGATTGCCCTCCTTATAATTGGATCGATAATTCTCTGTTGTGTTATTCCCTTGTATAAAAAGGTTATTGCCAAAGCAACTCCGACTGGTGCCTTCCTCAATCAAGAAATAGATCCACCAGAGTACAATGGTACTGATCCAGGGGAGATCCCTAAGTATATTCCCCCTCAAGAGAGTAGACAAAACCTCCCATTCTCAGATGATGCTAAGAGATTTAGTTTAGGGACAGTGGGAGAACTCCATGTGAGGTTAGTGAAGGGTTCAGCTGCCTGGAGGCCTCTCGCTAGGGGAGAGTTTCTGAGGTGTCTGGATGAAGAAATCCACCTCCCCTTTCCCCATCACATGGACAGTCTCGAAGGATCTTTCTTTAGGGGAAAAACTTAGTGTTTAGGGGGGATTGTCAAGGTGAAAATATATTTTCTTATATACCTTTTGTACTTTTATATATCTTATACTGTGAAACAATAAGTTTTCCCTTGCTAATGCAAATGTAACTGTATTAAAGATGGCTGCCAGTGTTCATTCTTCACTTCAGTTTAGAATCTGAAAGGTTAAAGTTTCATTTCTTCTGAAATCGAAACTTGGAAATAGAAAGAAGAGGAGGAATCCACCAGGAGACGTCCGACGAATCAGAAGGACTGAGCACTAGACGTATACTGCTTAAACTATTGCATTCCTTTTTAGTACCGTGTATTTGGAAAATAAAGTTCAGTTGGTATGACTGTGGCTGACACATAGTCACATGAGCATGCACTGAGATTGAACCAGCTACCTGTCTGACTCATTCTTACCCGGTACCACATGCTTATAGTTTAATTTGGAATGACTGGTGAATGAGGGTATATTGTCGTTACGACCCCGACAAAACCTCTATTGGATCTTCCCCCTCTGAAGTCGGACTGTCTTCTGAAGGGAAACCCTCTCCGAAAGGACTGAGACCTCTTAGGTTTGTCCTCCGGAAAACCTTTTTTCTTGTCAGAAGCCGACTCTAAGATAGTGTCGAGGGAAGGACCGAACACCCTTGCCCCTGAAAAGGGAATTGAGCACAATTTTGTTTTGGAAGCATTATCGCCAGACCAAGACCTTAGCCAAACCGCTCTTCTAGCCGCATTGGACAATGATCCATTTCTGGCTGAAAACCTGACTGACTCAGCCGTCATGTCAGATAGAAAAGCTGTGGCAGATTTCATTATGGGTAGAGAGTTTAGGATCTCTGACCTTGGGGTCTTATTAGAGAGATGCTCCTCTAATTGACCCATCCAAAGGTGCATAGACCGGGCTACCGAGGTAGCTGCAATGTTGGCCTTAATTAGAGCCGCAGAAGATTCCCAGGCTCTCTTTAGCAATATGTCCGCCTTTCGATCCATCGGATCGCGCAAGTTCGATGAGTCCTCGAATGGTATAGCTGTCTTTTTGGCGACCTTCGCCACCGGGACATCCACCTTGGGTATCTCGTCCCATAGCTTTACGTCATCCGGCTCGAAGGGTAGGCGCGCCTTAAAGTCTTTAGATAATATCAGCCGACGTTCTGCCTCCTTCCATTCTTCAAGCACCATGGCCTTGATATGCTCACTAACTGGGAAGACGGTCTGCCGACGTGACATAAGTCCCCCAAACATCAGGTCCTGCCTGGATTGTGGCTTAGATGTCTCTTCCACTTGCATAGTGCATCGCACCGCCTGCACCAGATCATTCGTGTCCTCTGCCTGGAAAAGGTATTTCCTCTGATGATCCTGGCTTCCAGAGGGAAGCTCGCCCTCTTCCTCAGAGACAAGGTCTTCAGAGTCAGACCTGTCATCAGAAGTATATTCCAGCTCCCGTCTGGCCCTTTTGCGACTGGGCATAGGGCTGGGCTTTTCCACCATGGTAGCCAGAGAAGCTTGGACCTCTTCTCGTATTAAGGACCTCATCTCGGATAATAAAGTGGGCTGCTCATCTCTCATAACCTTGGATGTGCAATCTGCACATAAGGTTTTGCCATGAGCGTCCGGGAGTTTCACACTACATATAGGGCATCTACTGGACTTCCCAGAGGCCTTGCCGGACTTCTTAACTTGACCAGGGGGGACAGCGGGGGTTCCCTTATCCTTAAACGATATAAGATAGGGAAAGTAACAGGGTGGCTGCTTATTTCCAGGGTGCTAGGGGAGTTTGCGCTATGCGCACTTACCCCTTCCTCGGGTGGCATGCTTTCCATGGCTCCGGAGTAGCAGGTCCCCGCAGCTGTCAGCGTCTGACCGAAGCGCTGCAATCCCTGAGCGATCCACGCTGGTGCGCACGCCTCCCCCGTACATACAGCGTTACCGGAAGTGACGCGGTCCCCGGAACTTCCGCCGGAAGAGTCAGAACCCGGCGTCCACACCGCTGATGCTGCTGCCGACCTCGGGAACCGCGTCCGCAGCCGAGAGCCTCCCACCGGGAGGAGCGGCTGCTGGTCTTTGGAGCAGAGGGACCCCCCTCTGGAGGGTTTCTGCCCTGAGCCTCTTGACAGGGGGAAGGATTTGGCAAGCCGCACGATCCCCCTGAGCTCCGGGTAAGCTGCGCAGCTTCTCTCGTGCGTCCCTTGCAGGGACAGGAAAAACACTGAGGATTGGGGGTGGGACCGGACCTTTTAAACTCTCGTGTGTTTCCTGTCCCAGCAAGGGGAGGAGGACGTCCTCCATAGTGCTGTCAGGATGACGTCCTGGAAAAGTATTTTAATATTCTTAATTTAACCATACTTACCATACTCGATCACCTGTAAAAAATTAAAAATAATAAACTTTATATTCTCTGTCCGACGCAGTCCAATTATTAACGAGTGTCCCACGACGATCTCTCCTATAGAACAGTGACATCGGGTGATGTCACTGCTCTATAGGGCCTTCAGTGACACACTGACAGGAGACAATGGTTCCTGCTGTGTATCACTGAGGCTACCTGAGTTCAGGGTCTCACTTTATGGCATTGCTGCGTGGGAACTTTCTCACACAGCAGTGCCACAAGTGAGACTAGGGACTATTTTTTACAGTGGCGGAGGAATACAGTACAGGAGGATATCTTCCGTCATTGTATTCCTGGAGCCCCTGGAGAGCGCTCGCATCAGCTGATGCTCTCCACAAGAGATCGTCGTGGGACACTCGTTTTAATTGGATTTCTGCAGATCATGGAGTATAGTGTTTGTTTATTATTTTAATATTTTTTACAGGTGACAATGGCTTCGGGGATCAAAGTGACAAGTGATGGTGAGTATGTACTCTATGTTGTATGTACTGTATGTCTTGATGTTGCATGTATGTAGTATGTTGCAAGTATGTAGTATGTATGTAGTATGTATGTAGTATGTATGTAGTATGTAGGTATGTAGGTATGTAGGTATGTAGGTATGTAGGTATGTAGGTATGTTGTGTTGAATTAAAAAAAAAAAAAAAACCACAAACATACATTAGCCGGATGATGGGACTACTACTGTCCCATCATTGGCTAATGTGTCACTAACTGTCACTGTAGCAGGCATAGCGGGATGGGACTTGTAGTCCCATTGGACGATGCCTGCCTGCACACACACACACACACACACACACACACACACACAGCCCGCAGTCCCGGCACGGAGAGGCCACAGACCCGGCACGGAGAGGCCGCAGACCCCGCCCGCACACAGTCACCGCCCACACTCTTCCCCCCTCCCGAACTGCAGCGTTTCCACCTCAACTAAACCACAGATCTTTTTTACATCTGCGGTTTTGCTGCGGAAGTGCCCAACTCAATGCAAGTCAATGGGTGCAGAAACGCTGCAGTTCCGCACAAAGAATTGACATGCTGAGGAAAAAACAACGCTGCATTTCCGTGCGTTTTTTTTCCGCAGCATGTGCACAGCGGATTTGGTTTTTCATAGGTTTACATGGTACTGTAGACCGCATGGAAAACTGCTGCAGATTCGCAGCTTCAAAAACGCTGCGGATCCACGGTAAAAACCGCAACGTGTGAACATGGCCTAACAAGAAACAATTTTGGTTTCAAAATTGTGCTGATGTAAAGTTGACGCGGGAAATGTTACTTATTAAGTATTTTGTGTGACATATCTATGTGATTTAAAGGCATGAAAATTAAAAGTTGGAAAATTGCAAAATTTTCGCCAAATTTCCGTTTTGTTTTTTTCACAAATAAACGCACATTTTACCACTAACATGAAGTACAATATGTCACAGGGATCAGAATTGTAAAAATAAGGCTACTTTCACACATCAGGTTTTTTGTTTCAGACTAGAAGCTGCCAAAACCTGATTGGCTCTGCTACATAGAGGTGATGAACAGATCACCTCTATGTAGTAGAATTACTGACTTGCTTTGAGCGCTGACCACTGGGTGGCGCTCACAGCAATCCGGCAGTGACAACCATAGAGGTCTCTCAGGAGACCTCTGGCTGTCATGCCAATGAACCAGTGACCCGCTATCAAGTAGCGGGGGTCACCAGTGGGTGAGTTTCTGGCCCGATGGCCGAAAGCTCGTGTTAAATGCCGCTGTCAGCGTTTGACAGCGGCATTTAACAGGTTAATAGCCGCGGGTGGATCCCAATTCCACGCGCAGCTATTCCGAGCACATGTCAGCTGTTCAAAACAGCTGACATGTACCGGGAAATGGGCTCAGCGCCGGAGCCCACATCGTAAGGAGGGTGTCCAACATCGGCATACTATTACGCCTGATGTTGGAAAGGGGTTAAATATATTAAGCCAGAGAGCGGATGATATTACCTGTCAGAGGAGGTGCTTGAAACTGGATGTGACAGTCTGTTGGGAGTGCTTGATGAGAGGATGCTGAATGGGGTATTGTAGAAACCCCTGGATCTTCTTATTCTGTTTAGTGGTTATTTCATCATTATACCCGTAATGGGGGCTTTGGTTGCCCCTACTGTGATGAGGCAGGAGCCGGATTTGGCTCACGACCCTCTCTCGGAGACGAGTGTGGCTCTCAAGGTCAGAAAGGTTGGGGACCACTGCTCTAAAGGCATAGAGCCTACAAACAGAGAGCTCTTAGCCCAAGAAACTGAACACTCAGACTGCAGAAATAGCTGGTAATGTGACACAATGTGCAGTAAACCATTAAATTATAAATACCTCTGTTGCGAAAGGAGAGGATTTTTGTAAAGTAGTGATTGTAAATAAGCTTGTTTTAACACACACTTATCAATTTTAACCATTTAAAAAGACATCCCAATATACATTTCACATATTTATCATACCAGGAAAAAGCCAGTGTTTAAAATGTAAACTAATAGAAGTACCGTATTTTCCGGCGTATAAGACGACTTTTTAACCCCTGAAAATCTTCTTAAAAGTCGGGGGTCGTCTTATACGCCGGGTATCGCCTTGTACGCCGGGTGTATATGGTAGGTGGGGGGGGAGTGGTCCTGATGACGACGAGGGGGCGTCTCACAGGAAAGTGAGTATCCCCCATTACCTCATCATAGCGCTGCAGCGTGGGGTCTCTGTGCTGGGAGCGGCGGCTGCTGTGCTGTGGGGCGGCGGCTCCTCTTCTGCAGTGTGGGGCCTCTGGTGCCGTGGGGCGGCGGCGGCATATCTTCATGCAGTCGGGGCTCCTCCGGCATCTCCGTAAAGCTCGGAGGCCCCGCGTCGCTGGCAGCTCCATCGGTACAATGCGGTGGCCTCCGGGAAAATGGCCGCTGCTCAGATTCAGATCTCGCGTCCCGAGATCTCGGGACGAGATCTGAATCTGAGCATGCGCCGCCCCCAGCGGCCATTTTCCCGGAGGCCACCGCATCGCACCTATTGAGCTGCCTCCGGGAAAATGGCCGCTGCTCAGATTCAGATCTCGTCTCCCGAGATCTCAGGACGACATCTGAATCTGAGCAGCGGCCATTTTCCCGGAGGCCACCGCATTGTACCGATGGAGCTGCCAGCGACGCGGGGCCTCCGAGCTTTACGGAGATGCCGGAGGAGCCCCGACTGCATGAAGATACGCCGCCGCCGCCCCACAGCACCAGAGGCCCCACACTGCAGAAGAGGAGCCGCCGCCCCACAGCACAGCAGCCGCCGCTCCCAGCACAGAGACCCCACGCTGCAGCGCTATGATGAGGTAATGGGGGATACTCACTTTCCTGTGAGACGCCCCCTCGTCGTCATCAGGACCACGCCCCCCCCCCAAAAGGCACATATTCACCGGCCCTATAAGACGACATACGGTGTATAAGAAGACCCCCGACTTTTAAGAAGATTTTATATTTTAACTGGTAAAGTTGGGGGGTCGTCTTATACGCCGGAAAATACGGTAAATTTAGAATTAAGATCTGTTCAAAGAAAAAAACAATAGAAAAGGACATTTTATGAATATTTGCATACACCAAAGGGTGAAAGAGAACTGAAGCAAAATTAAAATTATTTTAGATTTTTGTCACAATAGTTACCTGCATATTCTCAGACTTTGGGTTTTCAGCATCCATGATGACAATGTCTGTAACAGAAAGGAGACCAAACTATAATTGTACAACTCTAAATCTGTACTTGAGATGACATGCAGGCAGATACGACACGGGCATTACTCTTACCGATTTCTATTGGCAGTAATTCAGAGCGGTGTTAATGCAGATTTGTAGGGTTAGGCTATGCTCCCCCACTTGTCATTTCTGCTGATATTTTCTGCTGTGGATATACGGTAATTGCAAAGTTAGCTCCTACCCAGCAGTATATACCCACTGACTGGCAAGAAGCTAATCAGTTAAGGTACCGTCACATTAAGCGACGCTGCAGCGATATAGACAACGATGCCGATCGCTGCAGCGTCGCTGTTTGGTCGCTGGAGAGCTGTCACACAGACAGCTCTACAGCGACCAACTATGCCAAAGTCCCCGGGTAACCATCGGGTTACTAAGCGCAGGGCCGCGCTTAGTAACCCGATGTTTACCCTGGTTACCAGTGTAAATGTAAAAAAAACCAAACACTACATACTTACATTCCGGTGTCTGTCGCGTCCCCCGGCGTCCGCTTCCCTGCACTGTGTAAGCATCGGCCCTAAAGCAGAGCGGTGACGTCACCGCTGTGCTCTGCTTTACGGCCGGCCGGCGCTGACACAGTGCAGGGAAGCAGACGCCGGGGGACGCGACAGACATCAGAAGGTGAGTATGTAGTGTTTGGTTTTTTTTTACATTTACTATGGTAACCAGGGTAAATATCGGGTTACTAAGCGCGGCCCTGCGCTTAGTAACCCGATGTTTACCCTGGTTACCAGTGAAGACATCGCTGGATCGGTGTCACAAACACCGATCCAGCGATGTCAGCGGGTGATCCAGCGACGAAATAAGGTGCTGGCCTTCTAGCTCCGACCAACGATATCACAGCAGGATCCTGATCGCTGCTGCGTGTCAAACACAACGATATCGCTATCCAGGACGCTGCAACGTCACGGATCGCTATCATTATCGTTGTTAAGTTGTTCAGTGTGAAGGTACCTTTAGGCCTCTTTCACGCTTCCTTCTTTTTCCTCCCGTCGAAATCAGTCGAGTTTTGAAAAAACAGGATCCTGCAAATTTTTCTGCAGGATCCTGTTTTTTTCCCATACACTTGTATTAGGGACGGATTGTGACGGATGGCCATCCGTTTCATTCGCCGTGCACTGGATCGGTCGGAAAATAGCGGTCCGTTGTCTGGAAACAGCGTTCAATGAAACTTTTTTGTCATCGTCGGAAAAACGTGCAACGACGCATCCTGCGGCATACGTCGTTGGCTATAATGGCAGCCTATGGACGCAGGATGCGTTGTTGCCTTTGAAAAGCAGGAATCCAGCGACGTATTGCGTTTTTCTCTTCTGAGCAAGGATTTTTCTAGTCTGGGGAAAATTCTGTCTCTCGTCTCCCCGGAAATTTCTCCATTGAAATTCAGGCAACAACACAAACAACAAACAACGCATCCGTCAAAATACTGGATGCGTTACACACGTTTTCCACTATTTCCACGACGTACGTCGAAATGTCACAACAACGCATTACGACTCCCACCAGCAGACGGAAGCGTGAAACAAGCCTTAGGCTGCTTTCACACATCAGGTTTTTGCCGTCAGGCTTAATCCGGCAAATTTTGAAAAAAACGTATAAGGCAAAAGCTCGGGCGGCGGGGACAGTTTGTCACCAGCACATTGCCTTCTCTTACCAGTAAGTTATGCTGCATTTCCTCAAAGCATTTGGATTGTTTGCTCTGTCTATCCTGGACCGTATACTATGTACTATGCACTTTACATTGATTTTGTCTAAGATTGCTGCTAATTTATGGGTTTGTATTAATATTGATATAGATTTATTTATGTGATTAACATTGCACTTTGCTATTATGGTCTCTATTGATTTTTTTTTGTACGTCGAAAAGTCGGACAGCGATGGATCCTGTGGCGTCCAGCATTGGCTATAATGGAAGCCTATGGGCGCAGGATCCGTCGCTGTCCGTCAAAACACGGAATCCAGCTACAGATTCAGTCTTTTGAAACTGAGCATGTGGGAAGAATTTCTAGTCAGGGAAATTCTCTCTTGCGCTCTCTCTTTTTTTACTATTGATGCTGCCTATGCAGCATCAAAAGTAAAAAGATATGTTAAAAATATAAAAATAAAAAATTGTGATATTCTTACCTTCCGACATCCCCCGCAGCCTTCCCGCTCCTCCTATTCCCAGTCATGCCTGGCGAATTAACCCCAGATGATGTAGCATCACGCTAGACCGCTACGTCATCACAGGTCGTCTCGCAAGGCATCACTGGGAACGGGAGCATCACGAGGAGCGGGAAGGCTTCGGGGGCTGCCGGAAGGTGAGTATCCCATTGAATTCAATGGGTTGTGTTGTGTATGTGTTTTCGCAGCGAAAATGCATACACGACGTATGCACATAGCCTTAAATTTCAGCAACTGCCTCAACGGATCCGTCAAAAAAACGGATCCAGTGCATCAATTTTTTTTACAATCTGCACAGGATCCGTCTTTTCAACATTTTGACGGATTGTGACTGATTGTAAAAAACGGATGTGTGAAAGAGGCCTAAGGGGATATCAAGAAGTGGTTAACACGTGATAGGTGATAATGGATTTCCGGGACCAGCACGGATCCTGAGAAAAGTCATTTTTACTGCACAATAAAACATAAGAAATGGAAGACTTGCACGTTTTTCACTGCACTTGGAATTTTTTCTCCATTTTTCGCTACATTGTATGTTATATTGAATAAAGTCATTAAAAATTACATCTCGTCCTGCAAAACACGTTAGCCCTTGTATGACTACGAAGCAGCGCTGTGGAGTCAGGGAAATTAAGGGGTCGGAGGTTTGACTACCGACTCCACAGCCCTGCTATGAAGGCGGAAAAAGAAATAAGCTCTGGCTCTTGCAAAAAGGGAGAAGGAAAAGACAAAGACAAAGCACAAAAAAAAAAAATACTTGTGGTGGGAAGGGGGCAAAGTAGTGGACAATGTGCCCCGGGGGGCATAAGTTTAGGTACAAAAAAGATTCATTATGCTTATATGCAAATTAGGTGTTTGGTGTACACTGGGCGGGGCCACAGATTCACTTCAGATTTCTAGCTGCCAATCAGAACAGCTGCGATGGAGAAGCTGCTGAAACCCAGGGTCACGTACAATTACGCCAGACCCGAGACCCCGCTGCAGCTTTGTGTGGGGGTCTCAGCAGTGGCCTGAATCTACCTCCACAGCCCTATAACACTGACATGACGCTTACTGACTAGATATGAGGTGGTCTAGCACACGGTCCATTACTCCATCCTGTGAGAGCACATCCACCAATCACAGCGCAGCTCTCATATTCAGGCCGCACTGCAAGCATGACAGCTGAAATGTGAATGGTTAGACCAGCACTTATCACCACAGGGGCAGTCAGTCGGCGTCCTCCGCTTAGACACTCCGAGACTTAACACAACTTTATCTACCAGGATAACGCCACACTAAAACGCCGCCGCCGCCGCCTCTGGGACCGCCATCTTACCCGGGCAGTGATGGCAGCTATCAAACAGCTCCTCGTCGGCCATTCAGCTAGTGCTGCTGCTGTTTCTTCCCGCTCCGCGCTGGAGACCACGTGATCAAGGGCGCGTCCTTCCTCTCAGACTGACAAATCTGTGCACTCCGCTGTTATTGTGTCACGTGACCGTCCCAGGGCGGGAAATTAGTGCAGCGCTTATACCTGAGGTGTTTGCGCGATTGAGTGTGGCGTTATTTCCCGCTCTCACAGTCATTTTGCCCCTCATAAACTAATGCCCCTCATAATCTAATGCTAATCATAAGCTAATGCCCCTCATAAACTAATGCCCCAGCTAAGCTAATGCCCATCATAAACGAATTCCTATCTAAAGCTAATGCTCATCGTAATCTAATGTCCCTCACGTTGCACCTCATAAACTAATGCCTCTAATAAACTAACGCACCTCACAGAGCCCCTCACAAACTTATGCCCCTCATAAGCTAATGCCCCTCATAAGCTAATGCCCCTGATAAGCTAATGCCCCTCAAAAGCTAATGCCCATCATAAGCTAATGTCCCTCAAACTAATGCCCGTCACTGTGCCTCTCATAAACTAATGCCCCTCATAAGCTAATGCCTCTCAGAAACTAATGCCCCTCATAAGCTAATGTCCACCAGAAACTAGTGCCCCTCATAAACTAATGCCCCTCACAGATCCCCTCATAAACTATTATCCCTCATAAGATAATGCCTATCATAAGCTAATTCCCCTCAAACTAATGCCCCTCACTGTGCCTCTCATAAACTAATGCCCCTCATAAACTAATGCCCCCCCCATAAGCTGATGCCCCTCACAGAGCCCCTCATAAACTATTGCCCATCATAAGCTAATGCCGCTTATAACCTAAGGAGTGTATGGCCAGGCTCAGGGGTCATGTCACACAGCTGACACTAGCATCTAACAACAGCAATCAGAGCTGCGATCTCGGCTCTTTAACCCTGTCCTGCTCCTGTCATGCTCCTGTGCAGGGCAGTTTCTAGCCCAAAAATGACACAGGGCGAGAGTAGGAAATTTCTCCCCCCCCCCCCCCCCCCCCCGGCACCGAAAATAATAAACATTATTTTTGTGGGCTTGAGTAATAAATAGAGAGCAGGCTTGTATCTTCCCTTTTTTTAATAAATTATAATTTGCCTTTAACTTATATAGAACTTGGGGAAAAGGGACAAGTATGCTAATTATTAACGGTGAGAACAAAGTTGTAGGTAAATAATATCTATTAATTATTTTGGAAACAGATCCTAAAAATTGTAGGTTGCAGATTTATGAGAAACTGACTCTTCTAGATTTAGCCGCTGCAAAAGCATTAATAGCTTCCGAATAATTCAGCTTTTCTGCCAGTTCATTTTCTATTGATAAAATAGCAAGAGATGATAACCTCTCATCTGTCATTGTGGTACGAAGATATGTTTTTATCAGCTTCAGTTTGCTAAAGCTTCTCTCACTGCTTGCAACTGTAATCGGAATAGTTAGTAATATCCTCATGGCAATCCATATGTTTTTAAACAGGTCATGAGAGTGCGTGTAATTTATGTGCTTCAAAACCTCCAGTGGTGTTATAGAAGAATTTGAAATCATTGGCTGAATATGTTTTAATTCTTCCAGCAATTCATTGCCGTCAATGTCACATTGTAGTTTGTCTACCTCTGCAGTATGGCTTAGCATATTTTCCAACGATTTGCACATATTTTTAAGTTGTTCTTTTTCTGGCAAATCTTTAATGTTGTATAGAAAGCCCCAACATTTATTATGCTCAGACAGTTGTGAGAAACGCCTCTCCAGTGATGCAACCATGTTATCTACAAGAGGGTAGAAAACAGAAATCTTAAAATGTTGCTCTGCATCTGTAATTAACTCATCCTGACTTTCATAGTCAAACAATTTTTTTTTTTTACTGGGCCTTTTATTTATTGTAAATTTAGCTTCGATGCCCAAGTCTGTAGCCATTTCAGTGGCCACGGTCTTTGCAGATTCATAGCCAGAATCACGATATTCTTTTACAAATATGGTACACTTCTTCAACAAATCGTTGCATCGAGTCATCTCCATATTTTTTGACTGCATAGATTTACTTACGATTTGTACCTGAAATAAAAGGTCATACCATACTACCAGTGTGATTAGAAAGGCAAAGTCTTCCAACATCACTGACAGTGACTTTGCTTCAGAAGCAAGAGTGGGATCATCAACCTTTTGCTCCAAATCTAGGAGAGCCTCGTGAATTTCCGGATATTGATAGCGTACTGCCTTTAAGCTTTCAACACGGCATTCCCAACGAGTAGCACATACCTTCTTCAGCGTAAGATGCTTCACATGTTCACTTATTATACACCATCGTTTAGAAGATGATGCAAACAGGTTATAAAGCCTTTGTAACACACCGAACAGATTTACAGATTTTACCGATGATTTGGAAGCGTCACCTATAACCAAGTTTAAACTATGGCATCCACAGGGGTTAAAAAATGCCCGAGGATATTTTTTTAAGATTCTAGCCTGAACTCCTTTTTGCATGCCTATCATGTTGGCACCATTGTCATATCCTTGTCCTCGACAATTGTTCATGTCCAGGTCACATTTACTAATCTCTTCTAAAAGGAGATTGGCGAGACTTTCCCCAGATGTATCAGTAGCAGGACGATAGCCAATAAAATGTTCCTTTATTGCTACGTGATCATCATCTATATCAACAAATCTTAAGGTGTATGACAACTGTTCAGTGTGACCTGCATCTTGTGTGCAGTCCAACATTATTGAAAAATACTTAGATCTTTTGGCTTTTTCTAGAATACATTTCTTCACCTGAGAGGCCATCAAGCAGATAATTTCATTTTGAATTAAATTTCCACAGTAATGTGTATGGATTTCCTGGGAAGTAATTCGTTTTAAATGATCTCTCATTACTGGTTCAAATTTTCCAAGAAGCTCTATAAGCCCAAGGAAATGTCCATTATTTGGTGTAAACAATGTATTTGACGATCCTCGAAAAGCTAAATTATTGGTTGCCAGGTATACAGTTACTGCCATAACTCTTTCCAACACTTCTCGCCAGCGGTTATGTTCCTGTGTAATCTGGGTTTGCAAATCTTTATCAATTCCTGTATTTTTTTTAAGATTATTCTGTGCAT
This sequence comes from Ranitomeya variabilis, assembly GCF_051348905.1. Lineage (NCBI taxonomy): Eukaryota > Metazoa > Chordata > Amphibia > Anura > Dendrobatidae > Ranitomeya > Ranitomeya variabilis. Next base: position 718,780,109 of record NC_135234.1, read on the forward strand.
CAATCCATGCATGACGTGAATTTACATGTGCAGCAGACAATTCATGTGTAGATAGGTATTCCCCAATATGTGCCCAGTTGCTGATGCCTATAGTCCCAAGCTTGGATTTTGGATTGTGATCAAACAACTTACAGCAGAAGCAGTACACTCTGTCTGCAGAAACAGAATATTGTAGCCATCGTCTGGGTACCTTCTCTCGATTTGGCAGCACAAGGAATCCATAAAATGAGGAAAAATGACGCTTTTCATTGTCCCTGGGGTATATGAAATCAGAGGCAGGCAGAGGTTGTGGTCCTTGGAGGACAATATGGTCTTTTACTTGACCCTTGATTGGTTTTGGCCACAATGCTATATCTTTATAGGTAAAGACATCCTTATTTGAACACTCTGAGTTATCTTCGGAAATGTCTGTAGAAAGAACATCATTTGTACTTCCAGACTCATGCGATGACACAGCTGTAACAGCCTCTGCAGGTTTAGGTGCAGTCTGCTCATTTTCAGATGTATTTATTGAACAAGATGTTTCAGACTCCAGTGTTGAAGACATCATTCTTGATTTGTGATGTTCATCTCCAGATTTGGGATCACGTTCTTCATGTGAAAAGTAGCTCAGACTTTGAGAGCCTGAACCTTGTGGTTCCATTTCTGAAGAAACATATCCTGGGTGTGGTACTGCACTTTCTGTCTGCAAGTACATTGCCATTAATTTTGCACCTTTTGCATCTTCACTCTTCTTTTTTTGCTTTCTTTTTCGAAATTGTGCTCCTGAAGGCTTAGGAGGTGGCATTATAACTGGTCTTTAAAAAGAAAAGACAAAAATTTGACAGTAAAAGATATCATTTTATGTTATGCAATCATACAAGCAGAATGTTGAAATGTTTGTCTGGTGCAAAGAGTGCGCTGGGTGAGGATGCCACCAGACTGCCAAAGATGAGGTAAGTCAGCTGGGCCCCCTCCCGGGTTTCATGCTGTGGGGCATGCCAAATCAGCATGCCCCAAGGGTGGTTGGGGGGGGGGCAGGTGTGGGGGTCCCCATCCAAAAAAAAAGGCTAGCCCAACCCATCCCATCCCTCAGACCCCCTCACCTGTTCAGTGTGTCAGTGCCCTCTGCCCTCTGAGTCTGAGCGTTCTCAGACTGCTAAATGGGGCTGCTGGGAAGGGAAGGACTAATCCATAGGCAGGGGGTGGGCATTTTTGCTATACTGCTACCACTGTCAGACTAGACTGCAGCCTGTCCTGTCCAGCATTGAAATTGGCAACAGCCAGGCAGCCTAGTCTGACAGTGATAGTGTGTGTGCTTAGCTCTTTGATCACTGTCTCAGGGAGCGCCCGTGCTCAGCCGAGAGCGCGGCGCCCCTGCTATCAGTGTGGGAGTGGCCGAGCTGCCTCATCCTGGCTGTTCATTCTCGCTGTTCATCCAGCGCGGAGCGGAGGTGAGTGGCGGCGCCGAGGTGGCCGCAACCATTATGTGCGGTGCGGGGGGGGGGGCGCGGCGACGCGAGGCGATGATCTGACCGCTCAGCTGTCAGATTTGCAGCTGAGTTCGGGCAGGGCGCGCCCGCGCTCAGCACTGAGCGCGGCATCCGCGCCCCTGACAGCCCTTAAACAGCAGCAGCAGCGGGCAGGGGACCACCGGGGCCCGAGGCCTCTCCTGCGCCCCCCGGCCCCACGGCGCCCCGTGTGGCCGCCCTGCCCGCCCTGTTGAAGAAACGGCCCTGCTCCTGTGATTCTGTTAGGCAAGTGAACCTGTCGATTTACTCATTTGGATGCCTATGCATTGACTTGGCAGCCAAGAGACAGCCGAAGACCTTGTCACTACCATCTTGTTACCGTCATTTTCACTATATATCGCAGGATATAGTACAAGCAGTGATGGGATTAAGACAATTTTCCCCAGTTTGGTGGAACCGCTTGTTAAAATAGCAGGCAGTTCCCAAAACCGGCAAGAATCCGGTTCTCTGGCCCACAGTTTCAACTGAATGTGCATCCTCGGATGCACATTCAGTTGAAATAAATTTAATTACAGATTGCCACTGGCTTCCTGCACTGCAATAGATCACAGCTGCCAGGCAATCTGATGCCGACAACTGACGTGCGCATGTCGCCGGAGTATGACATCACTGCCATTGCGCCAGCCCATCCTCACAGTATGTGAAGAAGGACAGAGACAGACTGCCGTATTTCTTGAGTGAGAATCACATCGTAAACCTCGTACTGGCTGTCGGCTCTCCTGAGCTGAGCTTGACAGCTGCATAGAAATACATCATACTGTCTTGCTTAGGTCAGAAGAGGTGCCAGGCCAGTGTGTGCAGTGTGATGCGAGCGTCACATGAGGTATACGGCAGTCTGGCTCAGCCCGAAGGAAGAGGATGTCGCTGGACCGTCAGATAGGAAGAAACTTTTTTCTTTTTTACTCAAAAGCTGCAATATGGGGGACAGACATATGGGGACCACGATGGAGACCTACCGGGCCAGGATGTAGACAAAAGGGGCCAGGATAGAGCTAAATGGGGCCAGGAAAGAGACATGGGGACCAGAATGGAGACATATGGGGACCAGAATGGAGACATATTGTGCCAGAATGGAGACATATGGGGCCAGGATGGAGAAATATGGGGACCAGGTTGGACACATATGTGTCCAGGATAGAAACATGGGGACCAAGATGGGGACTAGGATAGAGAAGTATGGGGACCATGCTGGAGACATATGAGGCCAGGATAGAGACCTATGTGAACCAGGCCAGGATAGAGACCTATGTGAACCAGGATGGAGACATGTTGGGGCCAGAATAGAAACATGGAGCCAGGATAGAGACATATGGAGACCAGGAGACCAGGATGGAGCCATATGGGGGCCAGGATGGAGACAAGTCAGGCCAGGATAGAGACATACATATGGGGCTGGGATGGAGACAAATGTGGCCAGGATAGAGATACAGTATATGGGGACCAGGATGGAGCCATATGGGGTCAGATGAAGACATGGGGTCAGGATAGAGACATATGGGACCAGGATGGAGAAATATGAGGACCAGGATGGATACATGTGGTGTATAGGATGGGGAACATATGGGGACCAAGGTTGGGGACATAGGGGACCAGGATCAAGGAAATTATTACATAAAGAGGCCATGATGGGGGATTCTGAAATGCTTCAATGGATCTTGGCGATTCTGAGATTGTTTTTTGTGACATATTGTACTTCACGTTAGTGGTAAAATTTCTTCCATGTACCTTGTGTTTATTTGTGTAAAAAAACGGAAATTTGTCAAAAAATTGAAAAATTTTGCAATTTTCAAACTTTGAATTTTTATGCCCTTAAAACAGAGAAATATGTCTCACAAAATAGTTAATAAATAACATTTCCCACATGTCTACTTTACATCAGCACAGTTTTGGAAGCAACATTTTTTTTGTTGTTGGGACGTTATAAGGGTTAAAAGTTGACCACTGATTTCTCATTTTTACAGCAAAATTTACAAAACCATTTTTTTAGGGACCACCTCACATTTGAAGTTACTTTAAGGGGTGAATATGACAGAGAACACCCAAAAGTGACATCATTCTAAACACTGCACCCCTCAAGCTGATCAAAACCACATTCAAGAAGATTATTAACCCTTCAAGTGAAAAGCGAAAATGCAAAAACGATAAAGGGCTGCGTCTTGAAGGGGTTTTAACCTTTGTGTAACTGACACATTTTCAACAAATAAAAAATTTAATTTTTACTGCTAAAATGTAGGGATGAGCGAAAAGCTTTGGATAATTCCTTTTCCGAATAGCTATAGCGCTTACCGAATATCTGCATCGAAAACCCAGATACCTGCAGCGCCCCCAATAATCAGGTGTTCCAAGCTGCAGCTGCATGTGCTGCGGCTGTGTGACAGTCACAACACATGCATGGAGAGCCTGTTTGTTGGGCATACACTATCAATCAGTGATAGTTTGGGGAGCCATGTCATCTGCTGGTGTAGGTCCACTGTGTTTTATCAAGACCAAAGTCAGCGCAGCCGTCTACCAGGAAATTTTAGAGCACTTCATGCTTCCCCCTGCCGACAAGCTTTTTGGAGATGGAAATTTCATTCTCCAGCAGGACTTGGTGCCTGTCCACACTGCCAAAAATACCAATACCTGGTTTGCAAACAACAGTATCACTGTGCTTGATTGGCAGCAAACTCTCCTGACCTTAACTCATAGAAAATATATGGGGCATTGTCAAGAGGAAGATGACACACCAGACCCAACAATGCAGACGAGCTGAAGGCTGCTATCAAAGCAACCTGGGCTTCCATAGCACTTCAGCAGTGCCACAGGCTGATCGTCTCCATGCCATGCCACATTGATGCAGTAATTGATGCAAAAGGAGCCTCGACCAAGTATTGAGTGCATTTACCGAACATACATTTCAGTAGGCCAACATTTCGGATTTTAAAATCATTTTTCAAGCTGGTGTTATAAAGTATTCTAATTTACTTTTGGGTTTTCATTGGCTGTAAGCCATAATTATCAACCTTAACAGAAATAAACACTTGAAATAGATCACTCTGTTTGTAATGTCTATATAATATATGAGTTTCACTTTTGAAATAAATTAACTTTTTGATGATATTCTAATTTAGTGAGAAACACCTGTATATCTTTCTGTGTTTTTGTTGGGAGTCTGTGTGGAAATAAATAACATGGCCACCAGATGGTGCTCTATGCTATAAATTGTTAGCATCTTGTTAAAAGGCTTCTTCTGGATTTTATGGAACTAGCCTAACAGCAGGCAATGTGATAAAACAACCAATACTCATGTTAGCCCTTTAAGGATTCAGGATGTTTGCCATCTTAAGGCCCCTGCAAGTTTTTGTAAATCTGGTATTCATGAATATTTCAGGGGATAACTTGGCAGATCTTTTGTATAGCCAAGCAATTTTGGTATTGTTTTATTTTCTCAGATGTTGTACTTTCTTTTGACGATAAAATGAAGAGGATTTCTCACCAATCACCAATTCAAAATTGACTGTTTTTTGTTCTTATATTATTCCCGCTGGTAATCAGTTTTGTTTGTTTATTTTTTTTTATTTTATTATTTTTTTTTTTAAATCTGTTATATAGTTCCAGAAACATGGACCTTTTTATTTAGTGCTAATGTTTATGGTTTAATGAAGGGGATAAGGCTCAAGATTATCTGGAGGTTTTGCGAGCGAAATACACTCTCTTCTATTCCTAACGAATTCCAAATTAATAAGATTTGTTTTACAAGTACTTGGGAAATCCAAACATATTTCTGCTTTATTAGCACATGTAGGCACTTTAAAGGGAACCTGTCAGCAGGATTGTGATCAGTAACTTACAGGCACTGTCAGGTTGGCACCATTATGCTGATCAAAATGATGCCTTGGTTGATGAAATCTGTCTTGTGGTTGTTGTTTAATCCCTTTACCCCTGATGGTGGTTTGCACGCTAACGGCCAGGCCAATTTTTACATTTTTGACCACTGTCACTTTATGAGGTAATAACTCTGGAACGCTTCAATGGATCCAGGTGATTTTGAGAGTATTTTTGTGATATATTGTACTTCATGATAGTGGCAACATTTCTTTGGTATGGCTTGCATTTATTTGTGAAAAAAACGGAAATTTGTCAAAAATTGTGAACATTTTTAAATTTTACAAATTTAATTTTTCATGCTCTTAAATGACAGAGATATGTCACACATAATAGTTAATAAATAAAATTTTTCACATGTCTACTTTCCATCAGCACAATTTTGGAACCAACATTTTTTTACCAAAAGTCAAAAAAGTTGACCAGCGATTTTTAATTTTTCCAGCAAAATTTACAAAAACATTTTTTTAGGGACCACATCACATTTGAAGTCACTTTGAGGTGTCTATATGATAGAAGATACCCAAAAGTGTCACCATTCTAAAAACTGCACCCGTCAAGATGCTCAAAACCACATTCAATAAGTTTATTGACCCTTCACAGGAATTTAATAAAAATAATAATATTTATCTTTTTTTCACAAAAAATTGAATTCAGATCCAAATTTTTTATTTTGACAAGATTAACAGGAGCAAATGGACCCCAAACTTTGTTGTGCAATTTCTCCTGAGCATGCCGATACCCGATATGAGGGAGAAAACCACTGTTTGGGTGCATGGCAGAGCTCTGAAGGGAAGGAGCGCCATTTGACTTTTTGAATGCAAAATTTGCTGCAACAATTCGCGGATGCCAAGTTGCGTTTGGAGAGCGCCTGATATGCTTAAACAGTGAAAATTCCCCATAAGTGACACCATTTTGGAAACTAGACCCCTCAGGGAACTGATCTGATGTGTGGTGAGCACATTCAACCCTCAGGTGCTTCACAGAAGTTTATAATGTTGAGCCGTAAAAATTAAAAAAAATCAAATTTTCCCCACAAATAATAATCTTTTTATTTTTATATAGCTCCAACATATTCCGCAGCGCTTTACAGTTTCCAAACATTATCATCGCCGTCCCCATTGGGGCTCACAATCTAAACTCCCTATCAGTATGGTCTTTGGAATGTGGGAGGAAACCAGAGAACCCGGAGGAAACCCAGCAAACAAGGGGAGAACATACAAACTCCTTGCAGATGTTATCCTTGGTGGGATTTGAACCCAGGACTCCAGCGCTGCAAGGCTGCAGTGCTAACCACTGAGCCACCGTACCGCCAAATATGTTTTTAGCACAAAATATTGCATTTTTATAAGGGTAACAGGAGAAATTGCACCATGCAATTTGTTGTGCAATTTCTCCTGAGTACACCGAAACCCAATATGAGGGAGAAAACTACTACTGTTTGGACTCACAACAGGGCTCGGAAGGGAAGGAGCGTCATTTGAGTTTTTGAATGTAAAAATTTTTTGGAATCTTTAACAGACGTCATGTCCCATTTAGAGAGCCCCTGATGTGCCTAAACAGTGGAAATCCCCCACAATTAACCCCATTTCGGAAACTAGACCACTCATGGAATGTATTTTGATTTGTGGTGAGCACTTTGAATCCTCATGTGCTTCACAGAAGTTTATAACGTTGAGCCGTGAAAATAATAAAATCACATTTTCCTCACAAAAATGTTATTTTGGCCCCAAATTTTGCATTTTTATAAGGGTAACAGGAGAAATTGCACCATAGAGTTTGATGTTTAATTTTTCCTGAGTACGCGATAGCCCATATGTGGGGGAATACTACTTTTGAGGCACAGTGCAAAGCTCAGAAGGGAAGAGGCGCCATATTGAAGGTCAGATTTAGCTTGAATTGTTTGAGGGTGCCATGTCACATTGGCAGAGCCCACGAGGTGCCAGAACAACAGAAACTCCCTATATGTGAACTCATTTTACAAACTACACTCCCCAATGAATTCATCTAGTGGTGCAGTGATCTTATTGACACCACATGTGCCTCACAGAATTTTATACCACCGAGCAGTGAAGAAAGAATAAATTACATTTTTACCACCAACATGTTGTTTTAGCCACAAGTTTTTAATTTTTCTAAGGGCTAAGGGTATGTGCACACGTTCAGGAATTTTCGCGTTTTTTTTTTGCGATAAAAACGCATAAAAAATGTATACATATGCATCCTATCATTTAGAATGCATTCCGCAATTTTTGTGCACATGATGCGTTTTTTTCCGCGAAAAAACGCAGCGCGGTAAAAAAAGCAGCATGTTCATAAATTTGTGGATTTTTTGCGTTTTTCCCGCTATTTAATGCATTGGGAAAATGCGAAAAAAGCGTGAAAAACGCGGAAAAAAAACGCATGCGGATTTCTGGCAGAAATGTCTGTTTTTTGTCAGGAAATTTCTGCAAGAAATCCTGACGTGTGCACATAGCCTGATAGGAATTTTTTTTCCAACAAATTCAGGTCCATTTTTTCCTGAGTGCGCCAATACCCTACAAGTAATCAGGAAATATTTTTCAGGCACAGTGCAAAGCTCAGAATGCAAGTAGCGCCAAATTTTAACCCCTTCAAGTCACAGCCCTTTTTCATTTTTGCGTTTTCGATTTTCGCTCCCTTCCTTCCCAGAGCCATAACTTTTTTATTTTTCTATCAATATGGCCATGTGAGGACTTGTTTTTGGCAGGACAAGTTGTACTTTTTAACGTCACCATTGGTTTTACCATGTCTTGTACAAGAAAACGGGAAAAAAATTCCAAGTGCGGTGAAATTGCAAAAAAAGTGCAATACCACACTTGTTTTTTGTTTGGCTTTTTTGCTAGGTTCACTAAATGCTAAAACTGACATGCCACTATGATTCTCTAGGTCATTATGAGTTCATAGACACCAAACATGTCGGCTCTGCTGCATAGGAGCGAAGCTCAGATCGCCTCTATGTAGCAGAATTACTGCATTGATATGAGCGCTGACCACAGGGTGGCGCTCATAGCAATTCGGCATCAACAACCAAAGAGGGCTCAACAACCTCTGGTTGTTATGGCGATGCATCGCTGACCCCCGATCATGTGACGGGGTCGGCGATGCACGCATTTCCGGCCCGATGGCCAGAAGCCGTAGTTAAATGCCGCTGTTAGTGTTTGACAGCGGCATTTAACTAGTTAATAGCGGCGGGTGAATCGCGATTCCACCCGCCGCTATTGAGGGCACATGTCAGCTGTACAAAACAGCTGACATGTCCCGGCTTTAAGGTGGGCTCACCGCCGGAGCCCACTTCAAATGGGGAGATGTGACATGTGCCGTACTAGTACTGCGCATGTCACGAAGGGGTTAATGCTATGGTTTGCAGGTGCCATGACCCACTGGGAGAGCCCATGAGGTGCCAGAACAGCAGAGATCCCCATAAGTGACCAAAATTTACAAACTAAACCTCTCAATTCATTCATCTAGGGGTGCAGTAAACATATTGATACCACAGATGTGTTACAGAATTTTATTTGATTGGGCAGTGAAGAAAAATATATTTTGGCGGGTAAGGAGCCATTTCGCTTTTCCAGAGCCTTTGTACTTCCAGTAACCTGGAATCCCCTATATTTCCATTAACAGATGACAGACCTAAGTGGGGGATTGTTTTTTTTGTGGATTGAGTTTACTTTGGGGTTTCCATCTAAATCTCTGAGTGAGGTGATTCAGATGAAACATCCGTGGGATCCATTCACTATAATGAGGCAGCAGAGTTACTCTGTACTGCATCTGACCTCTGTTCAGCGGTGACCCTCTTCATATTATTTTTATTAATTTTATAGGGATGGGTTACAATACACACATAAGGGAATATACATAGAAATAGTATATGTAAGGGTATGTGTCCACGTTCAGGATTGCATCAGGATTTGGTCAGGATTTTACATCAGTATTTGTAAGCCAAAACCAGGAGTGGAACAATTAGAGGAAAAGTATTACAGAAACATATGCTCCACTTTTGCATTTATCACCCACTCCTGGTTTTGGCTTACAAATACTGATGAAAAATCCTGACCAAATCTTGATGCAATCCTGAACGTGGACACATACCCTAACAAGAAAAATGGGAGGAAAAGGGCAGGGAGAAACAGAATGCAGATAGGAGGGACATAGGAACATAAATAAATACATATACCGTATTTTGCGGCATATAAGACGCACTTTTTCCCCCCCAAAAAAGGGGGGGAAATGGGGGGTGCGTCTTATATTCGCAATGCAGGCTTACCGTGGACCGTGGCGGCAGAGGTGCGGTGGCAGAGGTGCGGCGGCAGAGGTGCGGCGGCAGAGGTGTGGCGGCAGAGGTGTGGAGATGAGGAGACGCAGTGAGCGGGGTCCCTTTCCCCGGTGAGGTGATGCAGCAGCCCGGTAATGCAGCAGAGCTGGGTGAATCCTGTTGTTATCGGTGTGCGCGGCCATCTTCCTGAGGCCGCGTGTGCGCAGATGGAGGTCTCTGCTGCCCGGGGCTTCAGGAAAATGGCCGCGGGATGCCGCGCGTGCGCAGATGGGGATCGCAGCGGCCATTTTCCTGAAGCCGAGTTCGCATCTCGGCTTCAGGAAAATGGCCGCCGCGATCCCCATCGCGGCTATTTTCCTGAAGCCCCCCGGGGCAGAGACCTCCATCTGCGCACGTGCGGCCTCAGGAAGATGGCCGCGCGCACCGATAACAACAGGATTCACCCGGCTCTGCTGCATTACCGGGCTGCTGCATCACCTCACCGGGGAAAGGGACCCCGCTCACTGCGCCTCCTCATCTCCACACCTCTGCCACCGCGGTAACAACAGGATTCACCCGGCTCTGCTGCATTACCGGGCTGCTGCATCACCTCACCGGGGAAAGGGACCCCTCTCACGCCATACCTCTCACTGTGCCTCCTCATCCCAGCACCTCTGTCGGTAACCACTGCTGCCACCCTCCCATGGACACCAGGCCGTGGCGTCGCCCACCTAAGCAGGAAGGGACCCTGCTCAGGTGCACGCCATACCGCCTCACCCCACCTCTGCCGACACCATGCCTCCTGTGACCCTGCTCTGCCACCACCAGCCCACAGGTAAGATACTGTAAATTCGGACAATAAGACGGACCCCCATCTTATAAAAAATCTTTTTTTCTGCAATTTTCACCCCAAATTTGGGGTGCGTCTTATGGTCCGGTGCGTCTTATATGCTGAAAAATACGGTACATAAAAGGTCAACTGAACCTTTTGCACCTTACACAATATTTTCAGAAAAAAAAACAGCTTAAAGTCTATTCAATCAGAAATAAATGGTATAGATTCCCAATAAACATATTTTGATCATGTTTTATTTTTGAGTACTCCTATTTATAAGGATACATCGAGTTCCATATGGACCATTTCAAGTCGTAACTAGAAAATGAGTAATTTCTGATTGCATATGTATAGTCAAACATTATTGTTCAGAATTCTGTCTATAACATCTGTAATTGGGGGAATACAAGTTTATCTCCATTTAGAGCTTTGTTACCAAGAAAATTTGTATTATTATAGATCTTACTTTAAGTGGAAAATCATCTTTTCCCATAGATAGGATGGCTAATTGAGGAGTATATGGAATATCTATGTTTCATATTTTATTGATCACCTCAAAAACCTCTGTCCAAAGAGAAGAGATTAATGAACAGTCCCATAGTATATGTAAAAGAGTGCCTTTTTGGCTACATTCTCTCCTACATAATTCAGATTGATTGGAAAATATTCTATGAAGTTTTGCTGGGGTATAATACCATTTTGTGATGGCTTTTATAATATGATTCTTGTAGGTTTACGTTAGATTAGTTTTTAAAGGAATTTTGCATCGCTTTTTGACATGTGTCAGCTGAAAATGTAGTGCCCAAGTTCCACCCCAACATATATTACTGTTTGGCGAATATGACATCATTGTTGAACAAAGAATAGATAAGTTCAGTATTCCATATAGATGTATTGCCGGATTACTAATGAGAGAATATAATTCTTTAGGAAGGATTAGGGGAAATTTACATTTGTTTCTGAGGTATTTTCTCATTTCTAAATATGTAAAAAATTCTATTTCTGGAAGGTCATTTTTTATTTTGAGATATTGAAAGGTCATAAAAGAGTCTTCTTTGTTAGCACTCAATATCTTAGCTAAATCTGAAATTCCCTTCCTTTCCCACAATTTATAGTCAAAATGTGGAATTTCCTTTATGAAGATGGAAATAGGATTTTTTTCCAATCTAATTGGTATTAAATTGGACTTAGTAGTTTTATATAGAGTTTTCCATGCTAATAATATAGAATTATTAATTGGGAGAGATGTAATATTTGATGAATGATCCAATAAGGGTGACAAAATTAGTATATGTATAGGAATATTCTTATTGAAAGAGTTTTCCTACTCCATCCCACTGGGTTTAATCAAAGATTTTGAAAATAAATTTTTGCTCTGTGTAACAAAATTGGATAAATTATATCCGTCTAGATTTGGTACTCCTATACCCCCCTTTAATTTTTGCTTAATGAGAATATGTTTGGCATTCCTTGGAGCTTTGGAACTCCAAATAAGTTTGGATAGTTGGTTTTGTAATTTTTTTAACCAAATTCCTGGAATAAGTGTAGGAATCTAACGAAAGCTATACTGGAGTATTTTTTAGAAGAGATATTTTGAATAGAATGATCTAACCTCTAACCAAGAGGTTTCTATTCTTTCTGTTTTGGATATGTCATTTTGTAGCTCTTTTAAGATATCAGATAAGTTTTCATCTATTATTTTGATTCTGCGATTTATTAATTTTATAACTAGATTTGATATATTATGTTCTTCCCATGAAAAAGGGGATTAATTTTTAATAATATTGGACAATTCCGTATCTATGTGGTAACCTAAGATTTTTTATTTACTATTATTTATTTTATAATGTGATATTTTGGAGAATTTCTCTGTTAGATATTTCGCGGATGGAGTTAAGTGGGTCAGTCAAAGTTAGAATTATGTCGTCGGTGTAGAGCCCTATCTTATATTGCCTAGAATTAGTGGCTATGCCTTTAATAAGATTTATTCTAATTGTTTCTGCTAGGGGTTCAATGCTAAGTGAAAAACGGATTGGTGAAAATGGGCATCCCTGTCTTGTTCCATTTGAAATTTAAACATTTTTGGATAGAAGATTATTGACTAATACGTTGGCTGAAGGAAAAGAATATAAAGCCATTGTCACGCTCGCGCCCAGACTGGTTGGTGCGGGGATGTGGCCCCACTGGGCCACAGACCAGACTACCCTGGAAAAGGCGTAACTAAGTAGCTTCCTTGGTCTTCACTGGAGCCTCTGATGGTGAGGTCAGACTGCCGCAGGAAGCTACCAGGTACCACTCCAGGGTGGTGTCTGGCTGTGGCTGCTCATCCCACCGGGGAACGGAACATAGACAGGAAAGCGGGCACGGCTGGCTCTCTGGCAGACACGGCTGGACACAGGCAGGCGGACGGGTACAACAGAGACACTGGCAGGCGGGCACATTGCTGGTACATATGTCGTACAGATTACCTATTAGTCAACCCTCACTGTGCTAAATGGATAATATGGCAAACAGTCGCTCCGTACTGTTTTGTATCACCCACAGAATGCTCCCTCATAGGACGCCCCAATGTGCTTTGATGTTTAATATTTAAATATTGCACATTCCCAGGTTCACGTAACTTTTAGATCCCAAAGTGTGATTCCGTGTACCTTTCAGTTGGTTAGATGGCCCGAATAGACAACAGGCAGGCCCCACTTCATGACCGTGGAATTGGCAAAGGGTGCCTCGTCTGTCCTTGTGGAGCAGGAATGATTAGTATTCAGAGCGGTCTAGGTAGTGAGCATGCACCGTCCGGTGCTATATGCAACAAGCAGGGAGGTGCTGCTGTTCCGTGCAGAGCCAGAGATGTCCCGGCCGGTGGCATCCCTGGTTACACGGAAAGAAGATGGCTGACACTCCTAAGCAGCATGTGACGTCACTTGTTGTGAATTTGCTTTTTGCTCCCTCTAGTGGTTACTAGTTTTTTGACTCTGGTTTTTCTGTCATTCCTTTTATCCGCACCTGGGTCGTTAGTTAGGGGTGTTGCTATATAAGCTCCCTGGACCTTCAGTTCAATGCCTGGCAACGTAGTTATCAGAGCTAGTCTGCTGTGCTCTTGTCTACTGATCCTGGTTCCAGTTATATCAGCTAAGTCTGCCTTTTGCTTTTTGCTATTTGTTTTGGTTTTGTATTTTTGTCCAGCTTGTTCCAAATCTATATCCTGACCTTTGCTGGAAGCTCTAGGGGGCTGGTGTTCTCCCCCCGGACCGTTAGACGGTTCGGGGGTTCTTGAATTTCCAGTGTGGATTTTGATAGGGTTTTTGTTGACCATATAAGTTACCTTTCTTTATTCTGCTATCAGTAAGCGGGCCTCTCTGTGCTAAACCTGGTTCATTTCTGTGTTTGTCATTTCCTCTTACCTCACCGTCATTATTTGTGGGGGGCTTCTATCCAGCTTTGGGGTCCCCTTCTCTGGAGGCAAGAAAGGTCTTTGTTTTCCTCTACTAGGGGTAGCTAGATTCTCCGGCTGGCGCGTGTCATCTAGAATCAACGTAGGAATGATTCCCGGCTACTTCTAGTGTTGGCGTTAGGAGTAGATATATGGTCAACCCAGTTACCACTGCCCTATGAGCTGGATTTTTGTATTCTGCAGACTTCCACGTTCCTCTGAGACCCTCGCCATTGGGGTCATAACAGTTTGCCAGGCCAGTATTAAATGTTTAATGCATTGCAGAAGAGGGATTATAAGAAAGAAGATTCTGAGTTTTTTTTTTTTCTCCTTCCCCTTTACCTCAGAGTGGCTATGCTTGCTGCAGACATGAATGTCCAGACCTTGATTACAAGTGTGGACCAGCTGGCTACTCGTGTGCAGGGCATACAAGACTATGTTATCAGAAATCCTAGGTCAGAACCTAAAATACCGATTCCTGAACTGTTTTCCGGAGACAGGTTTAAGTTTAGGAATTTCGTGAATAATTGTAAATTGTTTTTGTCCCTGAGACCCTGTTCATCAGGAGATTCTGCTCAGCAAGTAAAAATTGTTATTTCGTTCTTACGGGGCGACCCTCAGGATTGGGCTTTTTCGCTGGCGCCAGGAGATCCGGCATTGGCTGATCTTGATGCGTTTTTTCTGGCGCTCGGTTTACTTTATGAGGAACCCAATCTTGAGATTCAGGCAGAAAAGGCCTTGCTGTCTATGTCTCAGGGGCAGGACGAGGCTGAAGTGTATTGCCAAAAATTTCGGAAATGGTCCGTGCTGACACATTGGAACGAGTGTGCACTGGCCGCTAATTTTAGAAATGGCCTTTCTGAAGCCATTAAGAATGTTATGGTGGGTTTTCCCATTCCCACAGGTCTGAATGATACTATGGCACTGGCTATTCAAATTGACCGGCGGTTGCGGGAGCGCAAAACCGCAAATTCCCTCATGGTGTTGTCTGAACAGACACCTAATTCGGTGCAATGTGATAGAAAAACCGCAAATTCCCTCATGGTGTTGTCTGAACAGACACCTGATTTAATGCAATGTGATAGAATCCTGACTAGAAATGAGCGGAAAATTCATAGACGCCGGAATGGCTTGTGCTACTACTGTGGTGATTCTACACATGTTATCTCAGCATGCTCTAAACGTATAGCTAAGGTTGTTAGTCCTGTCACCGTTGGTAATTTGCAACCTAAATTTATTCTGTCTGTAACTTTGATTTGCTCACTGTCATCTTATCCTGTCATGGCGTTTGTAGATTCAGGTGCTGCCCTGAGTCTCATGGATCTCTCATTTGCTAAGCGCTGTGGATTTACTCTTGAACCATTAGAAAATCCTATTCCTCTTAGGGGTATTGATGCTACACCATTGGCAGCAAATAAACCGCAGTATTGGACTCAGGTTACCATGTGCATGACTCCTGAACACCGCGAGGTGATACGTTTCCTGGTTTTACATAAAATGCATGATTTGGTCGTTTTAGGGCTGCCATGGTTACAGACCCATAATCCAGTCCTGGACTGGAAGGCTATGTCAGTCTCAAGTTGGGGCTGTCGTGGTATTCATGAGGATTCCCTGCCTGTGTCTATTGCTTCTTCTACGCCTTCGGAAGTTCCGGAGTATTTGTCTGATTATCAGGATGTCTTCAGTGAGTCTGAGTCCAGTGCACTGCCTCCTCATAGGGACTGTGACTGTGCTATAGATTTGATCCCAGGCAGTAAATTTCCTAAGGGAAGACTGTTTAATCTGTCGGTACCTGAACATACCGCTATGCGTTCATATATCAAGGAGTCTCTGGAAAAAGGACATATTCGTCCGTCTTCTTCCCCTCTTGGTGCGGGATTCTTTTTTGTGGCAAAAAAGGACGGATCTTTGAGACCTTGTATTGATTATCGGCTTTTAAATAAGATCACTGTCAAATTTCAGTATCCTTTACCGCTGTTGTCTGACTTGTTTGCCCGGATTAAGGGTGCCAAGTGGTTCACCAAGATAGACCTTCGTGGTGCGTACAACCTTGTGCGCATTAAGCAAGGTGATGAATGGAAAACCGCATTCAATACGCCCGAAGGTCATTTTGAGTACTTGGTGATGCCTTTTGGGCTCTCCAATGCGCCTTCAGTTTTTCAGTCCTTTATGCATCACATTTTCCGGAAGTATCTGGATAAATTTTTGATTGTTTATCTGGATGATATTTTGGTTTTTTCTGATAATTGGGATTCGCATGTGGAGCAGGTCAGGTTGGTCTTTAAAATTTTGCGTGAAAATTCTTTGTTTGTCAAGGGCTCTAAGTGTCTCTTTGGTGTACAGAAGGTTCCCTTTTTGGGGTTCATTTTTTCCCCTTCTGCTGTGGAGATGGACCCAGTCAAGGTCCGAGCTATTCTTGATTGGACTCAGCCCTCGTCAGTTAAGAGTCTTCAGAAGTTCTTGGGCTTCGCTAACTTCTACCGTCGTTTTATCGCTAATTTTTCTAGCATTGTGAAACCTTTGACGGATATGACCAAGAAGGGCTCCGATGTAGCTAACTGGGCTCCTGCTGCCGTGGAGGCTTTCCAGGAGTTGAAACGCCGGTTTACTTCGGCGCCTGTTTTGTGCCAGCCTGACGTCTCACTTCCCTTTCAGGTTGAGGTGGATGCTTCGGAGATTGGGGCAGGGGCCGTTTTGTCGCAGAGAGGCCCTGGTTGCTCTGTTATGAAGCCTTGTGCCTTTTTCTCTAGGAAATTTTCGCCTGCCGAGCGAAATTATGATGTGGGCAATCGGGAGTTGTTGGCCATGAAATGGGCATTTGAGGAGTGGCGTCATTGGCTCGAGGGTGCTAAGCATCGTGTGGTGGTCTTGACTGATCACAAAAATCTGATGTATCTCGAGTCTGCTAAACGCCTTAATCCGAGACAGGCCCGCTGGTCATTGTTTTTCTCCCGCTTTGATTTTGTTGTCTCGTATTTACCAGGTTCAAAGAATGTGAAGGCCGATGCTCTTTCTAGGAGCTTTGTGCCTGATGCTCCTGGAGTCGCTGATCCTGTTGGTATTCTTAAAGATGGAGTTATCTTGTCAGCTATTTCTCCGGATCTGCGACGTGTGTTGCAGAGATTTCAGGCTGATAGGCCTGAGTCTTGTCCACCTGACAGACTGTTTGTCCCGGATAAGTGGACCAGCAGAGTCATTTCCGAGGTTCATTCCTCGGTGTTGGCAGGTCACCCGGGAATTTTTGGCACCAGAGATCTGGTGGCCAGGTCCTTTTGGTGGCCTTCCTTGTCAAGGGATGTGCGGTCATTTGTGCAGTCCTGTGGGACTTGTGCTCGAGCTAAGCCTTGCTGTTCTCGTGCCAGCGGTTTGCTCTTGCCCTTGCCTGTCCCGAAGAGACCTTGGACACATATCTCCATGGATTTCATTTCTGATCTTCCGCTATCTCAGGGCATGTCCGTTATCTGGGTGATATGTGATCGCTTCTCCAAGATGGTCCATTTGGTTCCTTTGCCTAAGCTGCCTTCCTCTTCCGATCTGGTTCCTGTGTTTTTCCAGAACGTGGTTCGTTTGCACGGCATCCCTGAGAATATTGTGTCAGACAGAGGATCCCAGTTCGTTTCCAGGTTCTGGCGATCCTTTTGTAGTAGGATGGGCATTGATTTGTCGTTTTCGTCTGCTTTCCATCCTCAGACTAATGGACAGACGGAGCGAACCAATCAGACTTTGGAGGCTTATTTGAGGTGTTTTGTCTCTGCTGATCAGGACGATTGGGTGACATTCTTGCCGTTGGCTGAGTTTGCCCTTAATAATCGGGCTAGTTCCGCCACCTTGGTTTCGCCTTTTTTCTGCAACTCTGGTTTCCATCCTCGCTTTTCTTCGGGTCATGTGGAGCCTTCTGACTGTCCTGGGGTGGATTCTGTGGTGGATAGGTTGCAGCAGATCTGGAATCATGTGGTGGACAACTTGAAGTTGTCACAGGAGAAGGCTCAGCGCTTTGCCAACCGCCGCCGCGGTGTGGGTCCCCGACTACGCGTTGGGGATTTGGTGTGGCTTTCTTCCCGCTTTGTTCCTATGAAGGTCTCCTCTCCCAAATTTAAACCTCGTTTTATTGGGCCTTACAAGATATTGGAAATCCTTAATCCTGTATCTTTTCGTCTGGATCTTCCTGTGTCGTTTGCTATTCACAATGTATTTCATAGGTCCTTGTTGCGGCGGTACATTGTGCCTGTAGTTCCTTCTGCTGAGCCTCCTGCTCCGGTGTTGGTTGAGGGCGAGTTGGAGTACGTGGTGGAGAAGATCTTGGATTCTCGCCTCTCCAGGCAGAGGCTTCAGTACCTGGTCAAGTGGAAGGGCTATGGTCAGGAGGATAATTCCTGGGTGGTCGCCTCTGATGTTCATGCGGCCGATTTAGTTCGTGCCTTTCATGCCGCTCATCCTGATCGCCCTGGTGGTCGTGGTGAGGGTTCGGTGACCCCTCACTAAGGGGGGGGTACTGTTGTGAATTTGCTTTTTGCTCCCTCTAGTGGTTACTAGTTTTTTGACTCTGGTTTTTCTGTCATTCCTTTTATCCGCACCTGGGTCGTTAGTTAGGGGTGTTGCTATATAAGCTCCCTGGACCTTCAGTTCAATGCCTGGCAACGTAGTTATCAGAGCTAGTCTGCTGTGCTCTTGTCTACTGATCCTGGTTCCAGTTACCGTATATCAGCTAAGTCTGCCTTTTGCTTTTTGCTATTTGTTTTGGTTTTGTATTTTTGTCCAGCTTGTTCCAAATCTATATCCTGACCTTTGCTGGAAGCTCTAGGGGGCTGGTGTTCTCCCCCCGGACCGTTAGACGGTTCGGGGGTTCTTGAATTTCCAGTGTGGATTTTGATAGGGTTTTTGTTGACCATATAAGTTACCTTTCTTTATTCTGCTATCAGTAAGCGGGCCTCTCTGTGCTAAACCTGGTTCATTTCTGTGTTTGTCATTTCCTCTTACCTCACCGTCATTATTTGTGGGGGGCTTCTATCCAGCTTTGGGGTCCCCTTCTCTGGAGGCAAGAAAGGTCTTTGTTTTCCTCTACTAGGGGTAGCTAGATTCTCCGGCTGGCGCGTGTCATCTAGAATCAACGTAGGAATGATTCCCGGCTACTTCTAGTGTTGGCGTTAGGAGTAGATATATGGTCAACCCAGTTACCACTGCCCTATGAGCTGGATTTTTGTATTCTGCAGACTTCCACGTTCCTCTGAGACCCTCGCCATTGGGGTCATAACAGTCACTGGCCTATGGAGCCTCGCTGAGGTAAAAAACAACCAACGCGTTTCAAAGTGTAACGTACTCCTTTGTCAGGGTTTATCATTTTACAATTGAGACTTGAAGATTTTCAGGTGATAATTCACTATCCGAAATTGCTTGGTGAAACATTCACTATCCGAAATTGCTTGGTGAAACATTTTTGCTAAAGGTGAAGCAATTAGATGTTTAAAAGTCGAGTAATAGTCATTCGTAAAACCATCTGGTCCAGGGGCTTTATTCTCTTTAAGATGTTTTATAGCTAATTCTACTTCCTTATTTGAAAACGGGGAGTTTAGACAAATTAATTGTTCTTCCATAAGTTCAGGCAACTGAATTTTTGATAAAAAGTGTTGTATATCCTCTTCTTTGCATTCCGAACTTTCTTTATTGTCTTTGAGATTTTACAAGGAGTGATAGTAGCTAGCAAAAGTGTCCAAAATATCTTTGGGATAGAAAGTGGCCCCCCGAAGAAGCCATTGCTAAACTCGCGTTGGGGCTACGTTTGTGGAATCTCAAAAGAGGTACTATGGGTAAGACTATTCCTGCATCTAATAAATAGGTAGTGATGATGTGTTACATTGTCATATGGCATTTTATGGATCCTGTTGCTATGGACTATACACAACTTAGCACACTTATACACAACTTAGCACTGAGCCATGTTAGTTTAATAATGCACCTTTCTATGCAAGCACTAGCACTTTATATATATGTCTTTGAGGAATACTATACCCACCTCAGCAATCATGTTGTTTTGAGACCCACATGTTTTTGTTATCGATCCATCTCTGTATAAATTATTTTGTCATTAAATGGATTATTCACTCCAGGTTTTTCTGTTTTTCATATAGATGAGGAGTGTCCATATGGGTATTACCCAAGTCCTAAATATTCAGGCATGGGACTAATTTGAGATGGTATAATTATGTATTCTGTTCTGATTCTCTTGTTTCCTAGAAAGTAAAGCATCAGATTTTTTAATACATGAGACTTTTGTTTTCATTCTTTGTTTTTTTTTTTTTTTTAATTTGCCATTAATATTAACATTTTGTTCTACTCAAAATAGTATCTAGCTTTTATTAATTGAGTCATCTTGTCAGTTTTTTCTAATAGTAAATATTTGAGTTCAGCCCTCAGTCTCATGATCTTTTTATGTGTGTTATGTGAAGGATTGGATTGTTGCTCTTTTTCTTCTTGTTCAATATTATTAATAATTCCTTGAACCTTCTCTTTGACTTGTTTATTATATTGAGTATTTAGTTAAATCAGTATGCCTAATAATATAGCTTTGTGTGCGTTCCATACTTACTGTTTTTGGTTATATGTCTTGGGTAGTATTTTCTTTGAAAAAATTCTGGATTGCACACTCGTTTTTATTCCTATATAACAGATGATTTAATAGACATGAGTTGCATCTCCATGACTTAGGATATGGAGCTCCGCTGCCAAGTTGAAACGTTGCAAATACCAGAGCATGATCTGACCTGGTGATCTTCCCTATTGATACATCTTTAAATTTTACTAAAGAATGGATGTTTGTTAGAATCAGATCAATTCGAGAAAAAGTGTGGAATCTATTTGAATACAATGAAGATTCTTTAGATGTCGAGTTTAAGCATCTGAAAGAGTCGTATAAATCTTCTTGGTTAATCCATTTTTCTAAAGTAAAAAATGTTTTCCTTGATGTAGCCATAGAATCTAGTAGATGATCCAGGATAGTATAGTAATCACCTAAAATTACTAATTCTCCCTTTTGATTATTTTTATTTTTTTTAATCAATTTATTTAAAAAATATATTTGTCTGCTTTTTGTTGTGTACAGTATATGTTGAATATAGTAAAATACATATTATAATATTAATATATTAATAATATTAATACTTATAATATTAATTAATTAATAATAATATTAATAATTATTAATCTTACAGATGAGAATGTGAAAACGTCCCCCTTCATCTTTTATTTCTTCTACAAATTGAAAGGCTACAGTGTCTCGTATGGACATAATATGAATTACAGTTGGTTATATAATACATGGGCATAAATTCGGTGCTTACCAACATACAAGAACACATATGTGATCTCTAACCACATGTCACTTACAAACCAGAACATAAAATCCTGAAAAATAAAATAAAGAAAATGCAAAAAAGTCTTAATCTGATACAGCTCAGATGGCCTACGTAAAGGACAATCCTTTAGTTTTGTGGAGAAAAAAGTTCAGCCTATAGCAGAGTCCGACCTGCAATTGTGGGTAAGAATACCAGTCCGGTGGATGATAAGAAAGTTCTCCATAGGAAGGAAGCTAGAAGAAAATAATTTCAGTATAAGAACATTTAGGTGTTACTTTCTTCTTCTTGATCCATAGCTGAGTTATTTCCTTCTTCTTTATCGCTTAAATTGTGACGTTGTAGAAATTGTTGTCCTACTAAATTGTGGATCAGGAATGAGTTCCCCTTGAAGAATATTGTAAGTTTGGTAGGATATTTGTAATTACCACAAAGGATTCCTCAGTCGAAGTGTCTCTTTTGAGAGGTCTGTGAAAATGTTAATATTCTTGAATGGTGTAGATGGATTAGGATTTTTCCTTATGTAATCCATAAGTCTTTCTTTTGTTTGATAAAATTGAAATTTTGTGATTACCTCTCTTGGGGTTTCCCTAGAAAGGAATTTCAGTCTAGGCAATCTGTGAGCTATGGATGTTGTTTGGTCCCTACCGCCACTCATACCTAGCCTCTGGTCACCTGCACGGTCACGCTGCTCACCTCGGCACACAGGTCCTACTTCGGCGCTGCTTTCACTTCGCGCACGAGTCGGCCTGCCGGTTTCAACGCCGCTGCACGTGGGGCTTGGAGGAGCGACATACTGTCACCGGCCGGGGCAGTTATCGCTCACTAGCCGAACATTGGGATTCAAGTCCTTTGCACAAACCTATTTTCAAGCCGCATGGACTTCTTGTTGTGGTAAGAACCTCATGCACAATACTGTTTTGGTACATTACTTGTGTGAATTCTGAAGGAGCGTCTGCATTAACCATTCTAGTGGTGATTTAACTCAGTGTTGGACTGTTTATGGACTGTTATATATGATCCCTTCTCAGTGGGTTATATCAGCGCGAACAGCTAGGTATACATTGGTATATCATTTTTGTCATGATTATTATAGTTGTTTATTATTTTATTTCTTTTACAGGTGACATGGGCTTGAGTGGATTAGGTGTAAAGTTGAGTATAGTATTACTGTGTTTTTTTTTATTTCAAATAAAGGAGTTTGTGTCATTATTTAAATTAAAGGATTTTATTCTGGCTGTGTTTTTTTACAATCAAGCTATGAGGTTAGTAATGGGGGTGTCTTATAGATGCCTCTCCATCACTAACCTCGGGTTTGATGTAAGACGCCAAAATCAGCTGACATCCATCCCAAACCTATTACCCTACTTGTCACCACACCTAGGCAAGTGGAAAGAGCAGGGCAAAGTGTCAGAATTGGTGCAACTAATGGATGCACCTTTTCTGGGTCGGCTGTCGGCTGCTATTTTTAGGCCGGGGGGCAATATCCATGGCCCCTTACCAGTCTGAGAATACCAGCCCTCAGCTGTCTGCTTTAGCTTCATTGGTTGTCAAAATGGAGGGGGACCCCACACACTTTTTAAAATTATTTATTGAAATTATTTTTAAAAACAGCATCGTACCCCTCTATTCTTGATAACCAGCCATGATAAAGCTGACAGCTGAGGGTTGCAGCCCACCGCTGTCGGTTTTGCCTGTACTGGTTATCAAAAATAGAAGAGACCACGTCATGTTTGTTTAATTCAATTATAGCTCCAGCGCTTGCCGATGAATACTCCCATCAGTAACGCCTGCTTTCACTGTTATAGAAAGCAGGCGTACGCTGATGAGAGAAGTACTGTCATCAGCCGATGTCTGTGACCGGTGGTAACCTTTTTAGCTACTGACTTACATACTGTCTTCTTTAGTGTGAGAACCACAGCTCTATGACCAGCGGTAACCAACTTACCGTCGACCTGGTGTTTCTTGCACTGCCACACTAATGACAGGGTGGGAAACATCCGATAAAATGAAGCAACACAACCTCCGGATTTGGCAGAGTCCATTTCTAAAGCAAAAATATTCAGCTCACCCCAAATCGGTCCCCGTGGAACTCGAGATTTGAAGCAGAGATTGCGTCTCTGCCAGACATCGTGAGGAATACTTTCGAATGAAGAGTTCCAGCTTCAGTAAGTAAAATTCTAATGCTTTATTTTGATCCAATTAAAACAATAACATGACTGCCAAGTAACTACCAAGCCGCTGTTACCGGAGGGAGAGTGCCCAGTGTTGACCTTGTCGTCGCCTTTCCATGTAAAACTGTTTATGGCCATGGAAAAAAAACAAAAGCAAACAAATATTGGCAGTCTGGAAGCAGAGGCTTGTTTTCCAAGTAAATCACCATAAAATGGTTTGAATCAACTCCTGCTCTTCTCCTTAGCCAATTGCAGAAGGTCTTTTAATTCCTTCCCTCTTTTCAAGAAACATGTTAGCAAGCTCCTCCCTAATGGACTCTTATTTCATTCAGAAGCAATTCCCAGTCATCTCATCTTTCTCCTGAGATATGTCATTTAAAATTTAAGATGCATTGTTCCATCTACTTTGTCAGACATCAATCCTGCAGGACTTCAGTATTCGTTCTGAATCTTACTAATATTCAGTCTCATATCTGCTAATTAGATTTGATTGTGACTGTCCCATTCACTACTTTTAATATGTGCAGTCATGCCTTTATCTTTTGCATTTACAAATTCCTCAACGTATTCAATCTATATTTGTTGGCTGTCTCATAAAGGAAGCATGCTTCTTATCATTTTAGTAAACTGTTTTAGCATAATTAATTAATTATTTAGTAAGTAGTCATATGCTTTTAGAAGAAGAATCCCTCATGTCTGAGGAGAGCTAGTCTATGGCCCCTTTGTCTAAGTCAGTTGTTGGAAATTTCTCTCAATCAACCCCCCATTGTGTAATTTTCATTCCCCCTTCTCACTTCATATCCAAAAATGTGGGGATGTGGAGAATAGTGATGAGCTAGTGTGCTCGTTACTTGAGATTTCCGAGCATGCTTGGGCGTTCTCCGAGTATCTTGGGCGTGCTCGTAGATTATGTTTGTGTCACCACAGATGCATGATTTGTGGCTGTTAGACAACCTGAACACATGTAGGGATTGCCTGTTTGTAAGGGAATCCCCACATATGTGTTTTCCCCCACATATGGGGTATTGGCGTACTCAGGAGAAATTGCACAACAAACTTTAGTGTCCATTTTTTCCTGTTACCCTTGCAAAAATAAAAAAATTGCGGTCTAAATTAAAACTTTTCTGAAAACATTAAATGTTCATTTTTTACTTCCCAATTCCATTAATTCCTATAAAGCAACTGAAATGTTAATAAACTTCTTGAATGTGGTTTTCAACACCTTGAGGGGTTTAGTTTTTAGACTGGTGGCATTTGGGGGTATTTTCTGCCATATAGGTCCCTCAAAGACACTTCAAATGTGATGTGGTCCCTAAAAATATGGTTTTTAAATTTTGTTGGATAAATTAAAAATCGCTGGTCAACTTTTAACCCTTATAACTTACTAACAAAACAAATTATGTTTCAAAAAATGTGCTAATGTAAAGTAGACATGTGTTAAATTTTATTTATTAACTATTTTGTGTGACATAAATCTTTGATTAAAAGTTTGAAAATTGCTAAATTTTATAAATTTTTGCCAAATTTCCAATATTTTCACAAATAAATGCAAGTCATATCGAACAAATTTTACCACTATCATGAAATACAGTATGTCACGAGAAAACAGTCTTCCGGAGTTATTACTACATAAAGTGACACTGATATTCAAAAAATACCCAAGTAACACGAAATAGTGTACACAACTCTAAAGTATAAATTATTTCATAAAGAAGAAAAGAGCTGAAGTACAGTAGTAAAGGAATAAAAAACGTTTTTTATTTTCATATGTAGCAAAAATAAAAAAAAATACAGAAACAATAACAAAATACATGCCAAAAACAGAGGCTGCAAATCCACTGGCAATCTAGGGAGACCTTTGATAAATTTTAGACTATATCGAAGTCCATACAGATAAATACTAATTGCAGAAGATTATTAACATGAAAAAAGCTACTAAAACGCGTGCTCCCGCCACCCCAACGCACGTTTCGTGTGAAATAGTTCTTCAGGAGACGCCTCCTGAAGACGTGTTTCACACGAAACGTGCGTTGGGGCGGTGGGAGCAACTTCATCAAATATCCACACATGTAAGTCCATTATAACTAAATGTGCAGTGTTTAAGTGCACTTGTATTGTAAGCACCTTATTACTAAAATGCACCTTATAGTACTTTATTGTATGATACCTGTATACATGCTTTGATGCAGCAGTTTATATGATGTGCATGTGTAATCATAGCACACTACACTCTAAATTAGGCATTTAATATGCATTTTAAGCAAAAAAACATATGCACAAACAGCACTTTTTTCTGATAATGCTATATGCGTTATTTTGCAGACTTTTTTTGTATTTTGTTATTGTTTCTGTATTTTTTTATTTTTACTACATATGAAAATAAAAAACGTTTTTTATTCCTTTACTACTGTACTTAAGCTATTTTCTTCTTTATGAAATAATAAAGTGACACTGGTCAGAATTGTAAAATTTGGCCTGGTTGGGAACTTGAAAACAGGCTTCTGTGTGAAGGGGTTAATATTCATTATATTTATTTATATATTTATATAGTGATTTGTAGATATACCATTCTCCATGTGGGCTGAAAACATCATCTCTATTAAGCGACATCATTTTTTTTATTATGTAACAGATGAGCACATTTCCTGGGGGCATGGGAATTGATTCATAATTGCTAAATTTACTAGTTTCAGCAGTTTATCTCTCATTTTTTATTGTTTTTATTCTTGTGTATTAATTTGTATTTAATAAAGATTGATTTCTAATTTAAATTGGATTATTTCTTAGGCTAGGTTCACATTGCGTTAGGGCAATCCGTTAAGCTCATAGCGCTAGCGGATTGCGCTAACACAATGTATCTATAGGGATCGTGTTTGCCGATCCCGCTAGCGCAGATCCCCGATCTGCGCTAGCGAGGAACGGACCTCGGGCGCACCTCGGACGCTGCAAGCAGCGTCCGAGGTCATCAGAAAATAACGCTAACGGACCCGTTACATGGCGTTAATTGCGACAATTTCGCCATGTAACGGAGTCCGCTAGCGGACACCCATTAACGCAATGTGAACCTAGCCTTATTGGCTATCATAACTTGAATATACAGCTCTGGCAAAAATTAAGAGACCACTGCTCTTTATAGGTATATTTTTGAGCAAACTGTAAATTGTTCATTTAGTCTATAAACTACTGACAACATGTCTCCAAATTTCCAACTAATAAATTTTGTATTTTTTTCTGACAAGGAAAAATGGTCAAAATAAAAAAAAAAAACAGTGCTTTCAGACCTCAAACAATGCAAAGAAAACAAGTTCATAATCATTTAGAAACAACAATACTAATGTTTTAACTCAGGAAGAGTTCAGAAATCAATATTTTGTGGAATAACCATGATTTTTAATCACAGCTTTCATGCGTCTTGGCATGCTTTCCACCAGTCTTTCACACTGTTTCTATTCCAAAAATGTAAGCAGTTCTTCTTTGTTTGATGGCTTGTGACTATCCATCATCCTCTTGATTACATTCCAGAGGTTTTCACTGGGGTTCAGGTCTGGAGATTGGGCTGCCCATGACAGGGTTTTGATGTGGTGGTCTCTTAATTTTTGCCAGAGTTGTATCTCCTAGTTATTCATAGCATTTTATTAGGCTAATTAATTCTAGGGGTTGTAGTTTTTTAAACTGCTGTAGTAAAGCTATTTGCTAACCCCTGCAGGACAAGGGAGATTTACCAGTATTGGAAGTATGGGAAAGCTGAACGCTAACCATTTGAAGCTGCAGTATTATGGTTGTTATGAGTGGTTGTCAGATTTTAATATCAGTGAAGTGAAACATGATTGAGAAGTTGCTGAAAAACATTTTACAAATTTGACACGAGAGAGTGACTCAGTATGTTAACATGTGGCGATCTTCTAGAATTTGAATGCTTTATTTTCTATATAATTTTTTTTACATTTTTATTGATGACTGTTTTCACTTCTTCTGGGACTGGGTATATAAAGTTACCTTACTGCTTCTATGGACACCGAGCTTGAAATGTGACCGTATAGTGAAATATGAGTAAGTGACTCATGCTCTGATATCTGTCACCTAATTATAATGTGGTCCAACAGTTCTGTGGTTATTACGCCGGGTGTATCTAAGGACAGATTATATTTGTTATCCGAGTGCTCCTTCCATCATTCCTAGCAGGACTTCTCCGCAGGTAGTTGTAATTAATACTAATACTATACAGGTGAGCTGTGGAAAGATTACTCATGTAAGCCCAGAGAAGAGTATAATAACTAGTGATGTGTCGTTCACGAACGAGCTGACACAAAGAGCCGGCTCCCTGCTGTGAACGATGGGAGCCGGCACGCCAGTGAGAGCCACTAAAATTCCTGAATGGCTCTCACTGGGCGTAAAATCCCGGACTTCGGCATGTGTAACTCCGCCCACCTGAGCAAAACCCCATCCACTCTTCAATTTAATTGGCTCTAAGAAGTGGGCGGAGTTTCTGCGGTAGGTGGGCGGAGTTTTGGACGCCTTGATCAGCTATTCAATACGGATCCATTTAGGATCCAAAAAGAGCCGGTTCATGAGCCGAAAGAGCCGGCTCTTTTTGGTGAGCGGAGCCATGAGAGCCGGATCACCAAAAAGAGCCAGACTGCCCATCACTAATAATAACTTACCAGCACTGTGTATTATTAGATCACTAGCACTGTGTATTATCATAGACAGTAGCGTAGCTACTGGGGGGGCAGAGGGGGCCGTCGCCCCGGGCCCTGTCACATGAAGGGGCCCACCGGGAGCCAGGGCCACTTCTGTGACGAGGCAGAACACCGCATAGGAGCAGAGCAGTATAATGTCTGCTCCCGTCTGACGGAGACTCTGCACGCTGGCTACTAGCACAGTGGCAGCTGCAGTCTCCCTCCTGCAGTGAATGGTGCTGCCCGTCTGACCTGATCATGAAGCTTTTCCTGGCCACAGTTTTTCTTCACTCTGTGCGCGCTGGGATTGGCTCAGGCGCGCTGGGTCCTAGTGCCCACCTTGCATTTCATCTAGACACTTCCTGGTCCTGCCTGCAAACTATCAGTAAGTGGGGATGGAACATTTTAGGTTTATTAAATTCAGGTATGTAACTCTGATGTGAATGTGAGACCATTGGGGTATTGTGGGTGAGGGGGGACAGGGCACTGAGGGGGTGGATGCGAGTTGATGGGGGCATTGGGGCTGAAGTGGGGGAGGGGAGACAGAGCACTGAGGGGTAAATATGAGACCATGGGGGTGTTGTGGGGGCTGAAGGTGGGTGAGGTGGGACAGGGCACTGAGGGGGTGGATGCGAGTTGATGAGGGTATTGGGGCTGAAGTGGGGGAGGAGGGGCAGGGCACCGGGGGCTGAATATTATAATGTTTTGTTATGATATTATATGTACTCCATCCTGTAATATTAGCTGTCTGGGGAGGCTGGAGATGGGGGGTAGGGGGCTTTTGATATGTACCACCTGGGTCTTTTATGAGTATTAGTATACGAAGCCTCCATACAGTAACCAAGAGCTGCATCACATTTACAGCACCACTCCAGCATTATTTTTTATTTCACTGCTGGAGCGGAGCTGTAAATCCACGTCCCCTGCCCCCTGTCTGATACTCACCTTATGGCATTTTCATCTGTTTTTGTCTCCGCTCGGCTCTGTCTCCTGCAGTTTGTGACCTGTCCGCAGCTCCAGTGTTTTATGGCGTAGCGCAGAGGTCACTAATCAATGTGAGTCTATGGGAGCCTCGTTCTGGCCTCTTTCTCACTCTCAGGCTATGTGCACACGGTGCGGATTGGCCGCTGCGGATTCATAGCAGTTTTTCATGTGGTGTACAGTACCATGTAAACCTATGGAAAACCAAATCCGCAGTGCCCATGGTGCGGCAAATACCACGTGGAAACGCTGCGTTGTATTTTCCGCAGCATGTCAATTCTTTGTACAGATTCCGCAGTGTATTACACCTGCTCCTGTATAGGAATTCGCAGGTGTAAAAACGCAGGCGAGATCCTCACAAAAAGCACAGGAAATCCACGGTAAATCCACAGGTAAAACGCAGCACATTTTACCTGTGGCTTTTGCAAAAACTGTGCGGAAAAATCCGCACATGAATCAGCGGCAAATCCACAGTAAAAATGCACAAAATCTGCCAAAAAAACGCATCAAATCTGCACCTGCGTTTTCTACCTGGAGATGCAGATTTTGTGCAGAAAATTCTGCATCCAAATCTGCAACGTGTGCACATAGCCTTAG
This sequence comes from Ranitomeya variabilis, assembly GCF_051348905.1. Classification (NCBI taxonomy): domain Eukaryota; kingdom Metazoa; phylum Chordata; class Amphibia; order Anura; family Dendrobatidae; genus Ranitomeya; species Ranitomeya variabilis. The sequence continues at coordinate 718,809,802 of NC_135234.1, forward strand.
TGATATCTGTAATTTTTTTGTAACCCCTTCTCATGTACAGCACCATGGAATCAATGGCGCTATATAAATAAATATTGATAATAATATTATCATAGATATCTAGGACTGTGTATTATCATAGATCACTAGCACTGCATATTATTATCATAGATCACTAGCACTGTGTATTATTATCATAGATCACTAGCACTGCGTAGTATTATTATCATAGATCACTAGCACTGTGTATTATTATCATAGATCACTAGCACTGTGTATTATCATAAATCACTAGCACTGTGTATTATCATAGATCACTAGTAGGGCAGGTAGAGAGTAACATATCCCACACTAGACATGGTGGTCAGGTAGAGAATGACAGACCACACTGCACATCATGTGCAGTGTTTGAATAATGCTTATTATTGTATATATATTGTAATAACTACTATTTATTAGTGTTTAATAGTGCATGGGTTTTCTGCCTCCAGCAATAGTGTAATATATTACCAGTAAAACATTCTTAAGAAAAAGAACGGTGGTGTGAATACCTTTCTGCCCAATGATCACAAAAGTATTCTAGGAGTGGTACCTTTATTGGCTAACCAGAAAATAATATGTTTGCAAGATTTTAGAGCACAGTGGCTCCTTCTTCAGGCAGGATCACAAATAGATTAATAAGAAAAAAGCACAACATTTAAGGAATACTACAGTAGGACATTTGTTCAGGGGTGGTAGGTGTGATGCCTCCTAAAGATAAGCCAAGGAAATCAAATTAGGCATTTTTTTACAAATGGAGAGGCAGTGGGAATAATGTTCTTAGTTATCTGGAGTCCTCTGGTAGGGGTGTGAATTGTATCCATGTAGTGAGTCATAAATCCAGGTGTTAAATTGAGTCCTAGTGTCAAAGAATTGAACATCTTCATTAGTTTGAATTCCCAAATCTTTCTCTGTCATCCCTAAAATGACCTGTTAGTATTAAGACTTTTAAATCTGTCATACTGTGTCCAGGTCCAGAGAAATGTTTTCCCACAGGCGTGTCCATTTCATTCCTGATTGTGTGTCTGTGTAGATTCATCCTAGTTTGTAGGTTTTGCATGGTTTCCCCAATATAGATACTTCCAGTCAGGGGCGGACACAGACAGCTTGGGGCCCCTGTGCAGGAAATGTGTCTGGGCCCCCTCCTTTTAAGGCGACAAAGCTATATGTGTATATGTGTATATATATATGCGGCGCCCCAGGGTCCTGGTCATCGCAGTGGTATTGCTTTCCTCTCGGGGAGAGTGATGCTACATTTGGAGGCAAAGAGGAATAACTGCATCCAGGTACCACAAACATGCAACACATTTCACACTCCAGGCCACCAAGGGGACCTTTTGCTCCTATTTATTAGGTCACTCCCCACATTGGTAAAACTGGTGATTTGTAGTTTAGTTAGTCCCTGGCAGGGGTGGGATCCTGTCAGAGAACAAAGGAGAAGGACACAGAGCTGTGCATGCCCTCAGAGCTGCAACTCCTAGAAAGAGACATCGAAGGCAGAACTGTATTGCAGCGAGCATGCAAGGAAGTCGTAGCAAAGGAGTGGATATCAGAAGAGGACCAGCCCTACACAGGCTGCCTCCTTCTGAGGCGCAGAATCCCAGTAGCCGGAACACTGAGGGTGTAACGACCTTTATGCCTTGCTCCAGAGACCGGCAGGACAGCTAATTTCACGTTACCTGTCTGCCCTACACCCAGGAGGCACGGTGGCACCCCTTAGAGGCTGGGGCATGATAGAGTCTCTAGACACCGGTTATACGGGTTTGTCCTATCCTATCCGGGGGACAGAGAGAGAGACATAACATCTACAACAGTTGTGGGGACCTTATGAGAAGCTTAGCAGTAAGGGACTACAACACTGCAGCGCAAAAGAAGGCTACTGATTTCCACCTGGACAAGGGGACTCTGGACTTGCCTCCAAACCGGCCGGACTCTGCCTGCCCTGTGGTCTGGTGCCCTGGACTGTGGATGCTGAAGTCTTCAGTAAAGGTAAAGAGACTGCAACCTTGTGTCCTCGTTCTTCACTGCGCCATTCATCATTCACCATCTACACACCGGGAAGCTCTGGGGAAATACTTCACCTGTCGGAAGGTATACCATCTAGCTGCCGTAACATCACCCCAGTGGACCCCTTAAAGCAGCATCGGTCACCCTGACCGAATACCACAGGTGGCGTCACGAACACAAACTTTATCCCTTTAAAGTCCTTTCCCTTTTACACGGACGTCCCAGGGCCACGGACCGGGTCAGCCACCGTGACATCCCCCTAAGAACCAAAGGACCCGGTACCGAGTACCCCGCCGTCCATGGGGGCGATCCATATATATCTATATATCTATATAGACACATACTAAGGTACTGTGCTATACATAAGTGAGTACACTATATACTAAGGGACTGTGTTAAACATAATTGATAATAACGTCTTCCTCCACCTCCCCGTTCCTAAATCTATTATAAATCCCCTTTCCTCTCATCCCAATCCCCCACACCTCCATCACATTATTGCCCTCTCCCCACCCCCATTATTGCCCTCTTCACCACCTCCATTATTGCTTACTCCCCACCACCCCATTATTGCCCATTCACCACCTCCATCATTTCCTCCTCCCCCACCATCCCTATCATTGCACTCTCCGTCAACCCAATCATTGCCTTCCGCCCCATCACCCCCATCATTGCCCTCTCCGTCAACCCAATCATTGCTTTCTGCCCCCTCACCCCCATCATTGCTCCACCTACACACATGCATACACACGCAGCACCATTCACCTCTCTGCACACACACACACACTCACCTCACCTCTGCGCACGGTATCCTGAAGCCCCACCATCGCCGGCAGTTTCCTGTCTTGCACAGCCGCGGTGCTGAATGATGATGTCATTCAGCCGCTGCTGTGTGAGACAGGAATCGCAGGCAGGAAGCAAGATGGATTCATTCCCTGCAGCTCCGCTCAGCTGCCATTTTCTCCTGCAGCCAGCGGAGCGGCAGGGATTGCTCCCTGACCGCCGCACATGAGGGCAATCTGGCCAGTGGCCCCACAAAGCCTCAGGCCCGGATAAACTGGCCAAATTGCCCTCAATATTACCAGCCCTGCCAGCAGGGCCGGTTTTAGGCAACGTGGGGCCCTAGGCAAAGTTTAAAATGGGGCCCCAAATGTTAACATATTGCACATCTCACAGAAGCATTTCGGTTGTATTTACATGCGCTGAGTTCAGGCCGCTAAATGAGTGTGATCGACAATACTGAAGTCGGTAAACGCTTGTTTACCAGCCTCTTTACACCAATTGAGAAAGAATGATGGGGACAGAATGATCACTAATAGATCAATCTGTCCCCACACAGTATCATGTTATCTGTTATGATCCTAATGGTAGAGGATCTCTGGTATTCTGGCTCAGTGTGCAAAAAACATAGAACTGCTCTAGGGAGGTGGAAACTGGGCTAACCGCATACCTGATCCTAACACACACAACTAGAAGTAGCCGGTGAACGTGCCTACGTTGATTCTAGACGTCTCGAGCCAGCCGGAGAACTGACTACCCCTAGAGGGAAAATAAGACCTCACTTGCCTCTAGAGAAATTAACCCCAAAGATGTAGAAAGCCCCCAACGAATAATAACGGTGAGGTAAGAGGAAAACACAAACGTAGAGATGAACTAGATTAAGCAAAGTGAGGCCCACTAATCTAGATAGGCAGAAAATAGAAAGTGAACTATGCGGTCAGCAGAAAACCCTGCAATAACATCCACGCTGAATATTCAAGAACCCCCGCACCGACTGACGGTGTGAGGGGAGAATATCAGCACCCTAGAGCTTCCAGCGAGTTAGAAAATCACATTTTGAGCAAGCTGGACAAAAAACACTGATAATGCAAATGATCCAAAGTATGCAAACAGGACTTAGCTTTTCTTGCATGAGACAGATGGCAAGGAATCCAGAGGAGTCAGAATAGGACTGAATACATCGATACCAGGCAAGAGACTGAGTTCTAAGGAGGACTAAATAGGGAACACCCACAGATTAATGGAACAGCTGAAGTCCAAGCCTGCAGAAAGACATGACTCATACAATACCATTAGTGACCACAAGAGGGAGCCCCGAAACACAGTTCACAACAGTACCCCCCCCTTGAGGAGGGGTCACCGAACCCTCACCAAGACTCCCAGGGCGATCAGGATGAGCAGCGTGAAAGGCATGAACCAAATCAGCCGCATGAACATCAGAGGCGACAACCCAGGAATTATCCTCCTGACCATAGCCCTTCCACTTAACCAAATACTGAAGACGACGTCTAGAGATACGAGAATCCAAGATCTTCTCTACCACGTACTCCAACTCGCCCTCAACCAAAACCGGGGCAGGAGGCTCAACAGCAGGAACCACAGGCACCACGTACCGCCGCAACAAGGACCTATGGAACACATTATGAATAGCAAATGACGATGGAAGGTACAAAAGAAAAGACACCGGGTTAAGGATTTCCAAAATCTTATAAGGACCGATAAAGCGAGGCTTAAACTTAGGAGAGGAGACCTTCAAAGGAACATGCCGAGAAGACAACCAAACCAAATCCCCAACACGAAGTCGGGGACCCACACCGCGGCGGCGGTTGGCAAAACGCTGAGCCGTCTCCTGTGACAATTTCAAATTGTCCACCACATGGTTCCAAATCTGCTGCAACCTATCCACCACCGAATCCACCCCAGGACAGTCAGAAGGTTCAACCTGGCCCGAGGAAAAACGAGGATGAAAACCAGAATTGCAGAAAAAGGGCGAAACCAAAGTGGCAGAACTAGCCCTATTATTAAGGGCAAACTCGGCCAGAGGCAAAAAGGTCACCCAATCATCCTGATCAGCAGAAACAAAACATCTCAAATAAGTTTCCAACGTCTGATTAGTTCGCTTGGTTTGGCCATTAGTCTGAGGATGAAAAGCCGATGAGAACGACAAGTCAATACCCATCTTAGAACAAAAGGATCGCCAGAATCTGGACACAAACTGGGATCCTCTGTCAGACACAATATTCTCAGGGATGCCGTGCAAACGAACCACATTCTGAAAGAACAAAGGAACCAAATCGGAGGAAGAAGGCAACTTAGGTAAGGGCACCAAATGGACCATTTTAGAAAAACGATCACACACCACCCAGATGACAGACATCTTCTGAGATACTGGAAGATCCGAAATGAAATCCATGGAAATGTGCGTCCAAGGCCTCTTCGGGATAGGCAAGGGAAAAAGCAACCCGCTGGCACGAGAACAGCAAGGCTTAGCCCGAGCACAAATCCCACAGGACTGCACAAAGGAACGCACATCCCGCGACAAGGAAGGCCACCAAAAGGACCTAGCCGCCAAATCTCTGGTACCAAAAATCCCAGGGTGCCCTGCCAACACCGAAGAATGAACCTCGGAAATAACTCTGCTGGTCTATCTATCAGGGACAAACAGTCTCTCTGGTGGGCAACGATCAGGTCTATCAGCCTGAAACTTCTGCAGCACTCGTCGCAAATCTGGGGAAATGGCAGACAAAATCACTCCCTCTCTGAGAATACCAGCCGGTTCTGAGACTCCCGGAGAGTCAGGCACAAAACTCCTAGAAAGCGCATCAGCCTTCACGTTCTTCGAACCAGGCAGGTATGAGACCACAAAGTCAAAACGGGAGAAAAACAACGACCAACGAGCCTGTCTAGGATTCAGACGCTTGGCAGACTCGAGATAAATCTGATTTTTATGATCAGTCAAAACCACCACACGATGCTTAGCTCCCTCGAGCCAATGTCGCCACTCCTCAAATGCCCACTTCATAGCCAGCAACTCCCGATTACCAACATCATAGTTCCGCTCAGCAGGTGAAAATTTTCTGGAAAAGAAAGCACATGGCTTCATCACAGAGCCATCAGAGCTTCTCTGCGACAAAACGGCCCCCGCACCAATCTCAGACGCATCAACTTCAACCTGGAAGGGAAGAGAGACGTCTGGCTGGCACAAGACTGGCACTGAAGTAAACCGGTGCTTCAGCTCCCGAAAGGCCTCCACGGCCGCAGGAGACCAATTAGCAACATCAGAACCTTTCTTGGTCATATCCGTCAAAGGTTTAACTACGCTAGAAAAATTAGCGATAAAACGACGGTAAAAATTGGCAAAGCCCAAGAACTTCTGAAGGCTCTTAACAGACGTAGGCTGAGTCCAGTCATGAATGGCACGGACCTTGACTGGGTCCATCTCCACGGTAGAAGGGGAAAAAATAAAACCCAAAAAAGAAACCTTCTATACTCCAAAGAGACATTTTGAGCCCTTCACAAACAAAGCATTATCACGCAGAACCTGAAACACCATCCTGACCTGGTTCACATGGGACTCCCAATCATCAGAAAAAAACAAAATATCATCCAGATAAACAATCATAAATTTATCCAGATATTTCCGGAAGATATCATGCATGAAAGACTGAAACACAGAAGGAGCATTAGAGAGTCCAAAAGGCATCACCAAGTACTCAAAATGACCCTCGGGCGTATTAAATGCTGTTTTCCATTCATCTCCCTGCTTAATGCGCACAAGGTTATACGCACCACGAAGATCTATCTTGGTGAACCAACTAGCACCCTTAATCCGAGCAAACAAATCAGACAACAATGGCAAAGGATACTGAAACTTGACAGTGATCTTATTCAGAAGACGATAATCAATACAAGGTCTCAAAGACCCGTCCTTCTTGGCCACAAAAAAGAATCCTGCACCAAGAGGTGAAGAGGATGGGCGAATATGTCCCTTCTCCAAAGACTCCTTAATATAACTCCGCATCGCGGCATGCTCTGGTACCGACAAATTAAAGAGTCGACCCTTAGGAAATTTACTACCAGGAATCAAATTTATAGCACAATCACAGTCCCTATGAGGAGGAAGGGCACTGGACTTGGGCTCACTAAATACATCCTGGTAATCTGACAAAAACTCAGGGGTCTCAGAAGGAGTAGAAGAAGCAATAGACACCACCGGAGTATCATCATGAATCCCCCGACAACCCCAACTTGACACAGTCATAGCTTTCCAATCCAAAACTGGATTATGGATCTGTAGCCATGGCAGACCCAAAATGACCACATCATGCAAATCATGCAGAACAAGGAAGCGAATAACCTCCTGATGTACAGGAGTCATGCACATGGTCACCTGCGTCCAATACTGAGGATTATTCTCCGCCAATGGCGTAGCATCAATTCCTCTAAGAGGAATAGGAAATTCCAAAGGCTCCAGGACAAAACCACAGCGCCTGGCAAACGACAAATCCATAAGACTCAGAGCAGCACCAGAATCCACAAAAGCCATGACTGGGTAGGAAGATAATGAACAAATTAAGGTCACAGACAAAATAAATTTAGGCTGCAAAGTACCAATGGTGACAGGATTAACAACTCTTTTTAAGCGCTTAGAGCATGCTGAGATAACATGCGTTGAATCACCACAGTAAAAACACAACCCCTCTTGACGTCTATGATTTTGCCGTTCGGCTCTGGTCAGAATTCTGTCACATTGCATAGGATCAGGTGTCCGTTCAGACAGCACCGCCAAAGGATTAGCAGATTTGCGCTCCCGCAAACGCCGATCAATTTGAATGGCCAGAGCCATTGAATCATTCAGACCTGTAGGGATAGGAAACCCCACCATCACATTCTTAATGGCTTCAGAAAGACCATTTCTGAAATTTGCGGCCAGGGCACACTCATTCCATTGAGTAAGCACGGACCATTTCCGAAATTTTTGACAATACACCTCAGCTTCGTCCTGACCTTGAGATATAGCTAGCAACGCTTTTTCAGCTTGATTTTCAAGATTAGGCTCCTCATAAAGCAAACCAAGCGCCAGAAAAAACGCATCGACATTCACCAATGCAGGATCTCCTGGCACCAGAGAGAAAGCCCAATCTTGAGGGTCGCCACGCAAGAAGGAGATAACAATTTTAACTTGCTGAGTGGAATCACCAGAGGAACGAGGTCTCAGAGACAGAAACAATCTACAATTATTCCTAAAATTCAGGAACTTAGATCGATCTCCAAAAAATAGCTCAGGGATAGGTATTTTTGGTTCAGACATAGGACTATGAGTGACAAAATCCTGAATGCTTTGCACCCTTGCAGCAAGCTGATCCACACAAGAAGTCAGAGTCTGAAGATCCATGTCTGCAGCAGAGCTCAAAACCACTCAGAGTATAAGGGGATGGAAGAAGCTAGACAAACTGCAGCAAAAAAACCCAAAAACCTCAGAACTTCTTTTTAATCCCGCTTCTGCGATGCATTAAACATTTCCTTTTAGGCCTGGTATACTGTTATGATCCTAATGGTAGAGGATCTCTGGTATTCTGGCTCAGTGTGCAAAAAACATAATACTGCTTTAGGGAGGTGGAAACTGGGCTAACCGCATACCTGATCCTAACACACACAACTAGAAGTAGCCGGTGAACGTGCCTACGTTGATTCTAGACGTCTCGAGCCAGCCGGAGAACTGACTACCCCTAGAGGGAAAATAAGACCTCACTTGCCTCTAGAGAAATTAACCCCAAAGATGTAGAAAGCCCCCAACGAATAATAACGGTGAGGTAAGAGGAAAACACAAACGTAGAGATGAACTAGATTAAGCAAAGTGAGGCCCACTAATCTAGATAGGCAGAAAATAGAAAGTGAACTATGCGGTCAGCAGAAAACCCTGCAAAAACATCCACGCTGAATATTCAAGAACCCCCGCACCGACTGACGGTGTGAGGGGAGAATATCAGCACCCTAGAGCTTCCAGCGAGTTAGAAAATCACATTTTGAGCACGCTGGACAAAAAACACTGATAATGCAAATGATCCAAAGTATGCAAACAGGACTTAGCTTTTCTTGCATGAGACAGATGGCAAGGAATCCAGAGGAGTCAGAATAGGACTGAATACATCGATACCAGGCAAGAGACTGAGTCCTAAGGAGGACTAAATAGGGAACACCCACAGATTAATGGAACAGCTGAAGTCCAAGCCTGCAGAAAGACATGACTCATACAATACCATTAGTGACCACAAGAGGGAGCCCCGAAACACAGTTCACAACAGTTATCAGCAACACATCTACAGTTTACACCGGCGATGTGCTGCTGAGAACAATGATTTTTGTTCCGGCATAAACAATCCAATCACTCAATGAATATGCAGCTTTTTTGCTTGTTTAGTATAATACACCCCATAGTCCTCCACATATTATAATGGGCACTACAGTACTCCATATTGTAAAATGCAAATCCCATAGTCCTCCTTATAACAAAATATGCCCCATAGTCCTCCATATAGTATAATACACTCCTCAGTCCTCCATATAGTATTATACACTTCCCATAGTCCTCCACATAGAATAATACACTCCTCATAGTCCTCCATATATTAAAGGGAATCTGTCACCCCCCCAGACGTTACCAAGCGTTAAATAATCGCTTTTATAATGTGCCGCTCATACCTGAATTTGTCAGGGGGCATGTCTTTTCCCCCCTGACACAAACACCTCCCAGCCGTCACTCAGGGCCTCCGTGCACCGGGCGCCGCCTCCATTTCCTTCCTGAACATCCCCGTCGCCTGCGCTGTAAGTTTTTTTTTTTCGGGCATGCGCAGTTTGCGCTGCTCTTCGAACTTACAGTGCAGGTGCCGGGGACGTTCACAAAGGAAATGGAGGCGGCACACGGAGACCCTGAGTGACTGCTGGGAGGCATTTGTGTCAGGGGGGAAAAGACGTGCCCCCCTGACAAATTCAGGTATGAGGGCACATTATAAAAGCGAATATTTCAGCATTTGCAGGGACCCGAACTAAAAGAGCCACCTTGACAGAATGCAGCATTAGTGCTGCAAAAGGTGGCTCTTTTAGTTAAAAATGCCTACGAATATAATGCAGCCCCCATAGTATATAACACAGCCTCCCCCATAGAATATAATGTACCCCCATAGTATATAACACAGTCTCCCTCATAGAATATAATGTATAATGTACCACTCATAGTATATAACACAGCCACATAGTATATAACACAGCCTCCCCATAGAATATAATGTACACCCTATAATATATAACACAGCCTCCCCCATAGAATATAATATACCCCCAATAGTATATAGCACAGCCCCATAGTATATAGCACAGCCCACATATTATATAACACAGCCCGCATAGTATATAGCACAGCCTGCATTGTATATAACACAGCCTCCCCCACAGAATATAATATACACCCCAATAGTATATAACACAGCCCGCATAGTATATAGCACAGTCCGCATAGTATATAACACAGCCCACATAGTATATAGCACAACCCACATAGTATATAACACAGCCTCCCCCAAAGAATATAATGTACCACCCATAGTATATAACACAGCCACATAGTATATAACACAGCCTCCCCCATAGAATATAATATACCCCCAATAGTATATAACACAGCCCTCATAGTATATAACATAGCCCCCATAGTATATAGCACAGCCCACATACTATATAACACAGCCCGCATAGTATATAGCACAGCCCGCATGGTATATAACACAACATCCCCCATAGAATATAATATACCCCCAATAGTATATAACACAGCCCGCATAGTATATAACACAGCCCGCATAGTATATAGCACAGCTCGCATAGTATATAACACAGCCCGCATAGTATATAGCACAGCCCGCATAGTATATAGCACAGCTCGCGTAGTATATAACACAGCCTGCATAGTATATAACACAGCCTGCATAGTATATAACACAGCCCGCATAATATATAACAGCCCACATAGTATACAACACAGCCCACGCAGTATATAGCGCAGCCCCCATAGTATATAGCACAGCCCGCGTAGTATATAGCACAGCCCTCATAGTATATAGCACAGCCACGTAGTATATAACACAGCCCAGGTAGAATATAACACAGTCCACATAGTATATAGCACAGCCACATAGTATATAACACAGCCCCTCATAGAATATAATGTAGCCCCGAATAGAATATAGTACAGCCCACCTCCCCATAGAATATAATGTAGCCCCATCAAAGAGTATGATGCAATCCTCCCTCATACAATCTAATAAAGCCCCCCACAGAATATAATGTAGCCTCCATAGAATATAATACAGCCCACCTCCCCATAGTATATAATGTAGCCCTCCATAGAATATAATACAGCCCCACCATAGTAAATAACACAGCCTCCCACATAGAATATAATGTATAATGTACCACCCATAGTATATAACACAGCCACATAGTATATAACACAGCCTCCCCCATAGAATATAATGTACCCCCTATAATATATAACACAGCCTCCCCCATAGGATATAATATACCCCCAATAGTATATAACACAGCCCCCATAGTATATAGCACAGCCCACATTTTATATAACACAGCCTCCCCTATAGAATATAATATACCCCCAACAGTATATAACACAGCCCGCATAGTATACAACACAGCCCGCATAGTATAAAACACAACTCACATAGTATATAACACAGCCCGCATAGTATATAACACAGCCTGCCCCATAGAATATAATGTGTAATGTACCACCCATAGTATATAACACAGCCACATAGTATATAACACAGCCTCCCCCATAGAATATAATGTACCTCCTATAATATATAACACAGCCTCCCCTATAGAATATAATATACCCCAATAGTATATGACACAGCCCCCATAGTATATAACACAGCCCTCATAGTATATAACACAGCCCATATATTATATAACACAGACCGCATAGTATATAGCACAGCCCGCATTGTATATAACACAGCCTCCCCCATAGAATATAATATACCCCCAATAGTATATAGCACAGCCCGCATGGTATATAACACAGCCCACATAGTATATAACACAGCCTGCATAGTATATAGCACAGCCTGTTTAGTATATAACACAGCCCACATAGTATATAGCACAGCCCGCATAGTATATAACACAGCCCACATAGTATATAGCATAACCCACATAGTATATAACACAGCCTCCCCATAGAATATAAAGTATAATGTACCACCCATAGTATATAATACAGCCACATAGTATATAACACAGCCTACCCCATAGAATATAATATACCCCCAATAGTATATAACAGGCCGCATAGTATATAACACAGCCCCCATAGTATATAGCACAGCCCACATACTATATAACACAGCCTGCATAGTATACAGCACAGCCCGCATCTATATATATAATTGTCTAAGGGTTTTTCTGTCTGTCTGTCTGTCTGTCTGTCCTGGAAATCCCGCGTCTCTGATTGGTCGAGGCCGCCAGGCCTCGACCAATCAGCGACGGGCATAGCATGGCGACGATGATGTCATAAAGGTTGCCTCGACCAATCAGCGACGGCCACAGTCTGCCGCGAATTCGCCTCGACCAATCAGCGACGGGCACAGTATCGACGTAGATGACATAATGGTTGCCATGGCGACGATGATGTCATAAAGGTTGCCTCGACCAATCAGCGACGGGCACAGTCTGCCGCGAATTCTGGAATCATCATTGCCCATATACTACGGGGACATGCATATTCTAGAATACCCGATGCATTAGAATCGGGCCACAATCTAGTAGTATATAACTCAGCCTCCCCATAGAATAGAATATACCCCTAATAGTATATAACACAGCCCTCATAGTATATAACACAGCCCGCATAGTATATAGCACAGCCTGCATAGTATATAGCACAGCCCGCATAGTATATAGCACAGCCCACATAGTATATAATACAGCCCGCATAGTATATAGCACAGCCCACATAGTATATAACACAGCCCGTATAGTATATAACACAACCCGGGTAGTATATTGCACAGCCCCCGCAGTGTATAGCACAGCCCACGTAGTATATAACAGCCCACATAGTATATAAGCCAGCCCACGTAGTATATAGCACAGCCACATAGTATATAACACAGCCATGTAGTATATAGCACATCCCGCGTAGTATATAGCACAGCCACTTAGTATATAACATAGCCCACGTAGTATATTACACAGCTCACGTAGTATATAGCACAGCCACGTAGCATATAACACAGCCACGTAGTATATAACACAGCTCACGTAGTATACGCCCAGGGCCACGGACGGGTTACTGCCACCGTGACATCGCCTTTTGCGAACGGACCCGTTACCAAGTATCCCCACTGCCCTGGCGGGCGACTCATATCATGTACACCACATTGGAGGATGTGCATGAAAAGGAACCCGTGACCTTATAGTCCCGATTTGTGTTTCGTACGCGGACTATATTTGTTGGTAATATGTGAGTACAAGTTTTGCATTTTTTATTGTTACATGGGAATGTGCCAGTCACTGATGGTTATGAGAGGACACTTCGGACAAGGAGATTCCTTAAGTTAGGGGGCTGTTGTGAATTTGGATTTTGGGCTCCCCCGGTGGCTACTGGTGGAATTGAACTGGTGTCTTCATCTTCTCTGTTCACCTGTTCCCATCAAGATGTGGGAGTCGCTATATAACCTTGCTGCTCTGTTAGTTGCTTGCCGGTCAACAATGTTATCAGGAGCCTCTCTGTGCTTGTTCCTGCTCCTAGACAACTACTAGATAAGTTGGACTCTTGTCCATGTTTGTTTTTGCATTTTGTTCCAGTTCACAGCTGTAGTTTCGTTACTGTGTCTGGAAAGCTCTTGTGAACGGGAATTGCCACTCTGGTGTTATGAGTTAATGCCAGAGTTTTAAAGTAATTTCTGGATGGTGTTTTTTGATAGGGTTTTCAGCTGACCATGAAAGTGTCCTTTCTGTCTTCTGCTATGTAGTAAGTGGACCTCAAATTTGCTAAACCTATTTTCATACTACGTTTGTGATTTCATCTCAACTCACCGCCAATACATGTGGGGGGCCTCTGTCTCCTTTCGGGGTATTTCTCTAGAGGTGAGCTAGGACTAATATTTTCCTCTGCTAGCTTTATTTAGTCCTCCGGCTGGGCTGGGCATCTAGAATCAACGTAGGCATGCTACCCGGCCACTGCTAGTTGTGCGTTAGGTTTAGTTCATGGTCAGCTCAGTTCCCATCTTCCAAGAGCTAGTTCCTATATATGCTTATGCTATGTTCTCTTGCCATTGAGATCATGACAGGGGCTGTTTATAGGAGAGAAGTGGTAGTTCTGGGAATATGTCTTTCAATTTGTGGTCTCTGTGGAATGTGGGTTGGAGATCAGCACCAATTTTCCTCATGTGGGGGTTGTATGTGACCACAAGAGGTACCCTGTTGTTATTCTCTCTCAGTTTGTAATCCAGGAGGCTATTTCTTGGGATCCTTGTAGCCCTGTGGATCTGTTCATCTATTACCAGTGGATGGTATCCTTGTTGTAGGAATGTATTCCTCAGTGATCGCAACTGTAGTTCCCTGTCTTTACTGTCTGAACAGACAGTATGCTGACAACGTGTGGTATAGGTATAAACTTTGATCTGAATTAAAGGGGTTTTCGACTTTCAGGAAAGTGTACCTTAAAAGCTTTAAAATAGCAAAAAGAGCAGATACTCATCCTTCTCTGTGTGTTTTGGCTGCATCGGTGATGTCACATCAATAACATGTACCATCTTGCTGCCACACCATCACCCCCAGAGTACCCCTTTAAGCAGCGTCAGTCACCCCTGACCGAGTACCACAGGTGGCGTCACAAACTTTTATTGCTTTACATATCCCTTTAAAAAATATCCGTTTTACTTGGGCGAAAAGGGCCACGGACTGGGTCGCCGCCACCGTGACCTCCCCTTTAACAACGTCTGGACCCGGTACCGAGTTCCCCTAGGCCCTGGCGAGCGACTCAAAAGCGCACTAGTAGTGTTCACCAAGCGAATTGATAGCACTTTTATATTGATGACTTATCCTTCTGATAGATCATTGTATGATCGGTGTCTGACACCTGACATTCCCACCAGTCAGATGATACCACCTCCGCTTACTGGGTGTACAGATTTCATGGAGCACAACACCTCAGCTCTGTTCACTGTGTAGTGGCCACTGCCAGGATTGAAGAACAACAGCTGCGGTTTACCTTTGTACATCCGGCCACCAGCAGAAGTGATAACAGCTGATTGATGGGGAGGCCAGGTGTCGGACCCCCACCAAATTTTTAGTGATGACCTATCCAAAGTATAGATTATGAATGCAAAAGTAATGAACAACCCATTTAATAGATCAGTAGTACTATTCACTGATATAATACATTGCTACAACTATCTATTTAAATAATAGATCACTAGTATTGTGCAATAACATTATACATTACAAGTACTGTGCAAAGAATTTCCTAGTACTAATAATATAAGAAACTGTAGATCACTGTTATTGTGTGGTAATATTACAGATTACAAAAAAGTGATGTTTCTTTAGTTTCTATGCCACAGTACATATGTCCTTTTAGTGCTTCTGTGACACCCCAGGAGTTCGGGTACCACAGTGGTGCTACCTTCCTCTCGGGGAGGGTAGTGCCATGCCTGAAGACAGGAGGGATCCCTTTGGCAGGTAATCTTACATGCAACACTTTCTGACTCCAGGCCAGAAGGGGAGCTCTAAACCCGGTTTAAGGGGAACTTCTCTATATACATCCTGGTCTGGAGGAGGAGTCAGTTAGTCTGGTGCAGACAAGCAGAAAGTTGACAGTTGGTAGCAGACAGTGAAGGAGCACAGAAAGACTTAGGAGCTAGAGGAGGCCTGCAACTGGGCCTCTCTAAGCTGAGTGCAGAAACCGGGCACCGGCGGGAGCCCGAGGTCGTGAGGACCTACAGGTCCCATGGCAGAACCAGAGGGCAGGAAACTAAAAGGGACTTGCCCACATAATACCTGAGGTACAGCAGCAATCAGAGCCCAGAGTCACCGTGGACAGAGATCCCAAAGAGACGGCTCAAGTTGCCTACCGTGCGGGTACTGTCCCTGGACAGGGGTAAAAGAGGACCTTGTTAGACAACTACAGGCAGCAAGGGACCACAGACCAGCGCATAGTGGAAGGATCCCAAACTGACCTGTCAAAGGGATTTCCACTTGTCTTCAGGCTGCCTGGACTCCATCTACACCTGTTGCTGGTACCCTGGACTGAGGGTGCTTAACACCAGTAAACCAAGTAAAGACTGCAACACTGTGTTCTCCATTTGTTTGCCGGCATTCACCATGCCTACGAAACACACTGTGAGCCCTGGGGACCCCGCTTCACCTGTGGGAAGTGACACCATCTTTGCTGCAGCGCCATCGCCCCAGAGGACCCCTTTAAGCAGCGTCGATCACCTCTGACCAAAAACCACAGGTGGCGTCACGAACTTTCATTATTTCCACAACCCCTTTAAAGACCATACCTTTTACTTGGGCGCCCAGGGCCACAGACTGGGTCGCTGCCACCGTGACCACCCCCTGAATTGCGACCGGACCGAGTATCCCTACTGCCCTGACGGGCGACTCACTTCCACACCGTAATCTTACCCCTTTAGTCATTTCACATCACAGTTATGCCCCTTTAGTGCTGTAACACAGTAGTTACATCCTTTCAGTGCTTCCACACAGTAGTTATGGCTCTTTATTGCTTCCACACAGTAGTTATGGCTCTTTATTGCTTCCACACAGTAGTTGTGCCCCTTTAGTGCATCCACATAGTGATTATGCTCTTTTAGTGCTTCTGGAGTGCCCCCAAAGGCAGCGGGGTACTCGGTACCAGGTCCTTCGGTTCACAGGGGTATGTCACAGTGGCTGACCCGGTCCGTTGCCCTGGGACGTCCGTTTAAAAGGGAAAGGTCTTTAAAAGGACATGTTTGTGATGCCACCTGTGGTATTCCGTCGACCGACTCTGCTTTAAGGGGTCTGCTGGGGTGATGTTATGGCAGCTAGATGGTATACCTTCCCACAGGTGAAGTGTGTCCCCAGGGCTTCCCGGTGTGTAGATGGTGGATGGTGAGAGGCGCAGTGAAGAACAATGACACAAGGTTGCAGTCTCTTTACCTTTTACTGAAGGCTTCAGCATCCACAGTCCAGGGTACCAGACCACAGGGCAGGCAGAGTCCGGCCGGTTTGGAGGCAAATCCAGAGTCTCCTTGTCCAGGTAGAAATCAGTAGCCTTCCTCTAGCGCCGTGGTGTTGTAGTACCTTACTGCTAAGCTTATCACAAAGTCCTCACAGATGTTGTAGATGTTAAGTCTCTCTCTCTGTCCCCCAGATGGATAGGACAAACCCGTATGACCGGTGGCTTGAGGAGTTTTACAGGGACTCTATCATGCCCCAGCCTCTAAGGGGTGCCACCTTGCCTCCTGGGTGTAGGGGCGGACAGGTAACATGAAATTAGCTGTCCTGCCGGTCTCTGGAGCAAGGCATAAAGGATCGTTGCTCCCTCGGTGTTCCGGCTACCGGGATCCTGTGCCTCAGAAGGAGGCAGCCTGTGTAGGGCAGAACTCCTCTGATATCCACTCCTTTGCTTCGACTTCTTCACCCTCTCTGCAATACAGTTCTCCTTCAGTGTCTCTTTCTAGAAGCTGCCGCACTTCGGGCAGGCACAGCTCCGTGTCCTTCTGTCTCGATCGCTGACAGGATCCCACCCCTGTCAGGGACCAACTACTTGAGCGAAGCTCAGCCAGCAACTAACTAACTTCCTCCCCAGGCACCCAGTTTTACCTAAGTGTGAGGAGTGCCCTAATAAATAGGAGCAGAGCTCCCCCTGGTGGCCTGGAGTGCGAAATGTGTTGCATGTTTGTGATACCTGGATTCAGTTGTCCTTCTTTGCCTCCAAACGTAATATCACTCTCCCCTAGAGGAAAATGACATTACTGCAACGACCAGGACTCTGGGGCGCTGCACTTCCAAATTGTAGTTATGCCTCTTTAGTGCTTCTACAAAATATTTTTGCCCTTTCAATGTTTCCAACACACTATAGCTAACGGCTCTACCAATATTTTTAACTGCACCTGCCTCAGAAAGATACAGATACAGTTAAATGTGGTGCCAGGCTTCTTGAAAACTTGAATAACTTTGTAAAAAGGCATGCATTTGGGATTGTGGAATCTGGGCAGTTTAATGCACCAGAAACCCACCAGAGAATAGATCAGTTAGAATAATCTGTATTCTATTAAAGAACTGCCATCAACATTTTTATCCTCTTTTTATGTTGCAGTCATCATATTATAAAGCACTGTGTACTTACAATTGCTCATTTTGGTTTTCTACCTAGTAAATTCGTCTCTTTTTGCTGATCTATGTAGAAACAGAAGGTCTCTTTTCCCTGCAAAAATCATTCCTTTCTTCAACTCCTGATCCACCTGTTCCTTTGCTCCCCCTGTCAGCGACTTTTGTAGTGAATTGTTACTCATACAGGGAAAATTGACCTCCTCTTTCTACATAGATCTTAGAAGGATTCAGCTAGTCAGTTTTTGATCACGTGATGTCATAGACCTAATGGAAAAGAGAAGAGTTTACTGGGTAGAAAGGCAAAATGAGCAATTGTGATTTCCCACTGCTGTATAATATGATGATTGCAAAATATTAAAAGGATAAAACTTCGATGGGAGTGCTTCTTTAATTACCAGAAACCTCTACTGCCTATACCCCACACTTGCTGCATAGAAGCGCCTACAGGGCCCCCTAGAAGATAAATCCTCAAAATGTTTTTGATAGATGAGTGGGTAAAACAGGACCTGGACCATTATTGATCCTCGGCACATGTAAAGGTTTATATTATAAAGTAATAAGAATACTTTAGAGGTGTAGTCACACATTGGACATTTATGGCATATACACAGGATATCACATAAATATGTAACATATGCAGGTCCCAACATTGGTACCTGCACCAATGTGGATAGCAGGAGACGTTTGTTGCCCAACCATCTTTGCATTCAGTCTTGGTCTGTAGCCACCTCATTAGGCAGGTCAGAGAACACCCATTCTCTGTATAGGTGGGAGTCCAAGCGATGGGGCCATATCTATCAGACATTTATGGTATTTCCTGATGCCCTAAATGTGAATACCCCCTTCAATCAAAGATATAATAAATTCTGTACTGCTTAAAAAACTAAGAAATTATTCCAGTAGAACACAAAATCTTGGGTTCATTATTCATTTTAATATAGACAGTACATTGCATTCTCATGCGGCTGGCTAAACATTAGACCTTCACTGCAGGCTATATCAAAATACTTAAAATAGTTTGCTTACATATAGAGTAAACATTTCTTACTTATTGTTCATCTGACTATAAACCTTGTCTGTCTAGTGAGAAAGCCAAACGGATAAACAGATTATGATCTATGATAACAAGTTGTATTTATGAAACCATTGTAACATTGCGTTTGGTGACCTGGAAATTGTGGGAACAGTCCTACTGGATTCTAATTAAAGTTCAATATAGTTAATAACACGTTGATCCCCTGATCTGTGCGTACTGGGAATATAAGAATGCAGTATTTTGCCTTTTGTGTTCTTTTTTTCCCCCATTTTTCTGTAGTCCAGACCTGCAGTGACAGTGTTCTAAAGCTACCCTGATTCCAAAGGAGCACTACGTGTAC
The DNA here is from genome assembly GCF_051348905.1 of Ranitomeya variabilis. Taxonomy (NCBI): domain Eukaryota; kingdom Metazoa; phylum Chordata; class Amphibia; order Anura; family Dendrobatidae; genus Ranitomeya; species Ranitomeya variabilis. The sequence continues at coordinate 718,829,385 of NC_135234.1, forward strand.
AGTTGTATCCAAAAGTTTGAGTCTAACACAAATTTTGGTTTTTATTCACAAAGTGTACTGGTTCAGTTTTCATAGTGACAATTTTCATTAACTCTAAATTGTTAGAAAGTGTGATCAGATGCATAAAAAATGAAAAGTCATTCCTTGTCATGAAAATTAACTTACATAAACCTCACTTCCACTTAAATGCAGCCGTACTACAAAATGACCTGCTAACATCATTCAACTGATTTGGTAGCTGAGAAGAAGGTTAAAGAGAGGACGGCAGATGATATCACTCTGTCTTGCCATTAAATTATAAGAGCACAATGTTTGCTTAAAAGGGTGTCTGTGTGTGAAATCATTGTCTTCTGCGAACGATGATTACCTTCAAGGAAATGTGAACTCATAATTGCTTTGTATCAAAAGGGCTTTACAAGCAGTGACTTTGCTACCTACCTGTGGTCCGGGTCCGATGGGTGTCGTGGTCCGGTCCGGGGCCTCCCAGCTTCTTACGATGACGTCCTCTTCTTGTATTCACGCTGCAGCTCCGGCGCAGGAGTACTTTGTCTGCCCTGTTGAGGGCAGAGCAAAGTACTGCAGTGCGCAGGCGCCGGGAATCTCTGATCTTTCCCGGCGCCTGCGCACTGCAGTACCGCGATGCCCATCAGACCAGAACCGGACGGGGACCGCCCATGGGTGAGTATAATCTAACCTCTTTTTCTCATCTTTCAGGATACATCGGGGGCTTATCTACAGCATTACAGAATGCTGTAGATAAGCCACTGATGCTGGTGGGCTTAGCTCGCCTTCGATTTTGGGGGTGACAGGTACTCTTTAACTACACTATCAAACTGCTTTACTTTTTTTTACAACTTCTTTTTGATGACGCTAAACTATGTTCTCATTATTTAATAGTAGACCAGAGCAAACATATTTCGCTGGCCTGGTCTAGCATCCAATTCCGTCATCCATGGCAGCCTGACCAAGGCAGTCCTCACTTCTGCAGCAGGCCTGCTAGGACTGGCATTCTGTGTACCTCTGATAATCATCACTAGTCCCTAAGGCCGGCGTCACACTCAGCGTAGATAAATACGGTCCGTATTTTACATGCGTAATACACAGAAATTATCCCAAAACAGTGATCTGTATGTCATCCATAGGCAGGGTGTGTCTGCGTATTTTACGCTTGTTAACCTCCGTATGTAATCTGTATGGCATCCGTAATGCGTTTTTTTCACGCAACCTTACAAAATGGACATTTAATGGTTTTAAAGCCTGAAAATAATTTAAATCATCATCAGAATCCTATTTAAGGCCTCTACAACAGGTGGAACACTCCCATATGGCCATTTTGTTGCTGTGCTTGTGTAGGTGTTTTGTTGGTACTTGTGCAACATGTGTGACCTCCTTCAATTCACACCAACTCAGCGGGTGTTATTTAATTGGGTCTTGTCACGCCGCTTTGGCCAGCCATACCCCGTGATAGTTGATCCGCGAAGGAGGAGAAGAAGAATGTGGGTGCATCCACTTTTGCGGCAACGCCCCACTAAAGGCCATTTTCACAGGCTATATTCAGCTCTGCGGACACGTCCGGACAAATTCTTCTAGTACTGTCGCATGACAATACCCACATTTGATATCTTGTTGGAGACAGTACGTCCTGGAATCACATATCAGGATACAAGGATACGGAAATGCATATCCGCAGAGGAGCATCTTCTACTTACATTACGGTATGTATTCACCATCCTCACATACTGTATTTAGATTATGTTTTAGGAAATATTTTTATTTTCATACCATCTTATTTAACTTATATCATTACATTTTTAAGAAAGCATATCTAAATATGTAGTAAATGTTAAATGTTAAGTGTAAATTTATGAAGGTACACTGGTCTCCTGCCTTTTGGTTTCCTCATAATACTTTTGTCTACTAGGATTTTAGAAAAGCATTGTTACTTAGCTAATTATATTTAGTGAGGTTGGACTGTGTTCTGTTAGTAAAGTTTCTTAACAAATATGAACGTAACCCCTTTCTCATGTCCAGCACCATGTAATTAATGGTGCTATATAAATAAATGAGATTAATCTTAATTTAAAGAACATTAGGACCAAATTCATGTTGCTAATGCAGTTTGCAATATTATTCCGAGTGTGAAAAACATGAGTGTACTTACTTATCCGCCTCTGGACCTCACGTGGCCGCTGCTCATATTCTGGGAAAAGGATCCCACATATGCTCCTCCATGCTGCCTCTTTTCTGGCCCGGTTGGAGTAATGGGCATCTCTCTGATCCCAAATTTCTCGCCTCTCTTGCACCAGGACCAGCAGCATTTCCACATTTATAATATTGGCCGTGAATCTGATGCAGGAGACTCCGTGGAGGTGTGCGGCAGACTTCAGGGATGTCTGTCTGGCTTTTTCAGCTAATTAGCATGTCTGAGCTTCCTGATTGAGGGCTTGACACATTTCCTGTCACCTGCTGTACTCTTGCGAATTTTACGCAAGTCACACTGTTGGTCCGTGTGTAATCCGTATTTTTCTCGCCCCATAGACTTTCATTGGCATATTTTTTGCGCAATACGCTGACAAATGCAGCATGCTGCGATTTTCTACGGCCATAAAATACGATTGCGTAATATACGCCAGATAAAAGCTGCCCCATAGAGAATCATAGGTCCATGTGCAATGCGTAGTTTTTGCGCATCTCATACATCCGTAAAACTCTCTATTGTGACGCCGGCCTAAGACATCATGATGTCATGACTTTGTGTGGCATAATAAACGCCATAGCTGCTAAGGATATTGTCAGCAGAAGTTAAAGGGGTGGTCTGATGTTATGGATTCTGTTTGTGGGCTCCCTCTGGTGGTTACTGCTGGTACTGGGTGACTTTGGTGGGTTGCGGCCTTTGGTTTCCACCTGTCCATCAGTGGCTGGGTGTTTCCTATTTTACCTGGCCTTTCTGTCATTTCCCTTGCCGGCTATCAATGTATTCAGATGTGCTCTGTTTGGTTCCTGCCTACCTGCTCCCAGATCTTTCAGGATAAGCTAAGTGCTGATTTTCAGTTGTTTGGTTTTTTTTGTCCAGCTTGCTTATTATGTCTCTATGCTAGCTGGTAGCTCTAGTGGACTGAGGTTCTCCCCATGTGCCATGAGTTGGCACATGGGTTCTTGTAATCTCAGGATGGTTTTTTTGATTAGGGTTTTTTGCTGACCGCTCAGTCCCCTTTTGTATCGTTCTGCTTTCTAGTTTACAGCGGGCCTCAATTTGCTAAAACTATATATATCATCTCTATGTGTGTGCCTTCCTCTCATTTCACCGTCAATACATGTGGGGGGCAACTATATCTTTTGGGGTTCATTCCGCTGGAGGCAAGTGAGGTCTTTATTTTCTCTGCAGTGCTAGTTAGCTCTTAGGCTGGTGCGTGGCGTCTAGAACCAGCGTAGGCACGCTCCCTGGCTATCTCTAGTTGCGTTTGTCAGGCGTAGGGCAGCGGTCAGCCCAGGTTCCATCACCCTAGAGCTCGTCCGTAATATATTTGTACTTTGCTTGTCCTGTGCTATCCCTAGCCTTGGGGATTCATGACAGTATAGCCGGCCCACAAAGTGTTAATTGTTTGGGCTGAAGCAGGAGAAAGAGAAGTGTTTAAGGGAAATTTTTTTTTTTATTTTTTTTTTTTCCCTTCAGAGTTTTGCTGCCTAGCCCTTAATTGCTGTCTAGCTGCTTCTTACCTCCTCTTAACCCTTGAATGGCTCTGATCTTAGCTGTTTAACATGGATGTCCAGAGTTTGGCTTCCAGCCTGAGTAATCTCGCGGCAAAAGTTCAAAACATACAGGATTTTGTTGTTCACACTCCCATGTCTGAACCTAGAATTCCTATTCCAGAGTTCTTTTCTGGAGATAGATCTACCTTCCTGAATTTCAGGAACAATTGTAAATTGTTTCTTTCTTTAAAGTCTCGCTCCTCTGGAGACCCTGCTCAACAGGTCAAGATTGTAATATCTTTCCTGCGGGGCGACCCTCAGAATTGGGCATTTGCATTGGCACCAGGGGATCCTGCATTGCTCAGTGTGGATGCGTTTTTTCTGGCATTGGGATTGCTCTATGAAGAACCTAACCTGGAGATTCAGGCTGAAAAGGCTTTATTAGCCCTCTCTCAGGGGCATGATGAAGCGGAGATATATTGTCAGAAGTTTCGGAAATGGTCGGTGCTTACTCAGTGGAATGAGTGCGCCCTGGCTGCAAACTTCAGAAATGGTCTTTCTGAGGCCATTAAGGATATTATGGTGGGGTTCCCTACGCCTACAGGTCTGAATGAGTCTATGGCTATGGCCATTCAGATTGATCGGCGTTTACGGGAGCGCAAACCCGTGCACCAGTTGGCGGTGTCTTCTGAACAGGCACCTAAGACTATGCAATGTGATAGAATTCAGTCCAGAAGTGAACGGCAAAATTATAGGCGGAAAAATGGATTGTGTTTCTATTGTGGTGATTCAGCTCATGTTATATCAGCATGCTCTAAACGCACAAAAAGGGTTGATAAATCTTTTGCCATTGGTACTCTGCAGCCTAAGTTCATTTTGTCTGTGACTCTGATTTTTTCACTGTCTTCCATTTCCGTCGATGCCTATGTGGATTCGGGCGCTGCCCTGAGTCTTATGGATTGGTCATTTGCTAAACGCTGCGGTTTTAGTCTGGAACCTCTGGAAGTTCCTATTCCTCTGAAGGGAATTGACTCTACACCATTGGCTATGAATAAACCGCAGTATTGGACACAAGTGACCATGCGCATGACTCCCGTTCATCAGGAGGTGATTCGCTTCCTTGTACTTTATAATTTACATGATGTACTAGTGCTTGGTCTGCCATGGTTACAAACTCATAATCCTGTCCTGGACTGGAAAACAATGTCTGTGTTAAGCTGGGGATGTCAGGGGGTTCATGATGATGCACCTCCGATTTCAATCGCTTCATCTACTCCTTCTGAGATCCCTGCGTTTTTGTCTGACTATAGGGATGTTTTTGAGGAGCCTAAGCTCAATTCGCTCCCTCCGCATAGAGATTGTGACTGTGCTATAGAATTGATTCCTGGCAGTAAGTTCCCTAAGGGTCGTTTATTTAATCTGTCACTGCCAGAGCATACTGCTATGCGGAATTATATTAAGGAGTCCTTGGAAAAGGGACATATTCGTCCATCTTCGTCCCCTCTGGGAGCAGGTTTTTTTTTTGTGGCAAAAAAAGATGGTTCCCTGAGGCCTTGTATAGATTATCGCCTTCTGAATAAGATTACAGTCAAGTATCAGTATCCATTGCCATTATTGACTGATTTGTTTGCTCGCATTAAGGGGGCTAGGTGGTTCACTAAGATAGATCTTCGCGGTGCGTATAATCTGGTGCGGATAAAACAGGGTGATGAGTGGAAAACCGCATTTAATACGCCTGAGGGCCATTTTGAGTATTTGGTAATGCCTTTTGGACTCTCCAATGCTCCGTCAGTCTTTCAGTCCTTTATGCACAATATTTTCCGTGAATATCTGGATAAGTTTATGATTGTGTATTTGGATGATATTTTGGTGTTTTCTGATGACTGGGAGTCTCATGTTTTACAGGTCAGGAAGGTGTTTCAGGTTCTGCGGGCCAATTCTCTGTTTGTGAAGGGCTCAAAGTGTCTCTTCTGTTCTTTTTTGGGGTACATTTTTTCTCCTTCTACTATTGAGATGGATCCCGTCAAGGTTCAGGCGATTTGTGACTGGACACAACCTACATCTGTTAAGAGCCTTCAGAAGTTCTTGGGGTTTGCTAATTTTTATCGTCGGTTCATTGCTAATTTTTCCAGTGTTGTTAAACCTTTGACTGATTTGACTAAAAAGGGTGCTGATGTTGCTGATTGGTCTCCTGCGGCCGTGGAGGCCTTTCAGGAACTTAAGCGCCGGTTTTCTTCTGCTCCTGTGTTGTGTCAACCGGATGTTTCACTTCCTTTTCAGGTTGAGGTTGATGCTTCCGAGATTGGAGCGGGGGCGGTTTTGTCACAGAGAAGTTCTAATGGCTCGGTGATGAAGCCATGTGCATTCTTCTCTAGAAAATTCTCGCCCGCCGAGCGCAATTATGATGTGGGTAATCGGGAGCTTTTGGCCATGAAGTGGGCATTTGAGGAGTGGCGTCATTGGCTTGAGGGTGCTAAACATCGTGTGGTGGTCTTGACTGATCACAAGAATCTCATTTACCTTGAGTCTGCCAGGCGTTTGAATCCTAGACAGGCTCGTTGGTCGTTGTTTTTTTCTCGTTTCAATTTCGTGGTTTCATACCTGCCAGGTTCAAAGAATGTGAAGGCAGATGCTCTTTCCAGGAGTTTTGTGCCTGACTCTCCTGGAGACTCTGGGCCTACTGGTATCCTTAGGGATGGGGTAATATTGTCCGCCGTATCCCCAGACTTGCGACGTGCATTGCAGGAGTTTCAGGTGGATAAACAGGATCGTTGTCCACCAGAAAGACTGTTTGTTCCGGATGATTGGACCAGTAGAGTCATCTCCGAGGTCCATTCTTCTGTGTTGGCTGGTCATCCTGGAATATTTGGTACTAGAGACTTGGTGGCCAGGTCTTTTTGGTGGCCTTCCTTGTCTAGGGATGTGCGTACCTTTGTGCAGTCTTGTGAAGTGTGTGCTCGAGCTAAGCCTTGCTGTTCTCGGGCCAGTGGGTTGTTGTTATCCTTGCCCATTCCGAAGAGGCCTTGGACGCACATTTCCATGGATTTTATTTCTGATCTCCCGGTTTCACAGAAAATGTCCGTTATCTGGGTTGTGTGTGACCGCTTTTCTAAGATGGTTCATTTGGTGCCCTTGCCTAAGTTGCCTTCCTCCTCTGAGTTGGTCCCTTTATTTTTTCAGAACGTGGTTCGTTTGCATGGGATTCCGGAGAATATCGTTTCTGACAGGGGATCCCAGTTTGTGTCTAGATTTTGGCGGACGTTTTGTGCCAAGATGGGCATTGATTTGTCTTTCTCGTCTGCATTCCATCCTCAGACGAATGGCCAGACGGAGCGAACTAATCAGACCTTGGAAACTTATTTGAGGTGTTTTGTTTCTGCTGATCAAGATGACTGGGTTGCTTTTTTGCCACTGGCCGAATTTGCTCTTAATAATCGGGCTAGTTCGGCCACGTTGGTCTCTCCTTTTTTTTGTAATTCGGGGTTTCATCCTCGTTTTTCCTCTGGTCAGGTGGAGCCTTCGGATTGTCCTGGAGTGGACGTGGTGGTGGACAGGCTACATCAGATTTGGAATCAGGTGGTGGACAATTTGAAGTTATCTCAGGAGAAGACTCAGCAGTTTGCTAATCGCCGTCGCCGCGTGGGTCCCCGACTTCTTGTTGGGGATTTGGTGTGGTTGTCTTCTCGTTTTGTCCCTATGAAGGTCTCTTCTCCTAAGTTCAAGCCTCGGTTCATCGGTCCTTATAGGATCTCGGAGATTCTTAACCCTGTATCTTTTCGTTTGGATCTCCCAGCATCGTTTGCTATTCATAATGTGTTCCATCGGTCGTTGTTGCGGAGGTATGAGGTGCCCGTTGTTCCTTCGGTTGAGCCTCCTGCTCCGGTGCTGGTGGAGGGAGAATGGGAGTATGTTGTTGAGAAGATCTTGGATTCTCGTGTTTCCAGACGCAAACTCCAGTATTTGGTTAAGTGGAAGGGTTATGGTCAGGAGGATAATTCCTGGGTGGTCGCCTCAGATGTTCATGCGACTGATTTGGTCCGCGCCTTCCATAGAGCTCACCCTGATCGCCCTGGGGGTTCTCGTGAGGGTTCGGTGACCCCTCCTCAAGGGGGGGGTACTGTTGTGGATTCTGTTTGTGGGCTCCCTCTGGTGGTTACTGCTGGTACTGGGTGACTTTGGTGGGTTGCGGCCTTTGGTTTCCACCTGTCCATCAGTGGCTGGGTGTTTCCTATTTTACCTGGCCTTTCTGTCATTTCCCTTGCCGGCTATCAATGTATTCAGATGTGCTCTGTTTGGTTCCTGCCTACCTGCTCCCAGATCTTTCAGGATAAGCTAAGTGCTGATTTTCAGTTGTTTGGTTTTTTTTGTCCAGCTTGCTTATTATGTCTCTATGCTAGCTGGTAGCTCTAGTGGACTGAGGTTCTCCCCATGTGCCATGAGTTGGCACATGGGTTCTTGTAATCTCAGGATGGTTTTTTTGATTAGGGTTTTTTGCTGACCGCTCAGTCCCCTTTTGTATCGTTCTGCTTTCCAGTTTACAGCGGGCCTCAATTTGCTAAAACTATATATATCATCTCTATGTGTATGCCTTCCTCTCATTTCACCGTCAATACATGTGGGGGGCAACTATATCTTTTGGGGTTCATTCCGCTGGAGGCAAGTGAGGTCTTTATTTTCTCTGCAGTGCTAGTTAGCTCTTAGGCTGGTGCGTGGCGTCTAGAACCAACGTAGGCACGCTCCCTGGCTATCTCTAGTTGCGTTTGTCAGGCGTAGGGCAGCGGTCAGCCCAGGTTCCATCACCCTAGAGCTCGTCCGTAATATATTTGTACTTTGCTTGTCCTGTGCTATCCCTAGCCTTGGGGATTCATGACAGTCTGATACACAAATTAATTTCCATCCTAAATGCTTATCTTTTTAATGCCATAATCTAACCTATTCTCTAATATACTTTAATTAAAAATCGCCTATCCTTCCTGAAATCGCTGAAATGGATGGAAACAGTGCTCAAATGGAATGGGAACAGCATGGAGGAGACTCCTGGATGCATCTCTGACTCCCAGGTCGCTGCTGGGAACAATGCAAAGTTCAAGACAAACAGTATAAATAATGTCTACAAACTACTCTGTTCTAACTTCCTACCTGGCTTCCGATAACCAGGCCGTGCTGCTATAGTGCCCTAGCTAAAGAACCCTGCCCTAACTCAGGTGAAAAATAGTGTCTCACTCACAGTTTTGTAGCGAAGGTCTGGAAGCTGTTGCTGCTTGGTCCTGATGTAGAAGAGCCGAGTTTGTTGTGTTGAGCTCTTCCTTCAGGTTAACTGATCCATCTTCTTCCAGTTCGGGGCAAGTCTCGTTCCCATTTTCAATGTTGAGATGTTACTGGTACCACAGCACTGTTTTCTCTCTCAGGTTACAGGTGCTCGTAGAGAACTAATCTGGCTGTGCGATGCGACTTTTTCCTTCTGATGATCGATCCTGTGGTATTCAGGCACTATGTTCGCCCTTGAAGCCGTTAGTTCATTTACCAGTCTCTTGTAGGTAGGACACACTTATAGTCTGGCACAGGCACGAGGCTCCTTTAGCTCTCCCTGAACTGTCACTTCCTGCTTCTTGTTCAAAATTAAGACTGTGTGCACACTGTTGTGAAATTGGATTTTGGGCTCCCCTGGTGGCCACTGGTGGAATTGAACTGGTGTGCATCATCCTCTCTGTTCACCTGTTTCCATCAGGATGTGGGAGTCGCTATTTAGCCTTGCTCCTCTGTCACTTCCATGCCGGTCAACATTGTAATCAGAAGCCTTTCTGTGCATGTTCCTGCTGCTAGACAACTCCCAGCTAAGTTGGACTTAGTCCTTGTTTGTTTTTGCATTTTGTTCCAGTTCACAGCTGTAGTTTCGTTTCTGTGTCTGGAAAGCTCTTGTGATCTGAAATTGCCACTCTGATGTTATGAGTTAATACTAGAGTCTTAAAGTAATTTCAGGATGGTATTTTGATAGGGTTTTCAGCTGACCATGAAAGTGCCCTTTCTGTCTTCCTGCTATCTAGTAAGCGGACCTCAATTTTGCTAAACCTATTTTCATACTACGTTTGTCATTTCATCTAAAATCACCGCCAATATTTGTGGGGGCCTCTGTCTGCCTTTCGGGGAAATTTCTCTAGAGGTGAGCCAGGACTATATTTTCCTCTGCCAGGATTAGTTAGTCCTCCGGCCGGCGCTGGGCGTCTAGGGATAAAACGCAGGCTACGCTACCCGGCTACTGTTAGTTGTGCGGCAGGTTTAGTTCATGGTCAGTTTAGTTTCCATCCTTCCAAGAGCTAGTTCGTATGTTTGCTGGGCTATGTTCTCTTGCCATTGAGAACCATAACAGTTTGACCGGCCCAAAAGGGTTAAATTAATTGACAGAGAAAGGAGAGAAAAGAGAAGTCTGCTGAAGATTTTTATTTTTTTTTTTCCTCAGTTCTGAGTGTGCTTGTAATTGAATCTCTTGCAAGTCTGCCTATATTGCAGCCTTTCTCTCTCTCTCTCCTTCTAATCCTGGAATGGCTCTGTGTTCACCTGTTTAAAATGGATATTCAGAGTTTAGCTGCAGGTTTGAATAATCTCACCACGAAAGTTCAAAATTTACAAGATTTTGTTGTTCATGTTCCTATATCTGAACCTAGAATTCCTTTGCCTGAATTTTTCTCGGGGAATAGATCTTGCTTTCAAAATTTCAAAAATAATTGCAAGTTGTTTTTGTCCCTGAAATCTCGCTCTGCTGGAGATCCTGCTCAGCAGGTCAGGATTGTGATTTCTCTGCTCCGGGGCGACCCTCAGGATTGGGCTTTTGCATTGGCTCCAGGGGATCCTGCGTTGCTCAATGTGGATGCGTTTTTTCTGGCCTTGGGGTTGCTTTATGAGGAACCTCAGTTAGAACTTCAGGCGGAAAAGGCCTTGATGTCCCTATCTCAGGGGCAAGACGAAGCTGAAATATACTGCCAGAAATTCCGTAAATGGGCTGTGCTTACTCAGTGGAATGAGTGCGCCCTGGCGGCGAATTTCAGAGAGGGTCTCTCTGATGCCATTAAGGATGTTATGGTGGGGTTCCCTGTGCCTGCGGGTCTGAATGAGTCCATGACAATGGCTATCCAGATCGATAGGCATCTGCGGGAGCGCAAACCTGTGCACCATTTGGCGGTGTCTACTGAGAAGACGCCAGAGAATATGCAATGTGATAGAATTCTGTCCAGAAGTGAACGGCAGAATTTTAGACGAAAAAATGGGTTGTGCTTCTATTGCGGTGATTCAACTCATGTTATATCAGCATGCTCTAAGCGTACTAAGAAGATTGATAAGTCTGTTTCAATTGGCACTTTACACTCTAAGTTTATTCTATCTGTGACCCTGATTTGTTCTTTATCATCTATTACCGCGGATGCCTATGTCGACTCTGGCGCCGCTTTGAGTCTTATGGATTGGTCCTTTGCCAAACGCTGTGGGTATGATTTGGAGCCTCTTGAAACTCCTATACCCCTGAAGGGGATTGACTCCACCCCATTGGCTAGCAATAAACCACAATACTGGACACAAGTAACTATGCGGATTAATCTGGATCACCAGGAGATTATTCGCTTTCTTGTGCTGTATAACCTACATGATGTGTTGGTGCTTGGATTGCCATGGCTGCAATCTCATAACCCAGTCCTTGACTGGAAAGCTATGTCTGTGTTAAGCTGGGGATGTAAGGGGACGCATGGGGACGTACCTGTGGTTTCCATTTCATCATCTATTCCCTCTGAGATTCCTGAATTCTTGACTGAATATCGTGACGTTTTTGAAGAACCTAAGCTTGGTTCATTACCTCCGCACCGGGAGTGCGATTGTGCCATAGATTTGATTCCGGGTAGTAAATACCCTAAGGGTCGTTTATTTAATCTGTCTGTGCCTGAACATGCTGCTATGCGAGAATATATAAAGGAGTCCTTGGAAAAGGGACATATTCGTCCTTCGTCATCTCCCTTAGGAGCCGGTTTTTTCTTTGTGGCTAAGAAAGATGGCTCTTTGAGGCCGTGCATTGATTATCGGCTTTTGAATAAAATCACGGTTAAATATCAATATCCGTTGCCACTGCTGACTGATTTGTTTGCTCGCATAAAGGGGGCCAAGTGGTTCTCTAAGATAGATCTTCGTGGGGCGTATAATTTGGTGCGAATTAAGCAGGGGGATGAGTGGAAAACCGCATTTAATACGCCCGAGGGCCACTTTGAGTATTTGGTGATGCCTTTTGGTCTTTCAAATGCCCCTTCAGTCTTTCAGTCCTTTATGCATGACATTTTCCGTGATTATTTGGATAAATTTATGATTGTGTATCTGGATGATATTTTGATTTTTTCGGATGACTGGGACTCTCATGTCCAGCAGGTCAGGAGGGTTTTTCAGGTTTTGCGGTCTAATTCCTTGTGTGTGAAGGGTTCTAAGTGCGTTTTTGGGGTTCAAAAGATTTCCTTTTTGGGATATATTTTTTCCCCCTCTTCCATCGAGATGGATCCTGTCAAGGTTCAGGCTATTTGTGATTGGACGCAACCCTCTTCTCTTAAGAGTCTTCAGAAATTTTTGGGCTTTGCTAACTTTTATCGTCGATTTATTGCTGGTTTTTCTGATGTTGTTAAACCATTGACTGATTTGACTAAGAAGGGTGCTGATGTTGCTGATTGGTCCCCTGCTGCTGTGGAGGCCTTTCGGGAGCTTAAGCGCCGCTTTTCTTCCGCCCCTGTGTTGCGTCAGCCTGATGTTGCTCTTCCTTTTCAGGTTGAGGTCGACGCTTCTGAAATCGGAGCTGGGGCGGTTTTGTCGCAGAGAAGTTCCGATTGCTCCGTGATGAGACCTTGTGCTTTTTTCTCGCGTAAATTTTCGCCCGCCGAGCGGAATTATGATGTTGGGAATCGGGAGCTTTTGGCCATGAAGTGGGCTTTTGAGGAGTGGCGTCATTGGCTTGAGGGGGCTAGACATCAGGTGGTGATATTGACTGACCACAAAAATCTAATTTATCTTGAGTCCGCCAGACGCCTGAATCCTAGACAGGCGCGCTGGTCGTTGTTTTTCTCTCGGTTTAATTTTGTGGTGTCCTACCTGCCGGGTTCTAAGAATGTTAAGGCGGATGCCCTTTCTAGGAGTTTTGAGCCTGACTCCCCTGGTAATTCTGAGCCTACAGGTATCCTTAAGGATGGAGTGATATTGTCTGCCGTTTCTCCAGACCTGCGGCGGGCCTTGCAGGAGTTTCAGGCGGATAGACCTGATCGTTGCCCACCTGGTAGACTGTTTGTTCCTGATGATTGGACCAGTAAAGTCATTTCTGAGGTTCATTCTTCTGCGTTGGCAGGTCATCCTGGAATCTTTGGTACCAGGGATTTGGTGGCAAGGTCCTTCTGGTGGCCTTCCCTTTCTCGAGATGTGCGAGGCTTTGTGCAGTCTTGTGACGTTTGTGCTCGGGCCAAGCCTTGTTGTTCTCGGGCTAGTGGATTGTTGTTGCCCTTGCCTATCCCGAAGAGGCCCTGGACGCACATCTCGATGGATTTTATTTCGGATCTTCCTGTTTCTCAGAAGATGTCTGTCATCTGGTTGGTGTGTGATCGTTTCTCTAAGATGGTCCATTTGGTTCCCCTGCCTAAGTTGCCTTCTTCTTCCGAGTTGGTTCCTCTGTTTTTTCAAAATGTGGTCCGTTTGCATGGTATTCCGGAGAATATCGTTTCTGACAGAGGTACCCAATTCGTGTCTAGATTTTGGCGAGCATTCTGTGCTAGGATGGGCATAGATTTGTCTTTCTCGTCTGCTTTCCATCCTCAGACTAATGGCCAGACCGAGCGGACGAATCAGACCTTGGAGACATATTTGAGGTGTTTTGTGTCTGCAGATCAGGATGATTGGGTTGCTTTTTTGCCTTTAGCGGAGTTTGCCCTCAATAATCGGGCCAGTTCTGCCACCTTGGTGTCTCCCTTTTTCTGTAATTCGGGGTTTCATCCTCGATTTTCTTCTGGTCAGGTGGAATCTTCGGATTGTCCTGGAGTGGATGCTGTGGTGGAGAGGTTGCATCAGATTTGGGGGCAGGTAGTGGACAATTTGAAGTTGTCCCAGGAGAAGACTCAGCTTTTTGCCAACCGCCGGCGTCGGGTTGGTCCTCGGCTTTGTGTTGGGGACTTGGTGTGGTTGTCTTCTCGTTTTGTCCCTATGAGGGTTTCTTCTCCCAAGTTTAAGCCTCGGTTCATCGGCCCGTACAAGATATTGGAGATTCTTAACCCTGTGTCCTTCCGTTTGGACCTCCCTGCATCTTTTTCTATTCATAATGTTTTTCATCGGTCATTATTGCGCAGGTATGAGGTACCGGTTGTGCCTTCCGTTGAGCCTCCTGCTCCGGTGTTGGTTGAGGGCGAGTTGGAGTACGTTGTGGAAAAAATCTTGGACTCCCGTGTTTCCAGACGGAAACTCCAGTATCTGGTCAAATGGAAGGGATACGGTCAGGAGGATAATTCTTGGGTGACTGCCTCTGATGTTCATGCCTCCGATTTGGTCCGTGCCTTTCATAGGGCTCATCCTGATCGCCCTGGTGGTTCTGGTGAGGGTTCGGTGCCCCCTCCTTGAGGGGGGGGTACTGTTGTGAAATTGGATTTTGGGCTCCCCTGGTGGCCACTGGTGGAATTGAACTGGTGTGCATCATCCTCTCTGTTCACCTGTTTCCATCAGGATGTGGGAGTCGCTATTTAGCCTTGCTCCTCTGTCACTTCCATGCCGGTCAACATTGTAATCAGAAGCCTTTCTGTGCATGTTCCTGCTGCTAGACAACTCCCAGCTAAGTTGGACTTAGTCCTTGTTTGTTTTTGCATTTTGTTCCAGTTCACAGCTGTAGTTTCGTTTCTGTGTCTGGAAAGCTCTTGTGATCTGAAATTGCCACTCTGATGTTATGAGTTAATACTAGAGTCTTAAAGTAATTTCAGGATGGTATTTTGATAGGGTTTTCAGCTGACCATGAAAGTGCCCTTTCTGTCTTCCTGCTATCTAGTAAGCGGACCTCAATTTTGCTAAACCTATTTTCATACTACGTTTGTCATTTCATCTAAAATCACCGCCAATATTTGTGGGGGCCTCTGTCTGCCTTTCGGGGAAATTTCTCTAGAGGTGAGCCAGGACTATATTTTCCTCTGCCAGGATTAGTTAGTCCTCCGGCCGGCGCTGGGCGTCTAGGGATAAAACGCAGGCTACGCTACCCGGCTACTGTTAGTTGTGCGGCAGGTTTAGTTCATGGTCAGTTTAGTTTCCATCCTTCCAAGAGCTAGTTCGTATGTTTGCTGGGCTATGTTCTCTTGCCATTGAGAACCATAACAGCACACGATGTGGATTTAGTGCGGCATTTTTTTTCTGCGCAGAAACGCTGCAGTTCCGCAAAGTGATTTACAGTACAATGTAAATCAATAGAAAAAAAATGCTGTGCTAATGGTGCCGAAAAATCCACATGAAAACCGCTGCGGATCAAGAGAAGTAGTATGTCACTTGTGCGGAACTGCAGTGTTTCTGAACCCTTCCATTATATAAATCGGCAGGGGTAAAAAACGCGTCAAATCCGCACAAAATCCGCAACAAAAACGCACAAAATACGCATAAAAAAAGCATCAAATCCGCACCTGCATTTTCTGCCAGGAGATGCGGATTTTGTGCAGAAAATTCTGCACCCCAATCCACAACGTGTGCACATAGCCTTACACACAGCAAGCTGCAGGGGAGAAAGGACTAGTCCAAGTGCACACAAATCAGATGGAGCACTGACTCTTAAAGTTACAGTGTAATTCAGTTCTTAGCACAGGCTGACCCCCCTACATTCCCACGATCAGTGTTTGTTCAGGCTTTCACGCAGTGGAATTGTCACATGAATCCCGCACCTCAACTCACTTGCATTTTTCCTTGCAATATTGTATGCGTTTTTGCAGTGGTTTTAACCCCTTCCCGCCGTGGCCCTTTTTCGTTTTTGCGTTTTCGTTTTTCGTTCCCCTCCTTCCCAGAGCCATAACTTTTTTATTTTTCCATCAATATGGTCATGTGGGGTTTTATTTTTTGCGGGTCGAGTTGTACTTTTGAACGACACCATTGGTTTTACCATGTCTTGTACTGGAAAACAGGAAAAAAATTCCAAGTGTGGTGAAATTGCAAAAAAAGTGCAATCCCACACTTGTTTTTTGTTTGGCTTTTCTTCAAGCTTCACTAAATGCTAAAACTGACCTGATATTATCATTCTCCAGGTCATTATGAGTTCATAGACAGCAAACATGTCTAGGGGTTTTTTTTATCTAAGTGGTGAAAAAAAATTCAAAACTTTGCTAAAAAAAAGGGGGGGGGGGTGATTTAAACTTATATATATATATATATATATATATATATATATATATATATATATATATATATATATATTTATTTTATTCTTTTTTTCCATATTTTTTTTAAAATTTTTTTAACTTGTGCCATGCTTCAATAGCCTCCATAGGCTAGAAGCTGGCACCACTCGATCGGCTAAGCTACATAGCAGCGATCATTAGATCGCTGCTACTGTATGTAGCTTAAATGCAGGCTTGCTATGAGCACCGACCACAGGGGAGTGCTCACAGCAGGCCAGCATCAGTAACCGTAGAGGTCTCAAGGACCTCTATGGTTACTGTCCTGACACATCGCCGACCCCCGATCATGTGACGGGGATCGGCGATGCGCTCATTTCCGGCCGCGCAGCCGGAAGTGGTAGTTAAATGCCGCTGTCTGCGTTTGACAGCGGCATTTAACAGGTTAATAGCAGCGGGTGAATCGCGATTTCACCCGCCGCTATTGCGGGCACATGTCAGCTGTACAAAACAGCTGACATGTCGCGACTTTGATGTGGGCTCACCGCCGGAGCCCACATCAAAGGGGGAGACACGTCATGCGCTGTACTAGTACGGCGCATGTCGAGAAGGGGTTAAAGGATGCGTTTTTGTCTCTTTGATATGTTATTAGATGTGAAAAGATATAGGTAGATAGTTATGGGGTAGATAGATAAATAGATATCCATGAGATATATACTGTAATTACTTCTGTGTATGTGGTTTACTGTACATGGATTAACCTAACAAATAAATTAATGAAAAAAAAAACGTGGGTCCCCTTTTTGATAGCCAGCCAAGGTAAAGCAGACGGCTGCGGGCATATATTATCAGGCTGGGAACTTCTCTGGTTATTGGGCCCTTCCTATTCAAAAAATACAAGTCAGCAGCCTCCTCAGAATTGGTGCATCACATGGGATGCACCAATTCTGGGGCTTTGCCCGGCTCTTCCTGATTGCCCTGGTACAGTGGCAATCGGGGTAATGTTAGTTGGGTTTGATGACAGCTGTGAATTGCCAAAAATCACAGCTGGCATCAAATCTTGGGGTTAGTAATGGAGAGGTGTCTATCAGACACCCCATTACTAACCCAGTAATCAAAAAATACTTTATTTGAATAAACACTTCCCCACACTATCCTTCATTCACCAATTTATTGAAGAATAGAAAAAAAATCCATGCGGTCCAAAGTAATCTAACAAATCAAAAATAGTCCAGAAAGGAATACCTGAAAGGCATAAAAAGACAGAAAAAAAGACAATAGACACTCCCTAGTTCACCAATTTATTACCCAAAATGTTGCCACGCAGGTCCGATGTAGTCCACATTCTCGAACCTGTCTCTGGCTTCTGTGAATGGCAGCACAGTTCCTGCCATTCACAGGTGCTTCATTGGATTATTTTGGACCTACATGGAATTTTTTAATTCTTTTTCAATAGATTGTAGACGAGGGATAGTGTGCGAGTCTTTATGTTTCTATAACTATACAGTTTCTCATTTACTATATAACAATTGCTGCTAAGTTTTGCCATCAAGGTGCTGATAATTGCATTCTCCTCTACTCATTTTTGTAAATTTTCCGCCAACTTGATTAGAGGAATTTTGCATGGATTTTTGAACATAGTAGTTGCATGGTCTGCCTTTTTGTTATATACTTTATGACCTTCATTTGTAAGGAAAAAAAAAAAACTTACAGCATGCCCTAATAGTAGTGATCCCAAAGCGATTGGACAATTAAAACGACTTTAAATGGGCTGTATGAAAGCATGACCCCAAGAACATAAATCACTGGCATACATTTTTTTTAGTCTAAGCTGTACATACCACAAGAAGCAAGACTTAATATTTAAATCAAATAGGATATTTCCTCTCTGTATTGCTAATCACATATTTATTGAAAGATGAAATGACTGCAATTTACTTCATTCAACCAACGAGCAATCAGTCCAGCTTTTATCCTCCAGAATACCGAGACTAAGTTCATGTTGTGGGTTACATAAACATTTTAATTTCTGATCCTTTTAAGGATTCCTCGTCTCTTGTCTCATAAAACAGATTGTGGGAGAAAACTCATTCATCTTGTAAGGCAATCTGCCTAGGATTTCAGAACAGAATGAAAATAAATAATTGTGCATGGTATAAAAATGTAGGATATTACATTACATCCATTTCATATCGCTAACAAACATGATTTTTGGCCGCAGACGGCATTACATAGAGTCTTATGCTGCGGTAATCAAAGGAATTGTAATCGGTTTAATTCAGCTCATCTTCCCTCGTGTTTATCTAACTTCAGATATTGCTTACTGGTATCAAACAATAGTCTGGAGATGTATTTGAAGCAGCACAGCATGTGGAAAATAGTTTCAGGGTTATACACGCATTTATTTCATTTCATACATGCACATTAATGAAGGTAGATTAAAGGGGTAAAGTTCCATCCCCAAAATGAGACAATATTTATCTTCAAGGAGAAAACAATTTCAAAGAATATACTGTACTGTCTATATCAATTATTTAAAGGGCGTTTCCCACTAACAAAGTACATTGTAAACAATAAATATTGGAATACTAATAAGTTCCACAATTAAATGTGTTAAAAAAATGTACTTGTGCTTAAATAATCTTATAACTGTGATCCTGCTTTGTACTGTTACTTGCTGTGTCCGACTATGCAGAGTTGCTCCAGTTCATGGTCAGCACATGCCACGTCTCCTAGCCAAGTGGGGGGGGGGGGGGGGGAAACATATGTCACTTATGATAAGTGCGTAAATGGAAGAGGTAACACATTTCTCTACCTAAGGTAATACAGGAGTGAGTGTTTCTACAGCATCACCAATCCTGTAAACTTATTATAAATTAAGTCGGTAACGTAGGAGCTCCAGTAGCCACTGAGTTCATGTGTCATTTACTTAATTTATGTTGAGCTCACAGGACTGGTGATGCAGCAGAAACAGTCACGCCTGTGAAAAACTAAGAAATGTATTACCTCTGGCAGGGAAGTATATTACCTTAGAAAGCAGCAGCTGTGAGTACTGGCTATGCAGTCTGTATACTCACTTATCATAAGTGACTTAAGATGCCGGAAGCTGTGGTTTGTGCCAGCCATAAACTGAAGCAGCTCTGCATGGTAAGACACAGCCATTACACAGTACACAGCACATTTATAAGATTATCTCAGCACTGGAACAATTTCTTTTAACACATCCTATTGGGTCTGAGTGTCAATTAGTCGGGTCTTAGTCCTTCTCAGCCTTTATCGACATGTATGTCACTTGACAAATAGTAAGGTTTTAATACTAGAGGTTAGGACCGTCCCAAATGGGGTCACCGTGATGTGGTGGGATGGCTTATTGTGAGAACGCTAGAGGAACTCCAAAAGTTGGACCCGCTAGACCGCGTCAGTGAACCCTCCTAGGGCGAGTGGACCCGGTGAACCACCCCCTATACAGGGAGCCTTAGGGGCAGGCCCAAGGGAGACTACTGCTGCGGCAGCTTGTACCTAGAGGAGAGGTACAGGAGATAAAGTAACACGGCTGGAGCACAGGAATACAGACAGGACGGAGATGCAGGTAGACTCGGAAAGAGCACAGGGAAGACAGGCAGGACTGAGATGACGGTATAAATGGTGGGGATGGCAGGAGTACAGGACACTTGGACAAGATTGAGGTGCAGACAGACTGGGAGACACTGGGAACCTGGCAGGAGAGGTTTGAGATGCAGACTGACTGGAATGATGAAGACACGGCAGCAAGAATAATCAGGAGACACGGGAAGGCAGGCACTATAAAGAAATGAAAGAGAGAGAACAGGTGAGGGAGAAGGCTAGGAAAAAACACAAAGGACTAAAGGCTAATAAGGATGCTATAAAGGCAGACTGGAGGATGGAACGACAGGATGAGGTGGGGCCAGAATCAAATGTGAACACACATGACAATCAGGAACCGCCAAGAGATAGAGGTGGCCTGATAAGGAGGGCGGCGGAATACCTTCTGGGTGGGAGTCCTCCAGGACAGAGTGTAACAGACAGAGTGGCCAGAATCAGCAAGATACGTGTGCATGTGCGCCGCAGAACCTGTCGGGGTCGTCACGACAATATCCTTCATTCACCAGTCATCCCAAATTAGTCTATGAGCACTGGTACCGGGTAAGAATGAGTCAGACAAAGAGCTGGTTCAATCTCAGTGCATGCTCGTGCTTCTATAAGTATCAGCAACGATCACAGCAACTGAACTTTATTTCCTGATTCATAGCATCATGTAGTGTTAGGGGAAGGCGTGCAATAGGCGGGGTTTAAGCAATACATGTCTAGTATTCTGTCTTTCTGATTAGTCCTGACGTCATCTGGTGGATCCTCCTCTCTTCACATTTCTCAAGTTTCGACTTCAACAGAAACGAAACTTAGCTTCTCAGAAACGAAAGTAGGGCCTAGGTGAATACTAGCAGTCATTTTAAATATAGTTACATCTACATCAGCAAGCAGAAAGGGGAAAACTTATTGTTTCACAGCATAAGAATATAAAAGTACAAAAAGTGTATAAAGATATATCTTTTCACCCTGACAATCCCCCCTAAACACTAAGTTTTTCCCTTAAAGAAAGATCCTTCGAGACTGTCCATGTGATGGGGAAAGGGGAGGTGGATTTCTTCATTCAGACACCTCAGAAGCTCTCCCCTTGCGAGAGGCCTCCAGGCAGCTGAACCCTTCACTAACCTCACATGGAGTTCTCCCGCTGTCCCTAAACTAAATCTCTTAGCGTCATCTGAGAATAGGGGGTTTTGTCTAATTTCTTGAGGGGGGACGTACTTAGGGATCTCCCCAGGATCAGTACCATCGTACTCTGGTGGGTCTATTTTTTGATTGAGAAAGGTGCCAGTCGGAATTGCTTTGGCAATAACCTTTTTATACAAGGGAATAACACAACAGAGAATTATCGATCCAATTATAAGGAGGGCAATCAGTACCAGACAAGCTTGTTGGAGGAATCCCTTGAGCCCACCCAACCAGCCGGAAAAGAAAGATGTGTCTACTCCAGCATTAGTTTTCAATTCTGCTGCCAACCCAGTTATCTTTTTAAGGGCTATCATGGTCTTTCCGTTCACCCCAGAGTTCTGAGGGATATAGGTATAACATTCTTCTCCTATCATCCCACAAACTCCTCCTTTCTCAGCTAAGATCATATCAAGGGCTAGTCGGTTTTGGAGGGTCATTCTAGTATTAGGGCCCAGTTCCTCAACTATACCCTGAAAGGCATCACGGCTATAATTGACGAATCTTTGTTCACTGTAATATATGTAATTGATCCAATCAACATTTTTATTAATCTGCACCTGTGGGATTAAAGAAGCAAAGCCAGCATAGATCTGGTTCTGGGCTTTAAACTGGTCAGGCACCCCCCTTGGCACTCCAATAGCATCAATATATACTAGTGGATCTTCTTCATAATTCATGTGGAGCTGATCAAGGCTTCTCCTCTTTCTGGTAGGTTCATCAGGTACCTCTGGATCCCAAGGTAAAATCTTGAGCTGCATAGCTAGTTTAACAAGGGTGCATTGACCTGTCCAGGCATTAGGCAACCTAGGACGGAGCTTACCATCTCCACATAACCAATAAATGTCGTACATATATTGTGTATGTTTAATTAGCAAGTCAGTATCTAGAGAACTGTTCTCTTTACAGAAACCTGTCTCGAAGATCCCTACTGGTGTACCTGTGGTGTCGTGGGAATTATAGCAGGTGTAATTGTCAGCTAATACGGTTACTTCTCCTGGGACCTTTAGTTTGGGTTCCTCATGAATTAGTGGGACGTAATCTGGGCAATCAGTGGGCTTCAGACCTTTCAACAGATTCATGACACAGGCAGTGGTGTTGTCATCAGGAAAAAGCAATGCATGTGTGTATAGATGTGTATTCGCAGCAGCACAAGCAATACATCCTACAGAGATATTCTGGACTCTTACATTGTATCTCACCCATTCTAACCATAAATTTTTCCTTGGGGCTGTTTGTGTTTCTATGGAGAAAACTTCTTGCCAACTGAGACCTGGAATGGGGATTACTTTGTTAACTACATTTTGCAAATGCTCACCTGGGCCTGTTTTAGCTGTACTGGTAACGGGGGCCTTGGTTGGTCTGAAGCTAATATCCTGGAGCTGTATATGGCCTAAATTCCCATAGTATCCACCATTAAATACATTATGAAAATGCCTTCCCAGTACAAACGTCTGCAGGTCAGCAGATTGGGGGCTTTCAAGATTTAGGAGGAGGGGGTGACAGTTTCTACCCCATCTACAGCCCCTAGGTGGTTGTAAAAGGGCTGTAAGATGCATTCTCCCGCGAAGACTCCTACCCGTCCCATCCTTAGGGAACATGGCTTCGCTAGGTCTATATCCCCAATCATCCCCCGTATTTCAGGCAGCATCTGACCAATAATAACAATTATTATTGTCATTTCTGGTAACACATATATAAAACTGGATGATTCCTTCTACCACCTGTTGAGTCTCGAGGCACTTGACTACATCACAGAAATCAAATCGCCAGATATTTACCGGGGTCGTCAAATTTACCCAGAGAATAGTGGCACCGGGATTCTTATTTACAATAGGGGCTGAAGAGGTAGGGGCGAGGATGGCCCCCGGCCCCAGGACCAAAAACAACAGCAACATTTCCCTTCAATCACTACTGTGACTAAACGCTGGTTCGGCACTCAACTTGCGGTGATATGAGATTTTTTAATGGCAGCCACTTGTACAAACGTTTCGGTCAGATACTTTGACCTTCTTCAGTGTACTTGGTCACTAAAAGACTATGAGTGTGTGGCTGGAGGTCAGGATAAGGTCCTATATATGGATCCCATGCATCCGTGCGGATGAGGATACGGTGGCGAGGGACGGTATCATGAGCCGTGCTGTTATCCGTCTGGGTAGTAGAATGGGTCCTGTTTGATAGTGAACGACAATGTTCATACAGGAGTGTGGATCCAAAAATGGACCAAAGTGTAGGAATCCCTTTATCGGGTGAAGGCAGAGGTCTGGGTCCAGAACGCGGTGTCCACCGCTGGTTCTAAGGTCACCTTAGAACCAGCGGTGGACACCGCGTTCTGGACCCAGACCTCTGCCTTCACCCGATAAAGGGATTCCTACACTTTGGTCCATTTTTGGATCCACACTCCTGTATGAACATTGTCATTCACTATCAAACAGGACCCATTCTACTACCCAGACGGATAACAGCACGGCTCATGATACCGTCCCTCGCCACCGTATCCTCATCCGCACGGATGCATGGGATCCATATATAGGACCTTATCCTGACCTCCAGCCACACACTCATAGTCTTTTAGTGACCAAGTACACTGAAGAAGGTCAAAGTATCTGACCGAAACGTTTGTACAAGTGGCTGCCATTAAAAAATCTCATATCACCGCAAGTTGAGTGCCAGAGTTTATTTCACATATCTTCGGGTTTGGGAACCCTCTTTGTGCACCACCACAGCTGTGCCACGATATACCACACCATAAACGCTGGTTCGGTCTCTTTTACAGTGTGAGGCGTGGATCCAACTAGATTTTCCTTCGAGCTTGACAGCTGTGGCTGTGGTCAGGAGCAATTGGTATGGTCCGTCAAATCTTGGTTCCAGGCTCTTCCGGACGTGCCGCTTTATCACTACCCAGTCTCCTGGCTCCAAGGGATGGTGTCCAGGAACCTTGTCTGGGTCTGGAAGAGAACTGAAGACAGTTAAATGCACTTTGGCAAGGTGTCCATGTAAGGCCTGCACATAGCTAGTCAAGTCCTGGTACTTGAGCTGCAACTGTTATGGAAAGAAACATCCAAGATTGGGGCCCCTGCCAAACAGAATCTCATAGGGTGACAGTCCTGTCTTCCTGTTTGGGGTATATTTTACTGAAAACAAAGCTAGAGGAAGGCATTCTGTCCATGGTTTACCAGTCTCTGCCATTGCCTTCTGGATTTTAAGCTTAAGAGTTCCATTTAGTCTCTCCACTCTTCCACTGCTCTGCGGATGTTATGGAGTATGCAATGCTTGACTTACCCCCAGTGCTGCCATTACCTCTGACATGATCTCTCCAGTAAAATGGGAGCCCCGATCGCTTTCAATGACCTCAGGAACTCCATACCTGCATATGATCTCAGCCATCAGTTTCTTCGCCGTTGTCTTAGCCGTAGCTTTGGCAACTGGGTAGGCTTCTGGCCAACCTGAAAATAAATCAATGCAGACCAACACACACTCATACGTCCCTACCCTAGGCAACTGAATATAATCAATCTGCAGTCTCTGGAATGGGTAAAGGGGCCGGGGAGTGTGTTTGGATGCAGTTTTCACTGTCCTACCCTGATTATGTGTAGCACATATCATGCAGCTCTGTACCTGCCTTTCTGCGCAGGTGGAAAACCCCGGGGGCAATCCATTGTTTCTGTAGGGTGTCACTCATGGCCGTCTTCGAGTGGTGCACATTCCCGTGCAGAACCTGTGCCATCATTGGGTACAGTACCTGTGGTAGGCAGACTTTTTCACCCCTCCCCCATAGCCCAGTGACGGTATCAGAGCAAGCCCCTATCTTTTGCCACCTATCTTTCTCCTCCTTACTTGCCTGTTCTTGTAACCGGGCTAAGATGTCTTTTGACACAAGTGGAGATGGTGGGGTGTCTAGGTGATGTACTTTAGAGGCTACAGGAGTGCTTGCTGCTTTCTTGGCAGCCTGGTCTGCCAGTGCGTTACCCTTTGTCCGTCCATCAGTGCCTTTGGTATGTGCCTTTACCTTTATGATGCCTGCTTGGGTGGGAATCTGTAGTGCATTCATAAGTTGCTGGACTGCCTCAGCATGTTTAATGGGGTGGCCATTTGCTGTCAGGAAAGCCCTGGCTCTCCAGATAGGCCCATAATCGTGTGCAATGCCAAAAGCATACCTAGAATCAGTGTAGATATTTACAGTCTTACCTTCTGCTAGTTTGCACGCTTCTATGAGCGCCTTGAGCTCTGCTTCTTGTGCAGACATATGAGCTGGCATTGACTCTGCCTTGATTACCTCATGTTCTGAGACCACAGCATATCTGGTACAGAAGCGTCCTTGGTCATCTTGGTGACGGGATCCATCTACAAAAAGCTCAAAATCAGCATTAGGTATGGGCACACTAGAGACAGTAGGGAGACCAGCCGTTTCCTGAGACATCAATTCTAGACAATCATGTGGTTTGGAAACCTGATCTTGTTCTTCTGGATCCATTCTAGAAAGAAAAAGAATGTCCTTTTTCATGTCACCTACCCCTCCCCCATTTGGATCCATAGGAACTGGGAGAAGAGTAGCGGGGTTTAGGACAGTGCACCTTTTCAAAGTCACATTAGTAGGCATGAGAATAGCACACTGAAGTCGCAGCTGTCTGGCCATGGACAGGTGGCCAGGTTGTACTTGGTTAAGGATACTATGTACATCATGTGGGGTATGGACCGTCAGTGGGTGATCCAAAACAATCTCTGAAGACTTGTGTAGCAACAGCTGGACAGACAACACAGCCCGAACACAAGAGGAACTTCCTCTTGCCACCGTATCCAAGCGGCCACTGTAATAAGCAACAGGTCTCTGTTTGTCTCCATGAAGCTGAGTCAGCACACCCGTAGCATGTCCTGCATAGGTGAGTACTGTCTGCAAGGCAGTCTGCAATACTGTACGGCAGTGCTCGGGTGTCTTGTAATCATATACGGGGCCTGTGGCGTGTAACACTATATCACAGGGCAAATTCCCTCCTTGGGTGGACATAGCGTCTCCTGGTTGTAAGGGGCCATAAGCGACAAGGTAGGCCTGACACTCTTGGGCTATGACTGGGCCTCCCTTTTTAGCTATCTGTTGGGCCAAACCACCTCTATGTGACAGGGTAGAATTGGCTGGGTTTACTATGGCTCCCACCTGGAGGGTAATTATGTCCCCATACCCCACTGAGAAAAAAACTTGGGAGCCCTGAGGTGTGATGTAGTAGCGTGAATGACAGGGGAACCAAACTTCAGGTTCTTGGAGAGTCTGGCCTTGTAGGTGTGAAGGTTTCACGGGAAGAGGAGGTCTAGGGGCCTTTCCGGGCTGGGGGGTCTGCCATCTACACTGATTAAAACAAGCTCTTGGTCTGAGAATTGACATGACAGGGCTTGGGAGGGAGATTCCCAGACATAGGGTTAAAAAAAAAAGATATTGGATGTGTGTAAGGTGGGGAGGGCAGGAGCTGATGTCTGTTACATGGGCCACTGATAAGGAACAGAGCTGCGTCCTTGCAGCTGTGAGGGGGGGGGCTGTGTTTGGAGCGGGAATTGCTGTGGCTACAGATTTAACCTTTAATTTCCCTGCTGATGCAGAGCGGGGTAAGTTCTTTTGAAAACTCTTTACTATTTTCAATGCATCATCCGGAGTGGAAATCTCAATATCGGGTCTAACTGACATTATTGCCTCTTTCAATTCAGATTTAAGGCCGGACATTAAAGCTACTACAAAAAGGTGTGAATGGGCTTTTTGTTACAATGAGAATCCCAGATCTTTAAATACTGCCATAAGACACCCATAGAACTCCTCGGCAGTCCAGGATATACTGGTGCCTTGGGGTTAAGGGGCACAGAGCTTACAGTCGGGAGAAGAGGCTTGATTTCCTGGGGAGGGACCATATTATCTAGCAGGGAGACCCCCTGTCCCAAATTTTTGATTGTTTGCTTTCCCGACACATTAATCTCAGTCACTTTCTCAGTTCCTTCTTGTACCACAAAACATCCAGTTTTTTTTTTTTTTTTCATAGTAATAGACAACTTTTCTTTTTCAACGTAGCAAAAACAATCAGAATTCACATCCTCTGTTGATCCTCAATTTGCTATATATCAACCACTCAACTGGAAGCAGGTGCTTTAAACAAAACACAAATCTTCCAGCACGTACTACACCAAGAAAATACAAAGAGAACGCAGCTATGTGCCCCCTCTATT
This sequence comes from Ranitomeya variabilis, assembly GCF_051348905.1. Classification (NCBI taxonomy): domain Eukaryota; kingdom Metazoa; phylum Chordata; class Amphibia; order Anura; family Dendrobatidae; genus Ranitomeya; species Ranitomeya variabilis. The sequence goes on from NC_135234.1 coordinate 718,856,420, forward strand.
CCAGGGACACAGAGATAAGAAAATCGCAGCATTCCTCAGCACAGAAAGAAGAAAGCAATAGCGCAGCTGTTTGACCCCTCCCATCGGATATTTTAGAAATGTTTCACACAGAAACAGAATACAGCAGTTTTCAGACTTAATTAATTTCTACAAAAACTACATCACACAATTCATGTGCCAGAACACCTTAGAAAAACCCATGATTGAGAATATCTTTCCTGCGTTCCTGACAGATTTATTTCCCCGTCTTTGGGCTAACAATATCAGATTCATCACACAAATTCAAAGTCTTCTTTTCCTTCCACGGAAACTAATTCTCCTTCTCCATCAACCTCTTTCCATCCTTCGTTCTTTAAGCCTCGCGCAACTCGTAAATGAGCTTGCGCTTGTTCTAACAATCCTTTATCCTTCAACATGCCCCTTTGTTCTCTATGAGATTGTGCCATGTAGACGGCTGCAATCTCCCTGACGGGGGCAATCCTACATACTTGTACAACCTCTCAACATTCTTGACTGCCTTCTTGCCCTCCCGTGACTCTACTATTGTTTTGACTTCCACAGCATCCTCATCTAACTTGTGGAGCACGGACTTCTTCTGCTTTAAGAGACGCAACATGACTCACAGAATACTAGGCCCTGCTGCAGCTCAGGCCGCTGACAACGATATCAACACTGTGTCCTAAAGCACGGAACCTCGCGTTCAACGTACTATGAATATAGAGCCTCGCGCTCAATATTTCCTGTCCCTAACCTGAACACCAGTGATTACAGACTATCCTGTCACGATATTCTAAACCGTTGGGAGGCGGTCTCCTAATGAGAACCCCTCCACTGATATACAGGTGGTCCCCTCTCGGGACGTCTTAATTACCTATCTGTACAATATCACAGAGGCTGCGTCTCCTATCCCTTTCTCTAAGCCGCCCCCCCAAACCACAACTTTCTCAATCTTTCACTCTATTTCGCTACTAGACAATAGTCACGGGTAGGGTGGTTGAATGGAGTACGATGACCAGTGGAGGAGGTATGGTGTACACGAGGACGCGCAGGATGCGACGTCTCTCAGTTGCTGGTTCGGAGCGTGGCACGGGATCGCGCTCGGTCTCACCACTCGACCGGTCACCCCTCGGACCCAAGGAGACCACAGACAAACCAATAACGGCTGAGACACTAGCAAGTGTGACACATACAGAGTATATGATCTCTGTTGTGAAATTGGATTTTGGGCTCCCCCGGTGGCCACTGGTGGAATTGAACTTGTGTGCATCATCCCCTCTGTTCACCTGTTCCCATCAGGATGTGGGAGTCGCTATTTAACCTTGCTCCTCTGTCACTTCCATGCCGGTCAACATTGTAATCAGAAGCCTTTCTGTGCATGTTCCTGCTACCAGACAACTTCCAGCTAAGTCGGACTTTTGTCCTTGTTTGTTTTTTGCATTTTGTTCCAGTTCACAGCTGCAGTTTCGTTTCTGTGTCTGGAAAGCTCTTGTGATCTGAAATTGCCACTCTGATGTTATGAGTTAATACTAGAGTCTTAAAGTAATTTCAGGATGGTGTATTGATAGGGTTTTCAGCTGACCATGAAAGTACCCTTTCTGTCTTCCTGCTATCTAGTAAGCGGACCTCGATTTTGCTAAACCTATTTTCATACTACGTTTGTCATTTTCATCTTAAATCACCGCCAATATATGTGGGGGCCTCTGTCTGCCTTTCGGGGAAATTTCTCTAGAGGTGAGCCAGGACTATATTTTCCTCTGCCAGGATTAGTTAGTCCTCCGGCCGGCGCTGGGCGTCTAGGGATAAAACGCAGGCTACGCTACCCGGCTACTGTTAGTTGTGCGGCAGGTTTAGTTCATGGTCAGTTTAAGTTTCCATCCTTCCAAGAGCTAGTTCCTATGTATGCTGGGCTATGTTCTCTTGCCATTGAGAACCATAACAGTTTGACCGGCCCACAAAGGGTTAAATTAATTGGCAGAGAAAGGAGAGAAAAAAGAAGTCTGCTGAAAAATTTTTTTTTTTTTTTTTTTTCCTTCAGTTCTGAGTGTGCTTTCAATTGAATCACTTGCAAGTCTGCCTATATTGCAGCCTTCCTCTCTCTCTCTCCTTCTAATCCTGGAATGGCTCTGTGTTCACCTGTTTAAAATGGATATTCAGAGTTTAGCTGCAGGTTTGAATAATCTCACCACGAAAGTTCAAAATTTACAAGATTTTGTTGTTCATGTTCCTATATCTGAACCTAGAATTCCTTTGCCTGAATTTTTCTCGGGGAATAGATCTTGCTTTCAAAATTTCAAAAATAATTGCAAGTTGTTTTTGTCCCTGAAATCTCGCTCTGCTGGAGATCCTGCTCAGCAGGTCAGGATTGTGATTTCCTTGCTCCGGGGCGACCCTCAAGATTGGGCTTTTGCATTGGCTCCAGGGGATCCTGCGTTGCTCAATGTGGATGCGTTTTTTCTGGCCTTGGGGTTGCTTTATGAGGAACCTCATTTAGAGCTTCAGGCGGAAAAAGCCTTGATGTCCCTATCTCAGGGGCAAGATGAAGTTGAAATATACTGCCAAAAATTCCGTAAATGGTCTGTGCTTACTCAGTGGAATGAGTGCGCCCTGGCGGCGAATTTCAGAGAGGGTCTCTCTGATGCCGTTAAGGATGTTATGGTGGGGTTCCCTGTGCCTGCGGGTCTGAATGAGTCCATGACAATGGCTATCCAGATCGATAGACGTCTGCAGGAGCGCAAACCTGTGCACCATTTGGCGGTGTCTACTGAGAAGACGCCAGAGAATATGCAATGTGATAGAATTCTGTCCAGAAGCGAACGGCAGAATTTTAGACGAAAAAATGGGTTGTGCTTTTATTGTGGTGATTCAACTCATGTTATATCAGCATGCTCTAAGCGTACTAAGAAGCTTGATAAGTCAGTTTCAATTGGCACTTTTCAGTCTAAGTTTATTCTATCTGTGACCCTGATTTGTTCTTTATCATCTATTACCGCGGATGCCTATGTCGACTCTGGCGCCGCTTTGAGTCTTATGGATTGGTCCTTTGCCAAACGCTGTGGGTATGATTTAGAGCCTCTTGAAACTCCTATACCTCTGAAGGGGATTGACTCCACCCCATTGGCTAGTAATAAACCACAATACTGGACACAAGTAACTATGCGAATTAATCCGGATCATCAGGAGATTATTCGCTTTCTTGTGCTGTATAATCTACATGATGTGTTGGCGCTTGGATTGCCATGGCTGCAATCTCATAACCCAGTCCTCGACTGCAACGCTATGTCTGTGTTAAGCTGGGGATGTAAGGGGATGCATGGGGACGTACCTTTGGTTTCCATTTCGTCATCTATTCCCTCTGAGATTCCTGAATTCTTGTCTGACTATCGTGACGTTTTTGAAGAACCTAAGCTTGGTTCATTACCTCCGCACCGGGAGTGCGATTGTGCCATAGATTTGATTCCGGGTAGTAAATACCCTAAGGGTCGTTTATTTAATCTGTCTGTGCCTGAACATGCTGCTATGCGAGAATATATAAAGGAGTCCTTGGAAAAGGGACATATTCGTCCTTCGTCATCTCCCTTAGGAGCCGGTTTTTTCTTTGTGTCTAAGAAAGATGGCTCTTTGAGGCCGTGTATTGATTATCGGCTTTTGAATAAAATCACGGTTAAATATCAATATCCGTTGCCACTGCTGACTGATTTGTTTGCTCGCATAAAGGGGGCCAAGTGGTTCTCTAAGATAGATCTCCGTGGGGCGTATAATTTGGTGCGAATTAAGCAGGGGGATGAGTGGAAAACCGCATTTAATACGCCCGAGGGCCACTTTGAGTATTTGGTGATGCCTTTTGGCCTTTCAAATGCCCCTTCAGTCTTTCAGTCCTTTATGCATGACATTTTCCGTGATTATTTGGATAAATTTATGATCGTGTATCTGGATGATATTCTGATTTTTTCGGATGACTGGGACTCTCATGTCCAGCAGGTCAGGAGGGTTTTTCAGGTTTTGCAGTCTAATTCCTTGTGTGTGAAGGGTTCTAAGTGCGTTTTTGGGGTTCAAAAGATTTCCTTCTTGGGATACATTTTTTCCCCCTCTTCCATCGAGATGGATCCTGTCAAGGTTCGGGCTATTTGTGATTGGACGCAACCCTCTTCTCTTAAGAGTCTTCAGAAATTTTTGGGCTTTGCTAACTTTTATCGTCGATTTATTGCTGGTTTTTCTGATGTTGTTAAACCATTGACTGATTTGACTAAGAAGGGTGCTGATGTTGCTGATTGGTCCCCTGCTGCTGTGGAGGCCTTTCGGGAGCTTAAGCGCCGCTTTTCTTCCGCCCCTGTGTTGCGTCAGCCTGATGTTGCTCTTCCTTTTCAGGTTGAGGTCGACGCTTCTGAAATCGGAGCTGGGGCGGTTTTGTCGCAAAGAAGTTCCGACTGCTCCGTGATGAAACCTTGTGCTTTTTTTTCTCGTAAATTTTCGCCCGCCGAGCGGAATTATGATATTGGGAATCGGGAGCTTTTGGCCATGAAGTGGGCTTTTGAGGAGTGGCGTCATTGGCTTGAGGGGGCTAGACATCAGGTGGTGGTATTGACCGACCACAAGAATTTGATTTATCTTGAGTCCGCCAGACGCCTGAATCCTAGACAGGCGCGCTGGTCGTTGTTTTTCTCTCGGTTTAATTTTGTGGTGTCATACCTACCGGGTTCTAAGAATGTTAAGGCGGATGCCCTTTCTAGGAGTTTTGAGCCTGACTCCCCTGGTAATTCTGAACCTACAGGTATCCTTAAGGATGGAGTGATATTGTCTGCCGTTTCTCCAGACCTGCGGCGGGCCTTGCAGGATTTTCAGGCGGATAGACCTGATCGTTGCCCACCTGGTAGACTGTTTGTTCCTGATGATTGGACCAGTAAAGTCATTTCTGAGGTTCATTCTTCTGCGTTGGCAGGTCATCCTGGAATCTTTGGTACCAGGGATTTGGTGGCAAGGTCCTTCTGGTGGCCTTCCCTGTCACGAGATGTACGAGGCTTTGTGCAGTCTTGTGACGTTTGTGCTCGGGCCAAGCCTTGTTGTTCTCGGGCTAGTGGATTGTTGTTGCCCTTGCCTATCCCGAAGAGGCCTTGGACGCACATCTCGATGGATTTTATTTCGGATCTTCCTGTTTCTCAGAAGATGTCTGTCATCTGGGTGGTGTGTGACCGTTTCTCTAAGATGGTCCATTTGGTTCCCCTGCCTAAGTTGCCTTCTTCTTCCGAGTTGGTTCCTCTGTTTTTTTCAAAATGTGGTTCGTTTGCATGGTATTCCGGAGAATATCGTTTCTGACAGAGGAACCCAATTCGTGTCTAGATTTTGGCGGGCATTCTGTGCTAGGATGGGCATAGATTTGTCTTTCTCGTCTGCTTTCCATCCTCAGACTAATGGCCAGACCGAGCGGACGAATCAGACTTTGGAGACATATTTGAGGTGTTTTGTGTCTGCAGATCAGGATGATTGGGTTGCTTTTTTGCCTTTAGCGGAGTTTGCCCTCAATAATCGGGCCAGCTCTGCCACCTTGGTGTCTCCTTTTTTCTGTAATTCGGGGTTTCATCCTCGATTTTCCTCCAGTCAGGTGGAATCTTCGGATTGTCCTGGAGTGGATGCTGTGGTGGAGAGGTTGCATCAGATTTGGGGGCAGGTGGTGGACAATTTGAAGTTGTCCCAGGAGAAGACTCAGCTTTTTGCCAACCGCCGGCGTCGGGTTGGTCCTCGGCTTTGTGTCGGGGACTTGGTGTGGTTGTCTTCTCGTTTTGTCGCTATGAGGGTTTCTTCTCCTAAGTTTAAGCCTCGGTTCATCGGCCCGTACAAGATATTGGAGATTCTTAACCCTGTGTCCTTCCGTTTGGACCTCCCTGCATCTTTTTCTATTCATAATGTTTTTCATCGGTCATTGTTGCGCAGGTATGAGGTACCGGTTGTGCCTTCCGTTGAGCCTCCTGCTCCGGTGTTGGTTGAGGGCGAGTTGGAGTACGTTGTGGAAAAAATCTTGGACTCCCGTGTTTCCAGACGGAAACTCCAGTATCTGGTCAAATGGAAGGGATACGGTCAGGAGGATAATTCTTGGGTGACTGCCTCTGATGTTCATGCCTCCGATCTGGTCCGTGCCTTTCATAGGGCTCATCCTGATCGCCCTGGTGGTTCTGGTGAGGGTTCGGTGCCCCCTCCTTGAGGGGGGGGTACTGTTGTGAAATTGGATTTTGGGCTCCCCCGGTGGCCACTGGTGGAATTGAACTTGTGTGCATCATCCCCTCTGTTCACCTGTTCCCATCAGGATGTGGGAGTCGCTATTTAACCTTGCTCCTCTGTCACTTCCATGCCGGTCAACATTGTAATCAGAAGCCTTTCTGTGCATGTTCCTGCCACCAGACAACTTCCAGCTAAGTCGGACTTTTGTCCTTGTTTGTTTTTTGCATTTTGTTCCAGTTCACAGCTGCAGTTTCGTTTCTGTGTCTGGAAAGCTCTTGTGATCTGAAATTGCCACTCTGATGTTATGAGTTAATACTAGAGTCTTAAAGTAATTTCAGGATGGTGTATTGATAGGGTTTTCAGCTGACCATGAAAGTACCCTTTCTGTCTTCCTGCTATCTAGTAAGCGGACCTCGATTTTGCTAAACCTATTTTCATACTACGTTTGTCATTTTCATCTTAAATCACCGCCAATATATGTGGGGGCCTCTGTCTGCCTTTCGGGGAAATTTCTCTAGAGGTGAGCCAGGACTATATTTTCCTCTGCCAGGATTAGTTAGTCCTCCGGCCGGCGCTGGGCGTCTAGGGATAAAACGCAGGCTACGCTACCCGGCTACTGTTAGTTGTGCGGCAGGTTTAGTTCATGGTCAGTTTAAGTTTCCATCCTTCCAAGAGCTAGTTCCTATGTATGCTGGGCTATGTTCTCTTGCCATTGAGAACCATAACAGATCTCCACTTACCGTGTTTGGAGGGTGATCAGTCCTTGAGGTCAGCCACTACGGGTGTCGTCCACGGACGTCCAGGGATGGGTCCAGGGGGTCTCGGATCGCTGGCCACGCCCCACGTTGGAAGCGCCAAATTGTCGGGGTCGTCACGACAATATCCTTCATTCACCAGTCATCCCAAATTAGTCTATGAGCACTGGTACCGGGTAAGAATGAGTCAGACAAAGAGCTGGTTCAATCTCAGTGCATGCTCGTGCTTCTATAAGTATCAGCAACGATCACAGCAACTGAACTTTATTTCCTGATTCATAGCATCATGTATTGTTAGGGGAAGGCGGGGTTAGGTGGGGTTTAAGCAATATATGTCTAGTATTCTGTCTTTCTGATTAGTCCTGACGTCATCTGGTGGATCCTCCTCTCTTCACATTTCTCAAGTTTCGACTTCAACAGAAACGAAACTTAGCTTCTCAGAAACGAAAGTAGGGCATAGGTGAATACTGGCAGCCATTTTAAATATAGTTACATCTACATCAGCAAGCAGAAAGGGGAAAACTTATTGTTTCACAGCATAAGAATATAAAAGTACAAAAAGTGTATTAAGATATATCTTTTCACCCTGACAAACCCAGTGCACGCGCGCACCCGAGGAGGGCCAGGAGCCGGGCGCACGGGAGGAGCAGAAGCACGGGAACAAGCAGGAACGTGCCGGGACGCCGGAGAGTGGTAAGTATGGCAGAATACAGGCGGCGAGGCAAGCGGGAGCATGACACTTATCCCTTTTTTTAATCAAAATTATGTTAACTAAGCACCCTATATTATTTTCATTCACTACTGCCATTTTTTATTTATTGCAGAGTATTTGCTAATTATCCTTGGTTCTGTCTGTTTAGTGATTTGTGTGAACATGCGCCTACTCGCTGCATGCACATCAACTCATTCCAGTTCATCTCTTTAGGTTTTTTGTGGAACTTATTATTATTCCAAGATCTATTGAATAACCCCTTTACCCCCAAGGTTGTTTGCACCATCATGACCAGGCCAAATTTTACTATTCAGACCACTGTCACTTTATAAGGTAATAACTCTGGAACACTTCAACAGATCCCAGTAATGCTGAGATTTTTTTCATAACATATTGTGCTTCATGATAGTGGTAAATTTCTTCAATAGAGCATTTATATGTGAAAAAAAAGGAAAATGTGGAAAATTTTGCAATTTTCAACCTTTGAATTCTTGCACCCTTAAATCAGAGAGATTTGTCATACAAAATAGTTTATAAATAACATTTCCCACATGTCTAATTTACATTAGCAAATTTTTTAAACAACATTTTTTTGTAAGGAAGTTATAAGGATTAAAAGTTGATCAGCGAGTTCTCATTTTTCCAATAAAATTTACAAACCCAATTTTTTTAGGAACCACATCACATTTGAAGTGACTTTGTGTGGGTCTATATGACAGAAAACAAACAAGTGACACCATTCTAAAAACTGCAAACCTCAAGGTGCTCTAAACCACATTCAAGAAGTTTATTAACCCTTCAGGTGCTTCACAAAAACTGAAGCAATGTAGAAGGAAAAAATAAACATTTAACTATTTTTCACTAAAATGTTATTTAGAACTGGCTTCCTCAGGGGCTTGAGATGTACCGACATTAAGCCCTTATAAATATAGAATGAAATCGCACAAGAATGAGGACAGCTGATTGACAAATTCGGAGCCGCAGGTGAACAGAAAGCTGCTCATAGTTTCCAATGGGAACAACACAAGACTGCGCTTATGCAGTTGGTTTACGGAAGGTGTCCACTTAGTGTCCTCAAATGGTAAGCTTGGAACAATGTATGCTTTGCTTGCCAATTACTGAGTGGTATGTTATAAGACACAAGAGAAGGAGAAAAGATCAAAGATAAGTGCCTGCGCAGTTGATGACGTTTAAAGACCATGGTCTATTTCAGATAGAACAGCCGCTCATCTACTATTATTACACTGCGGACTGCCTAGTTGAAAGAACAAAAGTCCCCACATATATATTCAATGTTAGAGACTGATTTTAGTAAGAATATAATCCATAAGAGAGTTACAATTAATTAAAGAGTGTTAGCAAGACACATCAGTTTAAGACAGAGGAGGAAAGATATTTATTTAAGAGGCATTCCTCAATATAATATATTTCAACTACTGTGTATTAGGATATAGAATCTCGGCATGCTTAACATGTCGATCTCCGCAAGGTGAAGCGATACTTCTTGGATAATGGTCTGGCGCCTCTCAAACAGCCAAACCAGATCTCCGCTTTGCACTGACGAGGGGTAGTACCCCGAAACACTTTGTCTGCAAATTGAGATTCTGGTTTGGCTATTATCCTAAGTCATGTGACAAGGCTCGTTAAAGGGTCAACATTGACTTGTAGGATTGCTACCTTCTAATAGGTAATAGGTGGCACTAGAGTTCTAGCTCTCTTCCTCTCTGAAGAGACAATTTGCATAATTAGGATATAGAATAACATGTATAGGGTAAGGAAAAAAGAATATATAGAAAGGTAACGATGTTTTGCCGCTATGTGTGGTAGCAGTGCGCCACAGGAAGGCAATGCCCTGACATCACACGTAAGCAGGAAAGTCATGATTAACATGATAAGGGCGCTCAATAATACATTATCTCAGTAGACTGAGAACCGCTGGCCTGCCAAGTAATATATTGGCTCGAGTCTTGCAGAAACTCTATTGCAGGGAAAAAAATCATGTCCCAGGCCAAGGGCCATATGTCTTAATAAATAAGACAATACAGATTTTAAAAGAAGGACATTATTAAGTTCCTGTTAGGGTAGGTCTATAGCAGTGTTTCCCAAACTCCAGTCCTCACGGACCCCACGGGTCATGTTTTCAGGATTTCCATAGTGTTGCACAGGTGAGACAATTCCTGATGCCTTGATGATACTTCCACTACTTGAGCAATACTAAGGAAATCCTGAAAACATGACCCTTGGGGTCCATGAGGACTGGCGTTTGGGAAACACTGCTCAAGAGTAACCAATCAAATTGCAGCTCAAGCGCAACAAAGCATGAGTAGAGACTTCACTTTCCAGATACCAAAGAAAAGAGGCTTAATATTCAAGAGTCTAGTTTTGGAGGAGGTGGTCCAAATTCTTGTGTTACATGATTGTCGGTAAAGTTCTTTGACATAGTCATTCAACCTCAGGATTTGTCCACGAGATAGAAGGTTGTGGACATCGGCATTTTATCCCATTCTCTTTGTAGAAACCAGTAAATAATAGCTCCTGAATCACTCCATGAGGTTCTAAACTACATAGATTGTGTATTCATTTGGATTCACATCTTAGGAGTTTACTCATGATGTTACCACCCCTAATATTATTTTGAATCTCTTCAAGTATCAATACCTTAAGTCCAGTTGTTTGGCTGCTGTGGATTTCCAAGAAATATGATGCTGCAGAGGTCAAGGTTTTGCCTTTTTCCTGCTCATTTTTTACTGTGGAAATATTAGAAATAGAGAAATAAAGCCAGCTCACCAAGCCACCTGTCATGAATCCCAATGGCTAGGGATAGCAAGAGACAAGCAAAGTAATACAAAATATCGGACGAGCTCTAGGGTGATGGAACCTGGGCTGACCGCTGCCCTACGCCTGACAAACGCAACTAGAGATAGCCAGGGAGCGTGCCTACGTTGGTTCTAGACGCCACGCACCAGCCTAAGAGCTAACTAGTACTGCAGAGAAAATAAAGACCTCACTTGCCTCCAGAGGAATGAACCCCAAAAGGTATAGTTGCCCCCCACATGTATTGACGGTGAAATGAGAGGAAGGCACACACATAGAGATGATATATATAGGTTCAGCAAATTGAGGCCCGCTGTAAACTAGAAAGCAGAACGATACAAAAGGGGTCTGAGCGGTCAGCAAAAAACCCTAATCAAAAAACCATCCTGAGATTACAAGAACCCATGTGCCAACTCATGGCACATGGGGAGAACCTCAGTCCCCTAGAGCTACCAGCTAGCATAGAGACATAATAAGCAAGCTGGACAAAAAAAACAACAATTGAAAATCAGCACTTAGCTTATCCTGAAAGATCTGGGAGCAGGTAGGCAGGAACCAAACAGAGCACATCTGAATACATTGATAGCCGACAAGGGAATGACAGAAAGGCCAGGTAAAATAGGAACCACCCCGCCTCTGATGGACAGGTGGAAACCAAAGGCCGCAACCCACCAAAGTCACCCAGTACCAGCAGTAACCACCAGAGGGAGCCCACAAACAGAATCCACAACAGTACCCCCCCCTTGATTAGGGGTCACCGAACCCTCACGAGAACCCCCAGGGCGATCAGGGTGAGCTCTATGGAAGGCGCGGACCAAATCAGTCGCATGAACATCTGAGGCGACCACCCAGGAATTATCCTCCTGACCATAACCCTTCCACTTAACCAAATACTGGAGTTTGCGTCTGGAAACACGAGAATCCAAGATCTTCTCAACAACATACTCCAATTCTCCCTCCACCAGCACCGGAGCAGGAGGCTCAACCGAAGGAACAACGGGCACCTCATACCTCCGCAACACCGACCGATGGAACACATTATGAATAGCAAACGATGCTGGGAGATCCAAACGAAAAGATACAGGGTTAAGAATCTCCGAGATCCTGTAAGGACCGATGAACCGAGGCTTGAACTTAGGAGAAGAGACCTTCATAGGGACAAAACGAGAAGACAACCACACCAAATCCCCAACAAGAAGTCGGGGACCCACGCGGCGACGGCGATTAGCAAACTGCTGAGTCTTCTCCTGAGATAACTTCAAATTGTCCACCACCTGATTCCAAATCTGATGTAGCCTGTCCACCACCACGTCCACTCCAGGACAATCCGAAGACTCCACCTGACCAGAGGAAAAACGAGGATGAAACCCCGAATTACAAAAAAAAGGAGAGACCAACGTGGCAGAACTAGCCCGATTATTAAGAGCAAATTCGGCCAGTGGCAAAAAAGCAACCCAGTCATCTTGATCAGCAGAAACAAAACACCTCAAATAAGTTTCCAAGGTCTGATTAGTTCGCTCCGTCTGGCCATTCGTCTGAGGATGGAATGCAGACGAGAAAGACAAATCAATGCCCATCTTGGCACAAAACGTCCGCCAAAATCTAGACACAAACTGGGATCCCCTGTCAGAAACGATATTCTCCGGAATCCCATGCAAACGAACCACATTCTGAAAAAATAAAGGGACCAACTCAGAGGAGGAAGGCAACTTAGGCAAGGGCACCAAATGGACCATCTTAGAAAAGCGGTCACACACAACCCAGATAACGGACATTTTCTGTGAAACCGGGAGATCAGAAATAAAATCCATGGAAATGTGCGTCCAAGGCCTCTTCGGGATGGGCAAGGATAACAACAACCCACTGGCCCGAGAACAGCAAGGCTTAGCTCGAGCACACACTTCACAAGACTGCACAAAGGTACGCACATCCCTAGACAAGGAAGGCCACCAAAAAGACCTGGCCACCAAGTCTCTAGTACCAAATATTCCAGGATGACCAGCCAACACAGAAGAATGGACCTCGGAGATGACTCTACTGGTCCAATCATCCGGAACAAACAGTCTTTCTGGCGGACAACGATCCGGTTTATCCACCTGAAACTCCTGCAATGCACGTCGCAAGTCTGGGGATACGGCGGACAATATTACCCCATCCCTAAGGATACCAGTAGGCCCAGAGTCTCCAGGAGAGTCAGGCACAAAACTCCTGGAAAGAGCATCTGCCTTCACATTCTTAGAACCTGGCAGGTATGAAACCACGAAATTGAAACGAGAAAAAAACAACGACCAACGAGCCTGTCTAGGATTCAAACGCCTGGCAGACTCAAGGTAAATGAGATTCTTGTGATCAGTCAAGACCACCACACGATGTTTAGCACCCTCAAGCCAATGACGCCACTCCTCAAATGCCCACTTCATGGCCAAAAACTCCCGATTACCCACATCATAATTGCGCTCGGCGGTCGAGAACTTTCTAGAGAAGAATGCACATGGCTTCATCACCGAGCCATTAGAACTTCTCTGTGACAAAACCGCCCCCGCTCCAATCTCGGAAGCATCAACCTCAACCTGAAAAGGAAGTGAAACATCTGGTTGACACAACACAGGAGCAGAAGAAAACCGGCGCTTAAGTTCCCGAAAGGCCTACATGGCCGCAGGAGACCAATCAGCAACATCAGCACCCTTTTTAGTCAAATCAGTCAAAGGTTTAACAATACTGGAAAAATTAGCAATGAACCGACGATAAAAATTAGCAAACCCCAAGAACTTCTGAAGGCTCTTAACAGATGTAGGTTGTGTCCAGTCACAAATCGCCTGAACCTTGACGGGATCCATCTCAATAGTAGAAGGAGAAAAAATGTACCCCAAAAAAGAAATCTTCTGGACTCCGAAGAGACACTTTGAGCCCTTCACAAACAGAGAATTGGCCCGCAGAACCTGAAACACCTTCCTGACCTGTAAAACATGAGACTCCCAGTCATCAGAAAACACCAAAATATCATCCAAATACACAATCATAAACTTATCCAGATATTCACGGAAAATATTGTGCATAAAGGACTGAAAGACTGACGGAGCATTGGAGAGTCCAAAAGGCATTACCAAATACTCAAAATGGCCCTCAGGCGTATTAAATGCGGTTTTCCACCCGTCACCCTGTTTTATCCGCACCAGATTATACGCACCGCGAAGATCTATCTTAGTGAACCACCTAGCCCCCTTAATGCGAGCAAACAAATCAGTCAATAATGGCAGTGGATACTGATATTTGACTGTAATCTTATTCAGAAGGCGATAATCTATACAAGGCCTCAAGGAACCATCTTTTTTGGCCACGAAAAAAAAACCTGCTCCCAGAGGGGACGAAGATGGACGAATCTGTCCCTTTTCCAAGGACTCCTTAATATAATTCCGCATAGCAGTATGCTCTGGCAGTGACAGATTAAATAAACGACCCTTAGGGAACTTACTGCCAGGAATCAATTCTATAGCACAGTCACACTCTCTATGAGGAGGGAGCGAATTGAGCTTAGGCTCCTCAAAAACATCCCTATAGTCAGACAAAAACGCAGGGATCTCAGAAGGAGTAGATGAAGCGATTGAAATCGGAGGTGCATCATCATGAACCCCCTGACATCCCCAGCTTAACACAGACATTGTTTTCCAGTCCAGGACAGGATTATGAGTTTGTAACCATGGCAGACCAAGCACTAGTACATCATGTAAATTATACAGTACAAGGAAGCGAATCACCTCCTGATGAACGGGAGTCATGCGCATGGTCACTTGTGTCCAATACTGCGGCTTATTCATAGCCAATGGTGTAGAGTCAATTCCCTTCAGAGGGATAGGAACTTCCAGAGGCTCCAGACTAAAACCGCAGCGTTTAGCAAATGACCAATCCATAAGACTCAGGGCAGCGCCTGAATCCACATAGGCATCGACGGAAATGGAAGACAGTGAAAAAATCAAAGTCACAGACAAAATGAACTTAGGCTGCAGAGTACCAATGGCAAAAGATTTATCAACCCTTTTTGTGCGTTTAGAGCATGCTGATATAACATGAGCTGAATCACCACAATAAAAACACAATCCATTTTTCCGCCTATAATTTTGCCGTTCACTTCTGGACTGAATTCTATCACATTGCATAGTCTCAGGTGCCTGTTCAGAAGACACCGCCAAGTGGTGCACGGGTTTGCGCTCCCGTAACCGCCGATCAATCTGAATGGCCATAGCCATCGACTCATTCAGACCTGTAGGCGTAGGGAACCCCACCATAATATCCTTAATGGCCTCGGAAAGACCATTTCTGAAGTTTGCAGCCAGGGCGCACTCATTCCACTGAGTAAGCACCGACCATTTCCGAAATTTTTGACAATATATTTCCGCTTCATCATGCCCCTGAGAGAGGGCTAATAAAGCCTTTTCAGCCTGAATCTCCAGGTTGGGTTCCTCATAGAGCAATCCCAATGCCCGAAAAAACGCATCCACATTGAGCAATGCAGGATCCCCTGGTGCCAATGCAAATGCCCAATTCTGAGGGTCGCCCCGCAGGAAAGATATTACAGTCTTAACCTGTTGAGCAGGGTCTCCAGAGGAGCGAGATTTTAAAGAAAGAAACAATTTACAATTGTTCCTGAAATTCAGGAAGGTAGATCTATCTCCAGAAAAGAACTCTGGAATAGGAATTCTAGGTTCAGACATGGAAGTGTGAACAACAAAATCCTGTATGTTTTGAACTTTTGCCGCGAGATTACTCAGGCTGGAAGCCAAACTCTGGACATCCATGTTAAACAGCTAATATCAGAGCCATTCAAGGGTTAAGAGGAGGTAAGAAGCAGCTAGACAGCAATTAAGGGCTAGGCAGCAAAACTCTGAAGGAAAAAAAAAAAAAAAAAAATTTCCCTTAAACACTTCTTTTTCTCCTGCTTCAGCCCAAACAATTAACACTTTGTGGGCCGGCTATACTGTCATGAATCCCAATGGCTAGGGATAGCAAGAGACAAGCAAAGTAATACAAAATATCGGACGAGCTCTAGGGTGATGGAACCTGGGCTGACCGCTGCCCTACGCCTGACAAACGCAACTAGAGATAGCCAGGGAGCGTGCCTACGTTGGTTCTAGACGCCACGCACCAGCCTAAGAGCTAACTAGTACTGCAGAGAAAATAAAGACCTCACTTGCCTCCAGAGGAATGAACCCCAAAAGGTATAGTTGCCCCCCACATGTATTGACGGTGAAATGAGAGGAAGGCACACACATAGAGATGATATATATAGGTTCAGCAAATTGAGGCCCGCTGTAAACTAGAAAGCAGAACGATACAAAAGGGGTCTGAGCGGTCAGCAAAAAACCCTAATCAAAAAACCATCCTGAGATTACAAGAACCCATGTGCCAATTCATGGCACATGGGGAGAACCTCAGTCCCCTAGAGCTACCAGCTAGCATAGAGACATAATAAGCAAGCTGGACAAAAAAAACAACAACTGAAAATCAGCACTTAGCTTATCCTGAAAGATCTGGGAGCAGGTAGGCAGGAACCAAACAGAGCACATCTGAATACATTGATAGCCGGCAAGGGAATGACAGAAAGGCCAGGTAAAATAGGAACCACCCCGCCTCTGATGGACAGGTGGAAACCAAAGGCCGCAACCCACCAAAGTCACCCAGTACCAGCAGTAACCACCAGAGGGAGCCCACAAACAGAATCCACAACAGCCACCACCGCAGGTGTACGGAACTCCACGCTGATCAACGAGGTCAAATCCAAAGGAAAAAAAAAAAACATGTTCCAGCTCCATGGTAAAATTCAGGCGTTATATCTTTATTAAATCCTGTTTAAAAACGATGGCTGTAAAGCTCTCCACGGGCACACAGGACAACGAGCGACGCGTTTCGATCCAAGCGGATCTTTATCCAAGCTACAAATGTGAATGCACATTAACACTATATAGAAACTAACAACGAATGAAATTTCTACAAGCAATCACATGACATGTCAGATGATATATCATGAATAGAAATTTCATTCCATCTGGTGATGGGAACTGTTAATGTGTGAATGGTGAGAAGTGGAGTTTTTCTAAGAGACAGCGGTGGGGCTGTCGACAGTTCGAGGGGTGGAGGCGGGGCTGGGGTGGAGCCTGGGCGGAGTCTTAGGGGGCCCAAAAATTTTTGCCAGTATAGGGCCCCGAAATTCCTAGTGGCAGCCCTGGGTGTCAGGGTGCAACAACTTTTGTGGAGAACAAAATGCAAGCAGAGAGAGAAAAACAGCAGTGCAAATGAATTGTGCACACCTGATTAAGTAAAAAATCTATAACAACTTTAAGTGCCAAGTGACATACAGAAAATAAAAGATAAAACCATTTAAAAATGTGTATAGGGCAATACATGATATAACCGACACCCCTGGATTATGTGAAAATGGGGCAAATATGAGAGTGTGGAAACACAATGTGCTTTAGGCTAAGTTCATATTGGACATTTTTGCTGCGTTTTTTTCTGCCGCAAAACCTGAGTGTTTGGCAGGAAAGAAGCTATGGCAAAAACGCAGGTTTTGTTGCATTTTTGGTGCATTTTTTCATGCTTTTTGTTTCCACTCAATTCAATGGGTGAAAAACGCTGAAAGAAGTGGCATGCTCTACGAGTATGTCCAAAAAAACATGTAAAACACATAATACTGATGACAACAAAACCAAGCTGAGTGCATGAGATTTCTGACATCTCAAAGACATAGCTGGTACTGTCAAATGCATATCAAAATTAGCATAAAAAAGCAGCAAAAACTAATAGTGTGAACTTAGCCTTATCATGAGTGAGAGAGCATAAAAAAAAGAATGATCAATAAATGTGTCAGACCGTGTATAGTGTATAGACCGATGGCATGGTGACCATGGTGTCAATAGTGAATGAGTCCTTTAAGCATTAGCTATATATACAGTACAGACCAAAAGTTTGAACACACACTCTCATTTAAAGATTTTTCTGTATTTTCATGACTGTGAAAATTGTACATTCACACTGAAGGCATCAAAACTATGAATTAACTCATGTGGAATCATATACTTAACAAAAAAGTGTGAAACAACTGAAAATATGTCTTATATTCTAGGTTCTTCAAAGTAGCCACCTTTTGCTTTGATGACTGCTTTGCACACTCTTGGCATTCTCCTGATGAGCTTCAAGAGGTAGTCACCGGGAATGGTTTTCACTTCACAGGTGTGCCTTGTCAAGTTTAATAAGTGGGATTTCTTGCCTTATAAATGGGGTTGGGACCATCAGTTGTGTTGTGCAGAAGTCTGGTGGATACATAACTGATAGTCCTACTGAATAGACTGTTAGAATTTGTATTATGGCAAGAAAAAAGCAGCTAAGTAAAGAAAAACGAGTGGCCATCATTACTTTAAGAAATTAAGGTCAGACAGTCTGAAAAATTGGGAAAACTTTGAAAGTGTCCCCAAGTGCAGTGGCAAAAACCATCAAGCGCTACAAAGAAACTGGCTCACATGAGGACCGCCCCAGGAAAGGAAGACCAAGAATGTTAGGGGTCGAGTTCCCGCCTCTGCACAGGGGGAATCTCGGGCCATCTCCGCTGCGGTCTCACATTCTTCTCCTGCCGCAGTGGAGCCTGCTCAGCAGAGATGTCGGTCCCAGCGTCTCGCTCTGTCTGACTCTGTACAAAGAGTTACTGCTGCCTTTCCTGCTTCTGCCATTGAAGTCAGTGCTGGGCAGCGGCGAGCAGACGCTTCTGGGACTAAGTCCTGCTTTTCTCTTTCTGAGCATGCCCAGAGTAAGATCTCTCAGTGGAGATCGAGGGTCACATGATCAGATACTGCAGCTAAGGCCATTGTTCCTTCAGGAAGGTCCTGTAGGTGCTCACGCTCTGTGGCAGCCTCTCATTGGTCCTTCTAGGAAGGTCCTGTACGTGCTGCAACTATTTAAGGCTCGCATGGCCTCACGGCCATGCGCTAGTATTGTTCTTTGTTATGTGGTTTGCGCCAGTGTGGTCATGTGAGAGTGTGTTCAGGGACCCGGCTGAAATAAGCCCCTAGAATGCTGGCACCTCCAGCGAGGAGTTTGTGTTTGTATGTATTCAGGGACCTGGCTGAAATTAGCCCCTAGAATGCTGGCACCTCCGGCGAGGAGTTTTGTGTGCATGCGTGACCACTGACTGCTCTCTGTTTGGGCAGTTAGCCTGTGCCTCTGTAAAGTCTAACAGGGCACAGTGCTTTGCTTTCATGGCTACTCGGTGAATTAACTGAGTTAGTCCATACCGCCATATAGTGCCACCGTTTGCTAGCAGCAGGTACTCCTGCATGGTGGACCCCGGGCTGCGAATGCACCAATATCAATAAAAACATCTCTATTTACTCGGTGTGTTCCGCTAGCCCTAACAGAATACTAGCGCCAGGGTCTGGCTAGTAAATGGCGGACATTCAGCAATGCTTGCGGTATATCCAGCAGCTGGAGGGTAGGTTGGCGACTCTCGAGAGCTCAACCTCAGCTGTGGATGTTACCGCAGTTGCTGTACAGGCTGCTAGCATGGCTGCAGCAACCTTGTCCACTGCCACCCCTGTTCCGACATTATCTCGCCTCCCGCTGCCAGAAAAATTTTCTGGACATAGCAAATCTTGTAGGGGATTCATGAGTCAGTGCTCTATTCACCTCGAGCTCCTGGCTGCACGTTTTCCCACTGAGCGGGCTAAGGTGGGATTTATTCTGTCTCTCTTGTTGGACAGGGCGTTGGAATGGGCTACGCCGCTGTGGGAGCGTGGTGATCATGTGGTGCAGAGTGCTCCGCTATTCCTGAGCACTCTGAAACAGGTCTTTTTAGGACCTCAAGTCACCCATGACACGGCGCTCCAACTGCTGGCATTAACTCAGGGTGAGTCCTTGGTCAGCCATTTTGCCGTCTGCTTTCGTACTTTAGTTTCTGAGCTGGAGTGGTCGGATAAAGCCCTTATCCCCATATTTTGGAGGGGCCTGGCTGATCACGTTAAGGACGCTCTGGCCACTAGGGAGATTCCTGTCACACTGGAGGAGTTAATAACTGTCTCTACTCGAATTGACCTCCGTTTTAACGAGCGGAGGTTAGAGCGAGCTCAGTGTAGGTAGAGGTTTCGACTGGCTCCCACCTTCGCCAAACCTCTGGAATCTCCGGTCCTGGTTCCTGAGTCACATGAGGCCATGGAAGTGTCACGAGCGGGATCTAAGTCCCGGACCGCTTGTGCACTGAAGGTCTGTCATGTTTGCCAGCAGTTAGGACATCTTGCCACCAGATGTCCCCAGCGGTTGAGGAAACGTCAGCATCTAGTGGTAGTAGGTGGAGGTACACTAGACACGGCGACGTTTGCCTCCAAATTGACTTTAAGGGGACAATTATTATAGGTTCATCCTCCCATTCGGTAGAGCTCTGCGTGGATTCTGGGGCGGAGGGCAATTTTATGTCTTCTGCCTTCGCCCAACGTCACTCAATACCCCTGGTTATGCTAGCTCAACCAGTAACGGTACGAGTGGTGAATGGGTTCGCACTGCCCTCACAGATAACACACCAGACCATCCCTCTTATTCTCTCCATTTCGCCATCCCATCAGGAGATTATATCTCTGCTCGTCATTCCTGAGGGAATTGATGAGGTCCTGTTGGGGATACCTTGGCTATGGTACCACTCTCCTCATATCGAGTGGTCCTCAGGTAGAATTCTGGGATGGGGTGAATCTTGTGGGGGTAGGTGTCAGAGGGAGTGCGTTCAGGTTGCAACTACAGAGGTAACCGCAGATCTATCCTCTCTCCCCAAGCAATATTGGTCTTATGCAGACGTGTTCTCCAAAAAGGCAGCGGAGACTGTTATGATCCTTAGTGGTTGAGGATCACAAATTACTCCAGCTAAGTAACAAACATAGGACAAGCTCTAGGGAGGTGGCAAACTGGACTGACCGCAAATCTGAACCTATCCAAACACACTAGAAGTAGCCGGTGAACGTGCCTAAAAATCCTAGACGTCTCGAGCCAGCCTGAGGAACTAACTACCCCTAGAGAGAAAGAAAGACCTCTCTTGCCTCCAGAGAAATAATCCCCAAAGATATAGAAGCCCCCAACAAATAATAACGGTGAGGTAAGAGGAAGGCACATACACAGGGGTGAAAGCAGATTCAGCAAATGAGGCCCACTAATGCTAGATAGCAGAAAATAGAAAAGGGGTCTGTGCGGTCAGTAAAAAACCCTTACAAAATATCCACACTGAGATTTCCAGAACCCCCGCACCAACTAACGGTGTGGGGGGAGAAACTCAGTCCCCTAGAGCAACCAGCAAGCGAGGAAATCACATTTTAGCAAGCTGGACAAGAAACATGATGAATGCTGATAATCAAAAAATGAACAAACAAAAACTTAGCTTGTCTTGGAGAGACTGGGAGCAAGGTAGTCACAAGGAATCTGAAGAGCACTGAATACATTGTGTTGTGAATTTGGATTCTGGGCTCCCCCGGTGGCTACTGGTGGAATTGAACTGGTGTCTTCATCTTCTCTGTTCACCTGTTCCCATCAAGATGTGGGAGTCGCTATATAACCTTGCTGCTCTGTTAGTTGCTTGCCGGTCAACAATGTTATCAGAAGCCTCTCTGTGCTTGTTCCTGCTCCTAGACAACTACTAGATAAGTTGGACTCTTGTCCATGTTTGTTTTTGCATTTTGTTCCAGTTCACAGCTGTAGTTTCGTTACTGTGTCTGGAAAGCTCTTGTGAACGGGAATTGCCACTCTGGTGTTATGAGTTAATGCCAGAGTTTTAAAGTAATTTCTGGATGGTATTTTTGATAGGGTTTTCAGCTGACCATGAAAGTGTCCTTTCTGTCTTCTGCTATGTAGTAAGTGGACCTCAAATTTGCTAAACCTATTTTCATACTACGTTTGTTATTTCATCTCAACTCACCGCCAATACATGTGGGGGGCCTCTGTCTCCTTTCGGGGTATTTCTCTAGAGGTGAGCTAGGACTAATATTTTCTTCTGCTAGCTTTATTTAGTCCTCCGGCTGGGCTGGGCATCTAGAATCAACGTAGGCATGCTACCCGGCCACTGCTAGTTGTGCGTTAGGTTTAGTTCATGGTCAGCTCAGTTCCCATCTTTCAAGAGCTAGTTCCTATATATGCTTATGCTATGTTCTCTTGCCATTGAGATCATGACAGTTTGACCGGCCAACAAAGTGTTAATTGTTTGGGCTGAAGCAGGAGAAAAAGAAGTGTTGAAGGGAAATTTTTTTTTTTTTTTTTTTTTTTTCCCCTCAGAGTTTTGCTGCCTAGCCCTTAATTGCTGTCTAGCTGCTTCTTACCTCCTCTTAACCCTTGAATGGCTCTGTGTCCATCTGTTTGTAATGGATCTTCAGAGTGTAATTGCAGGTTTGAATAATCTCGCCACGAAGGTACAAAATTTGCAAGATTTTGTTTGTCATGCACCTGTATCTGAGCCGAGAATTCCTTTGCCGGAATTTTTCTCGGGGAATAGATCCGGGTTTCAGAATTTTCGAAATAATTGCAAATTATTTTTGTCTTTGAAATCTCGCTCTGCCGGAGACCCTGCACAGCAGGTCAGGATTGTGATTTCCTTGCTCCGGGGCGACCCTCAAGACTGGGCTTTTTCATTGACACCAGGGGATCCTGCGTTGCTCAATGTGGATGCGTTTTTTCTGGCCTTGGGGTTGCTTTATGACGAACCTCATTTGGAGCTTCAGGCAGAAAAAACTTTGATGTCCCTATCTCAGGGGCAAGATGAAGCGGAAATTTACTGCCAAAGATTCCGTAAATGGTCTGTGCTTACTCAGTGGAATGAGTGCGCCCTGGCGGCGACTTTCAGAGAGGGTCTCTCTGATGCCATTAAGGATGTTATGGTGGGGTTCCCTGTGCCTGCGGGTCTGAATGAGTCCATGACAATGGCTATTCAGATCGATAGGCGTTTGCGGGAGCGCAAACCAGTGCACCATCTGGCGGTGTCCACTGAGAAGTCGCCAGAGAGTATGCAGTGTGATAGAATTCTGTCCCGAAGTGAGCGGCAGAATTTTAGACGGAAAAATGGGTTGTGTTTCTATTGTGGTGATTCTACTCATGTTATATCAGCATGCTCTAAGCGCACTAAAAAGCTTGGTAAATCTGTTTCCATTTGCACCTTACCGTCTAAATTTATTCTATCTGTGACCCTGATTTGCTCTTTGTCATCTATTACCACGGACGCCTATGTCAACTCTGGCGCCGCTTTGAGTCTTATGGATTGGTCCTTTGCCAAACGCTGTGGGTATGATTTAGAGCCTTTGGAGACTCCTATTCCTCTGAAGGGGATTGACTCCACCCCATTGGCTAATAATAAACCACAATACTGGACACAAGTAACTATGCGTATTAATCCGGATCACCAGGAGATTATTCGCTTTCTGGTGCTGTATAATCTACATGATGATTTGGTGCTAGGATTGCCTTGGCTGCAATCTCACAACCCAGTCCTCGACTGGAGAGCTATGTCTGTGTTGAGCTGGGGATGTAAGGGGGCTCATGGGGATGTACCTGTGGTTTCCATTTCATCATCCATTCCCTCTGAAATTCCTGAGTTCCTGTCTGACTATCGTGACGTCTTTGAAGAATCCAAGCTTGGTTCGTTACCTCCGCACCGAGAGTGCGATTGTGACATAGATTTAATCCCGGGTAGTAAATACCCAAAGGGTCGTTTATTTAATCTGTCTGTGCCTGAACATGCTGCTATGCGAGAATATATAAAGGAGTCCTTGGAAAAGGGACATATTCGTCCATCGTCATCTCCCTTAGGAGCCGGTTTTTTCTTTGTGTCAAAAAAAGACGGCTCTTTGAGACCATGTATTGATTATCGGCTTTTGAATAAAATCACTGTTAAATATCAATACCCATTGCCGTTGCTGACTGATTTGTTTGCTCGCATAAAGGGGGCCAAGTGGTTCTCTAAGATTGACCTTCGTGGGGCGTATAATTTGGTGCGAATCAGGCAGGGGGATGAG